>NC_136512.1:71449811-71522311 GCF_053919585.1 Euprymna scolopes
AACAGCCTATCACAGCTGTTGGGCTATGCAAGAAACAGACACATGGAAAAAGCGACGGCCTAGACTTGAGACCAGATTGTAAACGTATGAAAAACTGAACGACTTTTTATTAATTGATTGTGTTTTTTTATCGTTTCTTTTTTTTTATATAGAAACGGTTATAAAAATAATTGAAGCGAGAATTACGATATAACAGAAAACATGCAAGCAAAACTGCACTATCTGCTTAATATTGTTATTTTAAATGTCTACGTCGATTTGAAGACAAATCCAGAATAAAAACAATCATGTCCTAAGTAAGACTCGAACTACAAACACCTGTTTCTAAGTACTACCTAATCGACCTAAAGGGAGGGGAGACAAATATAAAATGATGATACTATCGAATACCTTAATGAAACAGTGTGTTCTTCCTTTCTTCCAGTCTCTCGCTTTTCTTAGAGTTATGAATAGGTCAGCCGCTTCTTTAAAATGAATTGGAACAAATACATTGAAGACATTGCCAAGGCTGGTGCAAAGAAGGTCGACTTCCTCTACCGTGTTAGAAAATGTGCGTGTCTTGTTTGACGTGTGTTCGTTTAATGTTTTGTTTGTAAAAATTCCACACACCCATCCTGGTTCGGGTAGACTAGCTAGTATGCCTTAACGGTAAAGCAAAGAAATGATGGTAACATCCAACTTAGTTCTTACTTTTCCTTAAAATCATCAGCATGAACTTTTACAAATCGTCCGTTTCATAATTGCTTTATAATGTCTCCCTCTTTAAAAATAAAAAAAATGGAAAGATATAAAAATATCCCTGCCTGCCTACATACCTACATAGCTACACACCTACATACCTACATACCACCTAATTTGCCATAACTTGCTCTTTTCAAATTGCTAGCAGACACTCAGGTCGAATCAATTCACTTCTGCCTATTGTTATTGTTCTCCATGTCCCCCTACTGAATTATCTCCCTTTACAACCCCCCCCCGGAGAATCGAACGCATTATCAGTAAATTGTTAGTTACGTACAAAAGACTGAATTTGACGAAAAGGTAAGGAAGAGGAGTTTTACCACCGAAGGATGTCAAAGCCAAGTGAAACTGTCCTCTTTCTATTTCTATTTCTCTGGTCATATATGTACATTAGTGTCGAATGACCGACCGGTTTCCTTCGGACCCAGTGTCCATTAACTCTTAGACCAACGCATCGATTTGTCACGGATATTCAACCAGTCATTGCTCGGAATACAAGATTCAGAAAATCTCTCTCTCTCTCTCTCTCTCTCTCTCTCTCTATATATATATATATATATATATATATATATATATATATATATATATATATATATATATATATATATATAATGTGTATGCGTGTGTGTATATGTGTATATATATATATATATGTATATATATGTATATATATATGTATATATATATATTTGCATATATATATATATATATATATATATATATATATATATATATATATATATATTGTCCTTCATTATCCCTTATTTTCTCTGTCTGGCTTTTTCGCTCGCCATGTTTCCTCCTTCGAATTAAATTCGGCCATGATTTAAAAGTAACTATATCGGAATTCTCGGCTTTATTATTCTGATTTTTTAGGGAAATTGAAGCGGAAGTCTACCTCCTTTATAAGTGAAAACTTTATTTGAAGATATACTATATTCCCTCTCATTCTCTTTCTCTCTCTCTCTCTCTCTCTCTCTCTCTCTCTCTCTATCTTTCTCTCTCTCTCTCTCTCTCTTTATATATATATATATATATATATATATATATATATATATATATATATTATGTATTGTTTGAGGATAAAAAACTTATAAATTGCTTTAAAGAAAATAGCCGGCAAAACCCTATGGGCCCCTTTCACCAACAAACTCATCAGGAGTTAATCGTTGAACTGTGCAAAAAATAAATAAATAAATAAAAATATCACGTAAGAGCAGAGACTTAATGGGTTATATATGTAAATTTTATCGAGAGAGAAAAACAAAAAGACGAGTGGAAATACGAATAAAATTAAATATTAACAATAATATAAAATACTTGTACAAGTATGGACAAAAGGGGGAGTTAAAATATATCCCTAAATAAGTCTAAGGATTTGACGAATTCTTTCTGTCGACAGAGAGAGAGCCTACATGAAAGAATGGAGACTGACTCCAAAATTTACATGTGATTCTAAGGTCTCAATAAGTCCTATAATCCTGGAAGTAGGCACAAATGAACGCCAGTTCATATATAGACCGGTAAATAAATATCGACTTACGGTAGACTGTTGTAAGAAAAGATCTCTTACTGTGTTCAACTAAAAAACATTCAGTAAAAGCAATCCACCCCTGTCGGTCGGCAGCAGAGTCGAGGGCGTGGTCTAGCCATTCACGGTTCCAGCGACAGACACCAAAAACGCGAGGATCGGATAAAAATAAAATGTAGTCTTCAGATGTACTCTATGACTGACTGGAATAATTTTCGAACATTTATATCAGATCTACCTCTACGTCCCATGTTTGAAAAGAAAGTGTCTTCTAATGTATCAGACCTGGCGAAATGGTTAATTGTCGGTATAGACAGCTTAATACCCTTCAAGATATTCCAGCCATCCGTGGTTAATTCTAGAAAGTGCTGCTTCCATTGCACACAGAAACCACTGTTTCTATTGCTATCAAGGAAATAGGTGTTATGAAACTAAGCTGCCTTTTGGACTGCCAGCAACCATTGTAAAAGAGTAATAAAGAATGCGAAAGATATGTATGCGCAGTACGTCAAGTAGCTAAGCAGCGGCTTAACTTCCACCATTTTTGGCGAATAGAAAACAGTCCTGAACAGAGGCGGGTCCTCTATGCCAACCATCATCAATGAATCTGAGGTAATCTCGTTAGCCTCTGACAAAACCAAATTCTTTGCCAAAAAATTTGCAGCAAATTCTATCCTTTGCGACAAGGGCCACCTTCCCCCTGTATTTTCTCCTGTAACTGAAAACACCCTGTGCGACATACAAATATCTGTGTGATGTTCCCAAGCTTATCAAATATTTGGATTCCAATAAAGCAACTGACCCCAATGGCATTCCAATCGTCGTGCTCAAAAAGCTTCAACCGGAACTATCTCGCATACTTACAAAGCTGTTTACACATTTCCTTAAATAGAAATGCGTTCCAACACCTCCTGTGTGTCATGAGCTGCTGGAATCTTTAATAAATTGAGAAATGGTCAACCACATCAGCAAAATAGCCTAATCAGGTTTTTGTTCTGCGCGATCTACATCTGATGTGCTAACTGTATTATTGCATAGGGTTAGCGAATGTCTCAATGAATGCTTCGTTTCTAGAGCAATCTTTCTTGATATATCAAAGGTCTTTGACAGGACATGGAATAAAGGTCTACTTCACATGATTACCAGCTACGGAATAGCTGTAAATGTCTTCTCAATTATAAAATCCTTTTTCACTGTTAAGCTCATAAGAGTAGTCGTCGATGGGCAGAAATCAGAAGCTCATAGTATCTATGGTGGCCTCCCTCGGGGTTCTATCTTGGACCCAACTCTCTTCCTGGTCTTCATCAATGATCTCCCAAATCACATTCTTGGGTCATTTGTAGATATTTATGTTGACGATACCACAATCTATGACAACACTTCAAAAACCAGCAATGACCTAGATCTTTCCGATTCTCTCTCCTCTGATCTGGAGCACATGGTGTAATGGTGAGAAAGGTGGCTGGTTAATTTTAATGCATCGAAAACCAAGCTTCTCTCTTTTCATCATAATCGTTCTGACGCTCATCGGGCCCTAATTTAAATGAATGGCTCTTGTCTTGGGAAAGCACCATGTCTTGGCAAGCTTCTGAGGCTGACCTTCACTTCTGACCTGAAATGGAACACATGCATCAAATCTGTTGCCAACATTGCTGGAAAAATGGTTGGATCATTCTACCGCTCCCGTAGGTATCTCACTGATAATGCAATTCTCTATCTCTAGTTTTTTTTTGGGGGGGGGTGTTCTACAAACTTGATATATAAGGGAGTTTGATCTGCTGGTAAATTCGGTTCGCTTTTTACCAGTACAAATAGCTGCTAAGGAGTCACAATTTAAATTTAAAAAATTGAAACTTGACAGGCGTAAGTCGACCTCGTGTAACTTCTACACATACACAAATATACGTTTATATCTTTAGCAAGGTTACATTTTTTTTAAAGTTTGTGTATGCGTACGGGTTCAGTAACGAATAAAACTGGAGAGCTATATATTTTGGTCTCGATTCTAGCTGATGGAACCAAAGTATTATTTATTTATTTATTTGTTTTTTGTTTTGTTTTGTTTGTTTTTTGGGTTTTTTTTTTTTTTGCTTTTGAAATCACGACTCTATATTGAGTACAATATAATAAGTAATAGAGTATTGGCTCTTTAATAATAAATATGAAATTATAAATTAAAATATTATATTTAAGCCTATTTTACGAGCGGGTCACGCCGGTGGGCTCTACTATATATTGGGTACAATATAAGTAATAGAGAATTGGCTCTATGATAAATACGAAATTTTTAAAAAATAAAAGTATCATATTTAAGGGTATTTTATGACCAGGCAAAGCCGGGCCGCCTGATAATCTACAATTATATAAATGCAACTTTGTCTCGGTGTGTGAGTTCGTTCCTTATAGACTCCGAAACGGCTAAACAGATTTTCTTTGAAATTTACAGAACTTTTGTGTATAAGCCTGGGGGTGACCTTAGTTTTGTCTCAGAATACCCCCCCCGATAATTACCTATAATCGATAATCGAAACCGTTGTTTTAATTCATCTGTAAAGCCGTTTCTCCATGTCGTCGCTTAGCAACCATGGTAGAACAATGAGCCGTGAAAATTCTACTGTGGGTAAGTTGATAGCGTGTTTTTGTTTTGTTTGTTTTTGTTGTTGTTTTTTTTTAATTTATTTTTGTTGTTTTTTGTTTGTTTTTTGTTTGTTTTTTTTTGTTTCTTTTTTTGTTTTGTTTTTTTGTTTTTTGTTTTTTTGCTTCACGTGATCTGTATGTATGTTTTAAATTCCTCACGTAAATTTCTTAATGTTCTTTTTTTTTCTTTTTTTTTTCGTTAAAGAAGTTTATATAAAATAATGTTATAAAAGAAACAGTAGGTCCTCTAAAGTGCAACGTAGAATAACATATATTTTGGACTAAGTAACTGCATGGAGGCATGTGAAGCTTCCTCCTGGGTGATTTCACGGATTTCGATGACAATAAAAATAAAGGAGTGTGAAATATTCGTTGATCATCATTCAATCCCGGGCAACGTCGGGTCTCCCTGCTACTTTTTTTTTTTTTATAAATCAGAGGTTAGTTTCAGATGATATTCTGAGTTTCAATTACAAGTATACTGACACAAACGTTTCATTATAAAAAATAATTCGTGCGAGTGGTACAGGAGATTTTGGATATACAGGGTGGTCGCTAGAAAAGTGGGAAATTTGAAGGTTAGCTTAGATCATGAATAAAATGCGTGATTGCTATTTGTTTATTGGTGCCGTGTGAGTATTTTGAAAATAAATCGTTATATGACGCTGCAGTAAATTGCACGGACGATATTTTGAGTATCTATGAGTATAATATAACATTTGTCTTTGAAAAACTTTGAAAAAATTATTCTTTGTAAAAAAATAAATCGTTGTTTGACAAATTTCCCGCTTTTCTAGCGACCACCTTGTGGTTAATAGGTGCGTAAGTAGGTGACAACCATTTTATTAATTAGTAATTGTTTTCTCGGTACTGACTAAGATGAACTCGTTTTCCCTCGTCAAATAGAACACGCGAAAATACTTAAAACGATTTTTTTTTTTTTATTTGAAAGTGCGGGAAGACATAACTTCAAAGTTAACTCACACTTATTCTCTTTTCGTCCGATTCGATGGAAACGTAATAGAATTATCTATCTTTTGAGCTTCGTCTCTAGCACGTTTTACAAGGCCTATTGTCACTGAGGTTTAATGTTCTACTGTGATAAGAGACAGGTCTATAGGTTGGTTAGTTGTTTTTGTTTTACGGCATATCGACCCTTTTCAGTGATTTTGAAGAACAATTTTTGAATAGAGTTTATTTGGGTTTTTTTAAGTCGGTTTCTATTTAACCCATAGTTGGGACCCTAATAGGTACTACTAGTCCGGGTCAGAGTGGACCTGGGAGCAATTAAAGGGTGGCTCCACACTCCCCAAAGCCCGCAAGCTGATGTCTCACTATCGGATATAGTTTAAGGTCATATCCAGGACCAGGTTTATAGGGAGAAACCAGGATGGGGAATTGGACAGCAAGATATTTGTTAGCTTTACATTTAGCACATCCGGGTGGAGTGTTTGCGGGTGGCATCTGGTATTCCCCGATTGAAGGCAAGATAAGGGAATGGCGTCCCAGATGGTTTGGACAAATTCTGGGAGCCAACAACACGTTTGCACTGGACGTCGTCAGAAAACAAGACGTAAGCGGATGATAAGATGGATAAACATCCTATAAAAAGATCTGTGAAACAGACTTGCATCTGAATCAAGCTTGCGTTCGTATCAAGCGACGACCTAATCGAGGCTGTTGGTTAATGCATAAGAAAAAAAAATTCAATGAAGTAAATGTGGTATTATGGTGACTGTTGAAGTGAAAGTCATTCACAAATGACGAAAAAGTAAATGAAAAGCGTTTGATCAGAATACATCTTATCAGTCAGATTCACACAGGTTGATGGCGGAACACTTATCCATGGATAACTATTTATTTATAAATAAATAAATAAATAAATAAAATTAGCAAACTCTCTCTCTCTATATATATATATATATATATATATATATATATATGATTGCACCGTCTTGTCAGACGAGTGCCACTCCCTCAGACACTTAAAGTCCATGAGCCCAAAAATTTAAATAGACAAATGCCTGAGGGAGTATCTATACACGGATGATGTTACACAGTCTTAGCTTTGTACGACAGTTAATTCTCTCCCTCTGTTCAAAATGTTGAGATCCAGCAACAAGCAAGAGCAAGATAGCCACCAACAAGTTAAACTGCAGACCAGCTTCATGTGGGAACTGGTCACCTGCTTTATTGTTTTTTTTAGATCAGAGATTTGCTTCTTCTAGAAAGGCAGCTTTCACCACGGCTTACAGGAGCCCTCTCCACCCCAACACACACACACACACACACACACACACACACACACACACACACACACACACACATGGTGCTAGTTGGCCGTTGACTTGAAAAAGGGTTCATTCGCCCTTTGGAAGGTCTTGTTTTTAATCCTTCAGGGAGACTAGCAACCCTCCTCACCAAACAAGTCTGGTCAGGGAACCAGTTTAGTCGCCGGTGACCCGACCATGAGGCAGGTAGTACTGGGTTACCTGGTACCAGTACATATGATATGACCTGACATATATATGTATATATATATATATGTACGTATATATTAGTAATTGCTTTCTCTTTACTGACTATATATATATATATATATATATATATATATATATATATATATATATATAGTCAGTACAGAAAAACAATTACTAATATATACATAAATCTATATATAGTCAGTACAGAGAAAACAATATATATATATATATATATATATATATATATATATATATATATATATATATATATAAGTGTTGGGACGATTAATCGGAGTTGGAATCGAAAAAATCGGAAAATTTGGGGGTGTCGGAATCGGTATCAGATTCGGAAAAATTGATGCCTATTTTCCGATGCCAAAACGATTCTTTTAATTGTCTTTTTATTTTATTTTGTTAATACCAAAATCTTCCATTGCTGGTAGAAATAATAAAATAATAAATATTTATTGATTTTAAATTACCAATAAAGCTGAAATCGATAGATCATCCTCCACAAGTGTGATTTTTACGCTTAGGAAAATATCTACATATCAGGGGAAATAAGAATCTTATCGATAAATAATTAGAGATCGGAATCGGAATCGGTAATTGTATCGAAATCGGAAAAATATTGTCCCATCACTAAATTATATATATATATATATATATATATATATATATATATATATATATATATATATATATATATATATATATATATATAGCTGAACGTCTCTCTGTGTGTCTGGTCACGAATAGGCTCCTATATGGTTGACTATTATAGAAAACTGATCACATATAATGATAGAAGATGTATCGAGACACAGGAATGGGTATGTTTGATCTGGCATAATGATGATTCATTAAAATTGTGGGGTCTGTGTACGCGCCTGGTCCACAAAGTATGGAAATAAAAAAATTAAAAATAAAAAAAAAACGTTTACAAGTGTTTTTGATATAGATGTACATAAGAATACTTTGATAAGTATGTTTTAACTTAAATAGGGATGGTATAATAAAATTGTGGGGTCTGCATTCGCGCCTGGCCTCCATAGATTGGAAATAGGCACAAACTTTAATAAAGACTTTTCATATCTATCTGCGTAAGTATACTTGGATAATTATGTTTCAGTTTGAAGAAATATGGTATAATAAAATTATGGGGTGTTCGTTCGCGCCTGACCTCCATAGAATGGAAATATGTCACAAAGTTTAACAAGGTTTTTTTAATATAGATCCACAGAATATTGTGATAAGTGTTTCAGTGTGAACAGGTATGGTATAATAAATTATGGGGTTTATCTATTTTATTTTTACTTTCATGACATTTTGCTTTGGTCTTGATACCCCCACATTCGGAGATGTCCTTTTACAACCCTTCCTTTTCATAACCTATCATACTTTCATAAATCAGAGTCCATTTTCTGTAGACTGTTTTTGAACCCAGTCAACGACGCGTACTTTTGCTAGTATACATATATATATATATGGTTAAACTGGTAATTAGTAACAACCTGAATAGAGTGCTCAATACTATTGCAGAGAAAATATGTGTTTTATTTTTTATTACAGTTTTATCTGTTTGGTTACATATGTTTCGGATGTTGGACCATGTTTACGAAGACTTCTTCCAAATACTAACAACCATTTTTAAACAGGTCTGACGAGGCTGTTGGATCGTAAACATGGTCCAACATCCGAAACATATGTAACCAAACACATAAAACGGTAATTAATTAAAAAATAAAACACATATTTGCTCTGCAATAGTATTGAGCACTCTCTTCAGGTTTTTACTAATTACCAGTTTTACCATATATCTATCTATCTATCTATCTATCTATATATATATATATATATATAGATAGATAGATAGATAGATAGATAGATAGATAGATATACACACACGAATTATTTATATATATATATATATATGTATATATATATATATATATATATATATATATATATACTAGACTATCAATGACCCGTTGGGTCAGTATATATTAACTCTGGAATTGATGTATGAGCATGACACTTTTGACGTAAAGAAAATAGTTTTTTTGTGACATAACAGAAACATTTCTATGAAAGTATATTAAAATGAAAAAAGAATATGGATAGATCTCTATGAGTCGTTCTGTTTATAATTGTTTATTCTTGAAAAAAAAACTTACAGTCATTGAATTATAAGTGGTTTGCCATACTTATGGGTAAGTGTGCACTGAACAGATACCATAATACTTAAAGTTAAATTCAAATTTTGAAATATCTTTTAATTTAAACGTGAAAAAAATAAAAAAAATAAAAACTTGGGTCGCTCAAAACGTACACAGTAAAACAATACATTGTAAAATAGTAGATTTATTTGTAAGAAAATTGCGTTAAAATAACTTAAACGTAATACGGAAATGAACGATGTAAAAACAAATGCAGAAAGTATTAACAATTGTTTATTTGGATAATTTAAAACGCAACAAAAAAAATTAGGCCGCTGAAAACGTACACAGTAAAAATAAGATACGTTGTCAACAGGTCAAAGTTGATTTATTTGTGAGAAAATTGCGACAGTATAGTTGTAATACAGAATAGTTGCAAAACATCCCCTAAGGGGTCAGTATTTTATATTAGCTATGGAATTAATGTATGAGCATGACACTTGTGACGTAAAGAAAATTGTTCCGTCTGCCTGCTTCCCACCGGACTACAACTTTGATGTCTTCAAGTCCAACGTTAACAAATTCCTAATGAACCGCCCCCTTAAGTAAACACTTCATCAAATTTCCACACTAACGTAATGTACTTGCAATAACCCTTATCCCTGAGTGGCTTCCGGGCCTTGATAAGTGGGGATCCCTGTGTAAAAAAAATGTTTTTGTGACATAACAGAAACATTTCTATGAAAGTATATTAAAATGAAAAAAAGAATATAGATAGATTTCTATGAGTCATTCTGTTTATAATTGTTTATTTTTGAAAAAGAAACTTAGAGCCATTGAATTATCCGTGGTCCTGCATCACAGCTTGGATTTTTATCAGCCATTTGTGGTCTTGTAACTTTGTGTTTAGGCATGATCTGAGGGGAAATACACTATTTCAATTTTCTTCTTCTTCATTAGTAGTAGTAGTAGTATTAGTAGTAGAAGAAGTAGTAGAGTAGTAGTAGGGAAAAAACATGTCAACCAGTAGTAGTAATAGTAGGATAAGGAAGAGGAGGCGTAGTAGTAGTAGTAGTAGTAGTAGTAGTAGTAGTAGTAGTAGTAAGACGAGGCGTAGTAGTTGTTGTAAAGAGGAGAAGTAATATAGTAGTAGCAAGAAGAGGAGGCATAATAGTAGTAGGAGGAGGAGGATAGTACGCAAGCAAACAACCAAGAACGACAGAGCTTTAGTATTATAATATATATATATATATATACATATATATATATATATATATATATATATATATATATATATATATATATATATATATATATATACACACGAATTATTTAAAAACTATACATTACATATTCCTGAGACACACCAATAATTTCATTATGATCGGTCAACCCTTTTTGGCGGAACGAAAAAAAATACATTAGTGTATTTTTTAGAATCGCTTTTAATGCTTATAACTTTTCAGCGATCCTCTGCAAGATTATGTTTAGTGCGATTGGGTTATTTCTCGAGTTTCGCTAGGATTCTACGCCTAATCTCAACATTAGAACGGTAAATAAAAAATAAAACAGACACACACACACACACACACACACACACATACGAATTATTTAAATTTTGGCTGAATTATTCCAACATAAATATTCAGCGTCCGTCGGAACGAAAGAAAATACACACACTCACACACACACACACACACACACACACATATATATATATATATATATATATATATATATATATATATGTATATATATATATATATATATATATATATATATATATATATATATAATCGTGAGTGTATAATATAAATAGAAGCAGAACATATTATAAGGTATTTTTCGAATTTTCGGACTTTATTTCCAATTTAAGGGCAAAATAGATTCACTAATTGATATAATGATTAAGTGATTGATTTTGTGCAACGAAACAGGTACTGTCAAGAATTGTAAATGCCAACTGAATTAAAGAAATAAATTAAAAGATGGTCAACATCATTGGAATATAAACTTTTGGTCAACATCATTGGAATATAGACTTTTTTTTATTACATTTTCACCCTAAACAAGGCACATTGCCACTTTGGTGTAAGGGGCTACTCTCAGGGGCAACAACTACTGGGGTACTATGTAGGGATTATGGCAGCAAGATGTCGGTTCACGTTCCACTTAAACTTCTGCACATCAGTACAGTTGGGGAAGCAGGGACCTGGAATGGAATTCCAAAGTCTAGCGGTTCTGGGGAAGAAACTACTGGAGTAGAAAGATCTTTTACATCTAGGGATCTCTACAGTGTGGGGTGGGATTTTGCAGCCTGTCGGATCTGTCGAGGGTGTTCACGTCGTGGGGGCACAACTGCTTGCAGTTCGTCAGAGCATTCACCATTAAAATACTTGTAGAACAGGCAGAGGGATTCGTCGATGGGACAGAGGCTAAAGCTTAGATGCCAGTTTAGGACCTATCAGATTGCGACTCTCTTTTGAACCTTGTCAAGGAGCAAGAGACTAGTAGCCGATGCACCAGCCCAAATATGACAGCAATACTCCATACATGGGCGAATTGTTGCCTTATACAGGTACAGGATACTTTCGGGTGTTAGTAGTTTTCTAGCACGGTAGAGAGAGCCCACCTTCCTTGCAGCGGTCTTAGCAATGCCCTTGATGTAATTGTTCGAACTCATGTTTCCTGTGAACGTTAGGCCAAGGAGCTTGAAAGACGTACTCTCAGATAAAGAGTCGTTGGCCATTGCTATAGGTGGTAGAGAAGGTTTCTTTTAGTTATTGAATGAAACTAGTTTAGTCTTGGCGGCATTGAACTTTGCCATCCATTTTTGTCCCCATTCCACTACAGATTGGAGGTCATCCTCTAGTGTTTCTGCCATTTCTTTAGATATGTGTTCATTTGTTTTCCTGTCGTGCCTGTTATAGAGTGTGGTGTCATCAGCATATATACCCATCTCAGAGGAAATTTTGTCGGGGAGGTCATTTATGAATATCAGGAACAGTAGAGGTCTAAGGATAGACCCCTGGGGCACTCCCGCATTTATATCATATTGTTTAGATGTACGACCGTCGAGGACAACCTGGATTTTTCTCTTATCTAAGAAGGATTTAATTATGTTAAGTATTCCACCAGTGATGCCGTATGATCTAATTTTCCTGAGGAGACCCTCACGCCATACCCTGTCAAAAGCCTTAGATATATCTAGAGCTACCGCTCTGCCCTCCCCCGCTTTGTCTAATGAATGGTATATACGTTCAGAGATTACAGTTAGGATGTCTGCTGTGGAACGAGCTTGTCTAAATTCATATTGTTGGTCATTCATTCACTATATATATATATATATATATATATATATATATATATATATATATATATATATATATATATATATAGGATATTACTGCTCTCATACTTTGAAGTGCTTAATTCTTGTTCTAACCAGCAAAATTATAGCTAGTTTTATATAAAAGTCACTTCCTCTGAGGAAAAGCTCCATATTTTTGAAAATCTATGAAATAAGGAAATTGTTCGAATAATAAATTGTTGTGAATCGGATTTGCAATATATATATATATATATATATATATATATATATATATATATATATGGTAATTAAGCTACAGAGATTATTCCGCGTTTAATTCTCGTGAGAATTCGTCAGGCTTATGCAAAGAGTTGTGGTTACCTTGCGTTATTGCACAACCTAATCAGTTAATGGGCGGGCTCTTCAGAATAAAGGTATAGTTGACCTTAGGTGCACCCCTTCCTTTGGGTGTATTTTTCATGAGAAGGGTAGATATCTAAGTAAGCTGACCTATTTTAAACCTAGATGTAATTAGATATTCTAAAAAAAAAAGACGACGGCGACGACATAGTTAGATATTTGTTTTTTTGGGTTTTTTTCTATAATTCGGATATTATTTAAGTGTATATATATATGTGTGTGTGTGTTTATTTTAATTTATTTTTTAATTTATTTTTTATTTTATTTTATTTATTTATTTTCTGTTGTTATTTTTAATTTTAAAATTATTTTATATCGCTATCCTAGAGTAAAGTTTATCCTGTGTATACAGTGGTTCACACTATTTCTCTCCTATAGTTTAACAGATGTTGGGGTTCTTTACAGTATATGATAGCAAATCAAATTTTATATATATACCAGCTCTACCAGGCCACGCATTGCTGTGGCTCAGTTTGTTTAAGTGGAACACATTCCTCAAGAAAAATTGCATTCTGCTCGTTTATTTACTTTTATTATTTTTTGCAATTTTTTTTATCAATGAAAGTTGTTTTTTCCCAAAAAAAATAATTTTTTACAATAAAATGTTAGGTGAAAGTTTTTTGTGTTTTTTCAGGAAAACTTGCACTTTTTTTAAAGAAATTTGTCAGTAAACGTTTCTTTTTGAAAACGGAATTTCTATTATAAAAGGGACAGATGAATGTTTTATATGAACATGGTAAATAGTTAGGTGAAAGTAGAGAAAACTTTTGTTTCTTTTTCAAGAGACTGTACAAATTATTTTTTTCAACAGATGGTAAGAAAAACAGAAAACATGCTTTCATCATTAATTATGCAAAAAAATAAATAAAGTGGAAAACTTTCTGTTATTAATGTTTGCTAAAAAATAAATACAGTAAACTTCGCTGAAGTGTTAGCATATGATGTATCTTAAAAAGTTGGTTCATGCTGACAATTAAATAAAATAAACGTCTAAAAATTAGTAAAAATAAGTAAAATCATGAATGACGGCTCGGGGGGGGGGCAAGTAAGTAGGAACAACACAATCATTTGTGTAAAATAATTAATATTCGAGAAATTGTAAACAATAACAAAGTACCTGATACCAAATGCAGTAAAATTCAAGTATCTTTTATACGTGCTGAAACTGTGTTTAAGTTATTTTTATTTCATTTCTTTTATTAAAAGTTGTCTTTCCAACAATTAACTGGTTACATGTCGTTTAATCATTTGGAGACTTCACTTTTGGAAAATTGTATAAAAATCTATGACTCTAAATTTGGGAGTGCAACTTGAACTTAGGGTTAGTGGTAGATAAGTCATTTGTTAGGTGTCTCAGAAATTTCGTGAAAAATATTGAATAATTCCACCCCATTTTCCAAGCTTATAACTACTCGAAAAATGCCATTCAAGCCCTAAATTTTTTTTCAATTAAAGGAGCAAGGACCAAAGTTTAATTTAAAAACAAAAAATAAACGTTGTTTTTTAAAAAAAAGGTTTTAAACGTCGGACTTTACAGGTAAATTTCTAAAAAACACTAGTTTTTTGTTTTAAATTTGAATAGATTATTTATTGATCTTTTATCTTTAATTTGTGATATATAACACTTTGGTGAGTACATTAATTATTTACTTTTTAATAGACATTTCAAAATGGGAGGCGTGAATTATTCGACCCCCTGTCTTTCCAAGCTTATAACTCCTCGAAAAATGTGATTCAAGCCCTCATTTCTTTTCAATTAAAGGAGAAAGGACCAAGGTTTCATTTAAAAAAAACAAAAAAACAAACAACGTGTTAAAAAAAAGGTTTTAAACTTCAGACTTTACAGGTAAAATTCTAAAAAACACTACTTTTTTGTTTTAAATTTGAATATATTATTTATTGATCTTTTATCTTCAATTTGTGATATATAAAACTTTGGTGAGTAAATTTATTATTTACTTTTTAATAGACATTTGAAAATGTAAGGGAGCTTGAATTTTTAAAAAAAAAACGTTTGTCTAAAATATTATATTCGGTTTATTGGAAAGAGCATAAAATTTCACATTGACCCTGAAAATATCGTAAAAATAGAATCAATAGAAAAATTTAGATAGATTTTTAAAGTTTAAAAATTGAAAATACTGAGCTCGTAAAATTCAATTAATTTCATTACTGTTTTTTTAAATAAAAAAATAATATTTCTATTACTTTTAAAACAACTTTAATAGTTTATTTTGGAAGTATAATCCATAAAGAAAATAAACAACCGACTTTTAAAAGAGAAATTACGAGTTTTTTATATTTTATTCGCAGTTTCGTGTTAGGGGTGTCAAAAATTCATACAAAAATTCTGATACACCTAGTCATTTAAGCCTCCTTACTCCTTAAGCGATAAGCGGACATTTGTTTATTATTTTTTTTTTTTTATTCAGTGTGTAAAATCCACTTTGGACAACATATTTGGAAATTAGAAAAATAAAAAAAAAAATAAAAAATGTGTTTTAGCATGTTTTTGCTTTGTTTTAGCATTTTAAATACTTAAACAATCAATAAATAATTGTTACCAAAGGCAATAAATGCTACTTTTTTTACTTACATGAATTAGTTTATTTTGTTTTAAAGTATTTTCAAGCGCTTTTCTTTATTTTTTAATCTAAAATTGCGGGTGTGTGGGTGCAAAATATCTCCAGATTTTCTAGAATTCCCCGCTAGATTGCAAACGAAATCTCCAGATCTAGCGGGAAACCCGCTAAATTGGAAACATTGGTCACGTGACGCAAGCAGTGATAAATAATTGTCCATAAATAAAAAAAAAATGCCTATCGGTACAAAGAAAACCACCTATTTATTATAGAAAAATTAAGTATAATGTTATAATTAAAAAGAGATGTATAGAAACACGTATGAGTACAGTAAACATATTATACCAAAATGTCGAAGCAATACTTTATTTAGTTATTTATACTATTAATTACGAATGAACCAAGAGTTACATTTATATATATATATATATATATATATATATATATATATATATATATATGCATATATATATAACTACTTAATTTACTCACATAAAATTAACATACGAAAGTATAGATTTATGCGTAAACTTTAAGTATTTACTTCAAAAGTGCTCAATACGTAGATAGAGCTAGTTAGTAATTCATAAAATATATATGGCGATTAAGCTACACTGAATATTCCGCGTTTCATCCACTCTAGGACTCCTCAGGCTTATAAGCTTATAAGCCTGAGGAGTCCTAGAGTGGACGAAACGCGGAATATTCAGTGTAGTTTAATCGCGCTATATATATATATATATATATATATATATATATATATATATATATATATATATATATATATATATATATATATATATATATTGTAGCGTCCCTAATATGTATTTGGTTAGGGTTAGGGGCTGTTCACTTAAGCAAAGTGTGGTTATTCAATATTTGACACTTGGACAAGGTCGGATATATAGATAATATAGTTTAAATCGATTGTTAATGGGGAATAAATGCTTCGTTAACTGTATCTAAGAGCATCGAATGGAATGGTTACGATAACGGCTTTAGGTGAAAACGGCTTGGTTCGGAATAGTCGGGCATCTTTGACGACCTCAGTTGACCTCTGAACTTTCACGAAGATGTGATATTTAGCTCGAGTCTTTGAGCCATAGAAGCCTTTCCTTGTGTGTATTCATCGGCTCTTTGGGTACAAGGATCACAAGGCGATTTTGCTGGAAGAAATTTGTTATCCGTAGGTGTGGAATCGCGTCAATAGACAAAATGACGAGAGTGGGTGTGTAGAGGTGGGGGAGAAAGAAAGAGGTAGCGTAGGAAAGGTGGGAGCAAACGAGAGGGAGGGGAATGGGATAGGAATGAAAGTAAGAAAGAGATAGAAGGAAATAGGAGAGGGGAAAACGGGGACGTAGGATGAGGCGCGAGATGAAAGAAGACGGAAAGGAAGTCGATTAGAAACGTTACTGGTTGAATATTGAGGGAAAGAGAAGAAATAAACTTGACGCTGAAAGGAAAGAAAGGGAAAAGAAAATATAGGAAAAGAACGAGGAAAAGGAGGAGGTAAAAGAAGAATGGGTAGAGAAATAGATAACGCGTAAAAAAAAACAAAAATATGGATGAAAGAAAGGAAGAAAAAAAGGAAAGAAAGAAATGGATAAATGACGGAAAAGAAACGGAGAAGGAAAGAAAAAAGAGGGTGAAAAAAGATAAAGGAATATATTGGAAATAAGAGAAGGAAGAAGAGGTTTATCAAAGAAAACGAAAAGAAACCAAACAATAAAAGAAAAAACTAAAAAGAAGGAAAGAATGAGAGAGGGAAGAAAAAAGAAAGAAAAGGGAAATATTGAAAAATAGAAAAGAAATACTCGAAAGCACATGAATAAACAAAAAGAAATAAAGAAGAAGAAGAAGAAGAAGAAGAAGAAGAAGAAGAAGAAGAAGAAGAAAGAAAGAAAGAAAAAAAGAAAAATATGAATGGAAAAATAACTCAAAAGCACATGAATAAACAAAAAGAAATAAAGAAGAAGAAGAAGAAGAAGAAGAAGAAGAAGAAGAAGAAGAAGAAGAAAGAAAGAAAGAAAGAAAGAAAGAAAAAAAGAAAAATATGAATGGAAAAATAACTCAAAAGCACATGAATAAACAAAAAGAAATAAAGAAGAAGAAGAAGAAGAAGAAGAAAGAAAGAAAGAAAAAAAGAAAAATATGAATGGAAAAATAACTCAAAAGCACATGAATAAACAAAAAGAAATAAAGAAGAAGAAGAAGAAGAAGAAAGAAAGAAAGAAAGAAAGAAAAATATGAATGGAAAAATAACTCGAAAGCACATGAATAAACAAAAAGAAATAAAGAAGAAGAAGAAGAAAAGGAAGAAGAAAGAAAGAAAAATATGAATGGGAAAATAACAGATTGAATGAGCGAGGGACGTAAATAAGAAGAAAGAAAAAGAAGGGTGAAAGAAAGGATAAATAAAATAGTGCAAATAAGAAAATAAAGAAAGGATGAATAAAAGAAAAACGAATATAGATAAAAATGAAAAGAAAGAAGAAAGAAAAAAGAAAGGAAAGTGTAACGTTGTACAGTTTTTCTAACGGTTTCCAATAATCTTCCGTACGTTGTATGTAGAGTTTCGCAAAGAAACAAAGGAAAGGAATTCGACACAAGTTTTTATTTAGTTGATAAAAAAAAGACTTTTATTATCAGGTGTTTCCACACCAAGTCGCCTGACACGTATTTTCCAGGCAAGCGACAATGTGGTCGTCCAAAAATCTTGTTAAAAGTTCGGAAGATAAATGAATCCTGCATCTTGTTTAAAATTCCCCGTCCTGCTGCCACGTGGTTAAAAAAATCTGCCGTGTCGACAAGTGTTTTTTTCTCTCCTGTATCGACTTCTTCTACCGTTTCTTCTTTCAATCCTGCTGTGACGTCACGCTTGCTCCATGGCTGGGTCATTTTGTATACGTGTCAGGGGCTTTGTTTTAGAAGATTTAATGCCAGAACCAAGTTGCATCATTTAGTCAAGGGGTTACTGTACGCAAACGATGCTGTCTTTTTTTCTGTGTCGCACACTGAGACTGATATGCAGCATATAATGGATAGCTTTGCTGACTCCTGCTCTGCCTTTGGTCTGAGGATCAGTCTGTCTAAAATAAAGGTGATGTTCACTCCTGCACCGGGCCAGTCATACGTGGAGCCAAACATCATGGTCTGTGGTGCTAGACTAGGAGTAGTTAATTCATTTGTCTACCTTGGTAGTTCTCTGTCGAGGGATGGCTGTCTTAACACTGAAATCCACAGGCGAACTCAGAAGGCATCTGTAGCTTTTGGAAGAGTGTGGTCTTATGGTGGCATCACAGACAGGACTAAGTGTAACATGAAGGGCTGTCCATTATCATGTAAGTAAGAAGACATACTAGATAAGTGAAAATGATATTAGGATAAGGTTGGAATCGAACCCTGTAAGCAAGTGTTAAAAGATAATGGAAAATAGAATGTTAGAAATTCAGTCCATTGTTAATTCTATTAGAAATAGTTAAATATTGTTTATGTCGGAAAAAGAGTCCATTGTCCATTCTTTTAGAAATCTAGATATTAAATATGTCAGTTAAATGAATGCACAATGCGAGTTAAAATATCTTATTTTAAAAATAGGTTAGAATTAGAATTGAGGATTATTTTGTTTGCCAAAATTGTATTTGGACAAACATATGTAAAGCCACGTGAAAATTAGTCACGTTTGAAAAACACACTTGTGATGTCATAAACAAAAGAGGATTTCTCAATATAGGAATCTGAGGGTTCGGAGTTAGAAGAGTTTATCAGAAGAGTTGATCAGACAGAGTTGAAAGTCGACAGTTGATGAGAGATAGTCAGTTGGAGAGGAGAGCCCCTTAGAAGCGAAGAGTAGAAGATTAGACCATGTAGATCCAAGTTTGAATTTCTGACGTCATCGACCGGTCGATAAGATGAATAAAGAAATCACCATTTATGTTTTGAGCTGTTCGTTTCGTCATTCCTTACAACAAAAAAGGTAAATGTGTTTATCATCATCTTGCTAATTCCTACCCTCTGATGAGAAGGATAGTATTTCTTCGAAACTCCGCGGATTAAGGACTATCCACTTATTAAGTGTTTCCTTTTCAGATTAAATATGTTTTTAACTCTTTTTCAAAGTGTTTTTAACATGTTTTATTAACTATTTGCTCTTACACACACACACACACACATATATATATATATATATATAGATAGATAGATAGATAGATAGATAGATAGATGAAACGGAGAAAAGCGGATATACTAAATGATGCAATCTAATTACTATAATGTTGAGGTAAATCTTCATCCCCTCTTTCGTCTTTTTGTATCATCTCGCGCTTCCATTTCTCACGCCCCTTTTGTTTTTCAATGTTATAGATGTTCAAAAATCGTTTTGTTTTGTTGTTTTGTTTGTTTGTTTGTTTGTTTGTTTGTTTGTTTGGGGTTTTTTGGGGTTTTTTTTTTAGAAAATAAAATGATAATGTGATGCAAGGATGTCTAGTTGCGAAAGCGTAAGATTCGGGTTGGACATAGATAAAAGAGCAAAAACAATGGGACTAACAAGACAAGAAGAAAAAGAAGAAAAAAGAACAAGAAAAAGAAGGGGAAAAGGGGGTGATAAAAAAGAGAAGAAAAAAGAAAGGACAACAACAACAGCAAGAAAAGAAGAAGAAGAAGAAGAAGAAGAAGAAGAAGAAGAAGAAGACAAATACGAAGAAAAGAAGAATAAGGAAAGAGAAGGAAGAGAAAAGGTGAAAATAGGAAAAAGAAGAAAATCAGGCAGAAAAGAAGAAGAAGATTAAGAAGAAGAAGAAAAAGAAGAAGAAGAAAAAGAAGTAATGTAAAACGAAGAAAATAAAGATATATGGTGAGAAAAGGAAGAAAAATAACAAAAAAGAAAAAAAAGAAGGAAAAAAAAATAAACGTTAATATTACGAAAAAAGGAAAGTGAGAAAATTATGAAGAAGGGAAATTGAGACAGACGAGAACAAAAACAATAAACAACACCAAAAAGCAAAAAAAAAAAAAGAAGAAAAATACAACAAAAAAAGAAAGAACTAAAGAATATAGTGATGCCAGATAAAAAAAAGGAAAAAAAAAGAAGAAAAAGACAAAAAAAGATAAGACGACTCAGACTCAAATAATAACAGTGGCAAAAATTTGCGTAGGTTTTAATCCTTTGCCTTACAATTCCATCCACGACCGGAAGGAAACGTTATCTTTAATAGCATTTCTGAGGATTCTAATGTTACTACGCGCTCTTCTCGTCAGAAATGATGCAGAATTCATCTATGGTCGTTCGCCACAGGCGATCATCGTCAATGTTATGAACGCTTCTATTGCGTCTGTTGTATAATGGCCGCCATTTTGTGAGCTCTCCGTTTGTGAGTCCAAAAACGAAGTTCGAATTTCATTTATTTATAAGATGCGGCCACGTATCGTTATGAGAGGTTATGTCCGCTTTACGCTTACTCTAATGGTGATCTACCTTATTGCCCGACTAATGTAGAACCACGGGATACGGAAGCCCCAGGATACGGTTTTTTTTCAGGTCAGAATACGATGTCTTTCCGGCCCCTGGTTACGGTATTTGCCCGCCTTACGGTGTTATGTATAATGTTATTTGATTTTACACATGTGTATTATATACTATACTGTATTTTGTTATTAATTTTTAATGCAGTAGCCCGGGGTCTACTGTACACGGACTCCTGTCGACACGACAGGGTGGAACGATAAAATTGTCGCCCTAGAAAAGACCACATGATTCCATTTCTGTTTGATGAAATCAGTTTTCTTTATTTATTGCAGGCCATCTACTAGTTGACCAGTTGTATACAAATCCTAAGTGCGATAAGAACCTTCTATGATGTCTCTGCACCGCTGGATTGTGAATAACAGGGACGTGCCCAGTGTGATGAAAATAAAGTTTCCAGCCATGGTTATGGTCTTTAGTGCGGCTTAAAGTGAGGGCCACATCATGCCACCTCACATCTTCTAAGTCGGCTTCAAAGTCAACACCAAAGTGTACCTGGATGTGCTGAAGAGTGTGGTGTTCCCTAGTGCAATTAGGTGGCTGCTGGTAGACTCTGGTTCACAAGGCCAAAGAGACCCAGACTTTGCTTCAGAAGGGGTGCTACAACTTTCTACCTTTCTTTCACTGCCTCCTACTCTTCCCCCGATGTTGCTGTCACTAAAAATGCAATATGCTAGAAAAACTGTTCGTAAGAAAAAAAAAATTATTAGTGGAGAACCTATAAACAGGCTACCGTAAGGTTTATACGGCATAATCACGTTCACACACACACACACACACACACACACACACACACATTGGCTGAAAAATGCGAAGCTCGTTGTTTGTTTGTTTACAAAACAAGCGGTTTGTTGAGCACTGTAAAAGTGGTGGACGGATGTTTGTTTAAATAGACATTCAGACAGGTTATTTGCGGACATCGCTTCCGTGGTCGAGTGGGAGAACTGCCGACTGTCAACACGACGGTTCTAGGTTCAATCCTTGGCTTGGTAGAGGTGCTAGTCTAGCGGCACTGATGAGTTGTGATACAACGAAGCAGGACCGTATGACTACAAGTATATATATATATATATATATATATATATATATATATAATCACATTGACACACCGGTTCCCGTTAGATCACCGAAGTTAAGCAACGTTGAGCCTGGTTAGTACTGAAGTGGGTGACCATTTGGGAATTGCGTGTGCTGTGTCTGCTTTTCGCTTATCTTGACATTGTTTCCAGTCGTCTAGCACTTCCTACCACTGGACTCAAGCAGTGCCGATTAAGGATTGCGCAACGTTTGTCCCATAATTATACGCAGAGCTACCCCTACAGGGTGTGTCCATTGTCTCTTGGAACAGAACGGAGGCATCGACTATGAGTTTAGTACTAGTGGCAGTTCTCAAGAGTGTTTACATTTTTAAAACATTTATTTAATTTCAGTAAGTTTTATGAGATCAAGGTGTTAATCCCTTCTTGAGCTAACACTTTATTCCGTTATGATTTAAATTTATATCCGAGGGCTCTTTTATGAATAGATGTTGTTCACTTTATGGCTGCTATTTGTATCTTGTTACAGCTTGGTCTTCCAGGGATTGCTTCTAAGTATTTCTGGATATTCTTTTTTATTAAGCCAGTTGCTCCTATCACAACCGATATAATGTTTATTTCTTTCAGAGACCATGTTGTTTTTAGATCATTTTTTAGGTCCTGATATTTTGTTATTTTTTCCCGTTCAGCTCTATTAAGGCCAAAATCACGAGTGTGTGTGTCAATTATTTGCGTGTTATTGAAATGTACATGTTAACTGAACATTCAAATATGTTTCAAAGCAGATTTAAATGTTTAGCAGAAGCTAAAGACACCCTTTAAAAAAAATTCTTCGGTTTCATCTTATAACAGCGGACAGACGTGTGTATGCAAATTGCCGTGTGCGAAATGACGACACGGTAGGGAAAAAAATGGACTACGAAAGAAGAACATGTGCACTAGAAGAAGAGCACGTTCGAGAGCACGTTCAAAACGACGTTCGAAGAGGACAGAGGATAGAGAGATAAGGAACACGATCACGTTAGATTCAGGAAAGTACTCGGAAGTAAATGTCTTTGTTAGATAAAAAAAGGAGTCGAATTATTACTAGCAGGGACACCCAACGCTGCCTGGGAATGAATGAGGATTAACGGATGTTTAACCTTCCCATATTTTATTGTCATCGAAATCGGTAAAATCGCCCATTTTTTAATCATCCCAGTTCATCTTAGTTCACCATACATTGTAGTCTACATTGCACTGTAGAGAACCTACCGTTGATTTTATAATTAATTATCATTAGTTTAAATGCAAAAGTCAAGTATCATGTTTCAGTTGTGATCTAAACAGAAACATTCATTTCGAACGCGCCCTTGCCATATCAAAGAACCTACTATTGATTTTGATATGCCCGTCCTTTCTACTTGTGCGGTGATGATGGCTTGAATTTAAATTTAAAATTAAAATCTCAAACATCATGCTTAATTGTGCTCTAAACAGAAACATTTATTTAGAAAACGTCCCTGCCATATCAACGAGCATACCGTTGATTTTATTTTGCGTGCCTTCCTACTTTTTTTTTACGTGGTGGTCACCACTTATCAAGGCCCGGAAGCCACTCGGGGATAAGGGTTATTGCGTGTACGATAATCGATGGGATAGTATCGTAGTAATCGTTAGTATTGGAGATTTGATAAAGTGTCTTACTTAAGGGGGGCGGTCCATCAGGGATTTGTTTATGTTAGACTTGAAGACATCCAAGTTGCATGGTAACAAAACTTCTTAAAGACACTCATGATGTTAAGCTGTATGAGGCCTTAACTTTAGTAAAAATTGACAGTTCTTTATTTCATTGGAGTTTTTTTTTATATAGATTACCGATATTTGTATCTTGTATCAGAATCTCTTTGATAAGACGTGCTGTTAGAAAACCTATCTAAAACCCTGCCAGACACAAAATACATTCGAGAGAATTTTCAAAAAAATCGGCACAGCCGTTTAGTTCATAGAGAACGAACTTACACACACACAGACAACAGACACAATTCCTTATATATATATATAATACTTGTTTATTGTTATATAAACATGGTCACATCCTGCTGCTACGAATAGCCACTTGTTTCAATCAAACAACAGATATCATCAGGCAGCGACTTGATTATTCAAAAGTTCAATGAATAAACTATTCATAAGATTATTTTATATATATATAAACAGTAAAACCCGAAACGGAATTAAAAATTAGTAACAAAATACAGTACAATCTATAATACATATGAAATAACATTATAAATAACACCGTAAGGCACATACCGTAACCAGGGGACGAAAAAACATCATATTCCACATCGTAACCTGAAAAAACATATCCCGGGGCCACCGTGTCCCTGGGTTCTAATATATATATATATATATATATATATATATATATATATATATATATATATATATATATATATATATATATACGAGCAAACAGTTAATAAAACATGTTAAAAACACTTTGAAATGAGTTAAGTAAGATCTTTGACTTACTTGTTGTTTAATCAAATACTTTTGCATGCAAAATCCGATCCCGCATTTTGCTAATTCCAACCCTCTGATGAGAAGGAAAGTATTTCTTCGAAACTCCGCGGATTAAGGACTATCCACTTATCTAGTGTTTCCTTTTAAGATTAAATATGTTTTTAACTCATTTCAAAGTGTTTTTTTTTATTAACTGTTTGCTCGTATTATAAGCTCTATCTCCTATTTGGTTTTATCGAGCTTTTACATCTGGCTGAGATAACTTTATAAATATTAATTCTTTAATATTTATAATATACTTTAGTTTTACCATCTTGGATCATTTTGGTAAATTTAATTGTAATTTTTATTTTATATATATATATATATATATATATATATATATAGAGAGAGAGAGAGAGAGAGAGAGAGAGAGAGAGAGAGAGAGAGAGAGAGAGTTGGTAGATAGATAGATAGATAGATAGATAGATAGATAGATAGTGATAAGATGATGTCTGATATTTATCGCAAATAGCTCTGATGAAATTTCTCCCTTTACGAGTTCAATCTTTTACAAAATCTCCTGAACTCGCTTTATCGTTTTTCTACGCTGTCCCCTAAAATCCAAAATGGCGGAGGCTAAAATGATGATGACGAAGGGCATAAATCTTGAAAATATCGCAATCGCCATCGTCGTTGCCGCTTTCAAGGAACATGATTGGCTGGACATGATCGAATGGGAACAAGTTATCGCTGTTAATATAAACCCCGTCGACATAAAAGCTAAACAAAAAATGATATAAAATGTCAATATTAAACTAATTCGGAAGCAAAAGGACGCCATTAATATCTGATGTGTTCGCTATCATGGTTTTATGCGTTCGGATTTCCCATTTTCGTTTATCAATTAACTAGAAGGGCGGGGGATTTGCCCGGGCGTAAAATACACTTAAATACGATATTTTAATTTCCCAGAGTTTTTTAAAATCCTATTTTCACCCCAAACAAGGAACAGTGTCCCTTTGATGTAGGGGTCTACTATCGTGTATATAAGTTGCAAGAATACTATGTAGGGAGTTGAGCAGCAAGATGTCTGTTCACATGACACTTGAACTTCTGCATGTCAGTACAGTTGTGAAAGCAAAGTTCCGGAAGGGAGTTCCAAAGTCTAGCAGTTCTGGGGTATAAACTATTAAAGTAGAAAACTCTCTTACATCTAGGGATCTGTACTGTGTAGGGATAGGATTTAGCTGCTTGACAGGTTTGTCGGGGGTATTTACGTCAAGGGGTACAAGTGCTTTCGTATATATTATTATAGAGTCGTGATTTCTAAAGTAAAAAAGTACTTGGGTGCTATCAGTTAGAATCGAAACTCTCGCATTCAAAGCTGGTGACGTTACCACTGTACCAACGTGACACGTATGTTAACTGACTAAAAATTAAAAATAAACTAATATGAATACACAAACTGTTTAACGATTTTTTTTTTTTTTCAATTTTGACATTTAAGACTATTTTAATCGGCTAAAGACCCATAAAAGAACTGTCCGTAAAAAATCCAATCATCTGAGGTCCATAGCGCCACTCTGCGACTTTTAGTTTCGGGGGAGATAAAGTTTGAAAATATAGAGACAGACAGACAGACAGACATACAGCCCTTTATATATTGAATTTTGAACGAGATGATTCCCTCATATAAAAGATGAACAACGATACATATAATATATATTATTTATTTTACTTTTTAAAACAACAATCTACGTGCACGTGCTTCGCTGTTTTACAACTCATCAACGTAGCTTGACTCTATTAGAGTTCGAACCTCGGACTATAGGTTTGCATAGTCGAGTGCGTATACAGTTACGCTAATATTATTTGCTATTCTAGTACCGCTTTTAAATTTATTTTGTTGTTTATTTTTTAACGATAATAAAATATTTAGTATCAGCGTCTTCTATCTAGTCCTAACAATGCCGATAGCCATTAGTCGCGTGCTCTCGTGTAATGAATGAATGCGTGAATGTAGGATTTACATGAAATTCTTAAAGATAAACTACCGAAAAATGGGCTGAAATGACTTAAATAAATAAAAAGTAAATGACTTAGAATGACTGTAATGAACTTAAGGATGAATTGAATTACCTTAAGAATGACTTGAATGCTTAAACAATAACTGGAATCCTTCAAAAACAACTTGAATGATCTGGAGAATGACTTGAATGGCTTTGAGACTGACTGGTTATAAAGCGGGTGATCATTTTACAATGAATTAATACGGAAAAGTGATCCCCCACTTTATATCACAAAGTTACAAACATAAAAGTACAGCATGTAGTAAGAACAGATACTAAACTTTGATCTTGACCAAAAGGGTATTTATTTGCTTCCCCACCGAGCAAATTAGGCACAAGGCTGATTTTTAATGTGAGGAGTGAAGGGGAAATGGGGACCAACTTCCCGCGGAAAAGGGAAGCTGGATAGTGAAAATTGGTATGAAGGGTTGCCCCTACATTGACCAAAGTCTTATAAGTGGGGTCGGTATTTATTTGCTCCCCCGCCGAGCAAATAAGGCACAAGGCCGATTTTTAATGTGAGGACTGAAGGGGAAATGAGTACCAACTACCCGGGGAGTAGGGGAGCTAGATAGTGACAATTGGTATGAAGTGTTTGTATTTATTTGCTCCCCCCACCGAGCAAATTAGGCGCAAGGCCGATTTTTAATGAGAGGACTGAAGGGGAAATGAGTACCAACTACCCGGGGAGTAGGGGAGCTAGATAATGACAATTGGTATGAAGTGTTTGTATTTATTTGCTCCCCCCACCGAGCAAATTAAGCGTAAGGCCGATTTTTAATGTGAGGACTGAAGGGGAAATGAGTACCAACTACCCGGGGAGTAGGGGAGCTAGATAGTGACAATTGGTATGAAGTGTTTGTATTTATTTGCTCCCCCCACCGAGCAAATTAGGCGCAAGGCCGATTTTTAATGTGAGGAGTGAACGGGAAATGGGTGCCAACTCCCCGGAGAGTAGGGGAGCTGGATAGTGACAATTAGTATGAAAGGTTGCCCCTACATTGACCAAGGTTTTATATGTGGGGTTGGTATTGGAGTGAAGGGGATATGAGGACCAACTTCCAGGGTGGAAGGGGAGCTGGATAGTGACAATTTGTATGAAGGGTTGCTCCTAAATTGACCAAGGTCTTATATGTGGAGTTGCCTCCACATATGGTCTTTGCTTGCAGTATCTGCCGGAACAGATACTACACTTTGATCTTGGCCAAAAGGCCAAGAAAAGCTGTATTTATTTGCTCCCCCACCGAACAAATTAGGCACAAGGCCAATTTTTAATGTGAGGAGTGAAGGGGAAATGGGGACCAACTCCCCGGGGAGTGAGGGAGCTGGATAGTGACAATTGGTATGAAGAGTTGCCCCTACATTGACCAAGGTCTTATATCCCCACATATGGTCTTTGCTTGCAGTATCTGCCGGCCAGATACTGCACTTTGATCTTGGCCAAAAGGCCAAGAAAAGCTTAAAAAAGAACAGCATCTAATAACAACAGACCTTTGATCTTAACCAAAAATGCCAAGCACAAAAGTGTTACGGACGGACCGACGGACCGACGGAGTGACTTAAATGCATGCGACTAAAAATAGGGGCGATATTTATTAAGGAAAACGCATTCCTTCATCTCCTAGGTAGAAGATGCGAATACCGAATATTTGCATTATCGCAAAAAAAATCAACAACAATAAAATAAATTTAAAAGCGATAAAAAAAAAAATAGCAAATAATATCGGCAGAGGCCCGTAGCGGAACGGTATACGCACTCGACTATCAAGCCTATGGTTCGAGCTCTAATACAATAAAACTACGCTGATGAGCTGTAGAGCAGCGAAACACGTATACATAGACTACTATTTAAAAAAGAAAAATGCACAATATATATATATATATATATATATATATATATATATATATATATAAATATAAAATATATTTTAGTCATCGACATACAGTCCTGTTTCGTTGTTTCACAACTCATCAGTGCCGCTAGACTAACACCTATCCCAAGCCGAGGATCGAACCTAGAACCGTCGTGATGACAGTCGGCAGTTCTACCCCCGACTACGGAAGCGGTGGCCACAACTAATCTGTCCGAATGTCTATTTAAATAAACATCCGTCCGCCACTCGTAAAGTGCTCAAACGTTTGTTTGTAAACAAACCGCGAGCTTCGCATTTTTTCAGCTAAATTAAGTAGCGAGTGAGATTATTTACGATAGTGCTCAACCCAAGAGGGGGGCTTTATAAAATAACAATATGGCCCCTATTTTTAGGACGTAAACATATATATATATATATATATATATATATATATATATATATATATATATATGTTTACGTCCTAAAAATAGGGGCCATAAAACTAATTATATGATATCCTAGGTAGGAGTTATTATTGGGAAAAAAAAAAGGATTCCAGCAGAATGCTTTATTATAAGGAAAAACCATTCCAAAAGTCAAAGCGTATTATTTATATTTTTATGTTCAGAAAATTTAAATGAGATAGGTAATCGGTACCGTCGGTTTCAAACCTGATATATGAGCTTGATTTGGGGATCTATAACGGTCTCCTATTATCAGGTTTGAAACCGAGAGTACCGATGACTTATCTCATCTAAACTTTCTGAAAATAAATAAATAAATATATATATATATATATATATATATATATATATATATATATATATATATATATATATATATATATATATACTAGCAGGACCCTTGTACGGGCGTTGCACGGTGGAAGTATACCCCCCACTTCACCTGTAAAAAAAAAAAATTAACTTACGGTTGTTAGTGTGAGTCACTACTGGTCCAGTGTAATAGCGGGCACTGGTGCCGTGGTAAAAATGAATGTACCATGGCGACGCATTTAGTATATATTCATACAATAAAGAATTTTGCTTTTAAATAATTGAGTATATTTTCTAATGATTTGTTCCGATAAAAGAAATTACGGAATTTTATATAACGAAATATGTAGAGTAAATAACATTGTTCCCTAAAAAATGTGTTCGTTTCATTTCGTTCAATAAACTTCCCTATTTTCTTTAGGCATAATATTTTTTAAGCGCATATATTTGGAAGCTAGCTTCTTCCATTTAGTTCTGACGAAGACGTCGTCGTTTTTTATGTTTTTAGGAAAAATCTTTTTAAAAAATCACAAATATTTGGGAGCTAATCTCTTCAATATATAAATACATATGAAATGCGTCGTTTTTAAACATCACCAATGTAGACACAATGTGTTTAATCGTAAAAAATCACAGTTTTGTTGATGTTTTGACAACGACATCGTCGTCGTCGTCGTTGTGGTAGACACTGAAGATAAAGAAGGAGAAAGTTATACGTCGTCTTAGTCGTCATCGTCGTAGACACCGACGACTACAACGAAAGAGAATCTTTAAAATTTGTAAATGTAAGTAAGTAAATAGGTTATTTGAAGGTAGTTTAATAATCTTCTTTTTCATCTTGCATGTCTGTAATGACCTATGTAGTAAATGAACTTGACTCCGGGCCCAAAAATATGTCTCTTAGTCATGTCATATTTTAACGTCAGTAAGTTTTTGTTTATGAAGCGAATAACAGGATTTCTGAATATGAGAATTTTCAGACCCCAGCCAGTCAGAATAGACGGAATATGAAAAGGGAGACTTTATTATTTATGAATCCGAAATTGGAAAGATAATGTTATGCGCATGTATCTGTGATCACAGTATCTGTGACACATGTAGAATTAGTTCCGATGACAACTGGTAGCGGTTGTAGGACTAAATATTTTGAGAAAAAATTGGGACTCCTTCCTCTAAAAATGTTGCGATTGGTGTCGCTCGTCGGATGCAACGTAGTATTTTATTATCACGACTGAATGTGTCTAAAATGGTGTTCGAAAGCTACATAAGATGTTGGTTATTAGCCTAGATGTATTGAATTTAAATGTGGCATCTGTTGTTGGAAACCTTATGATACTTAGTATATATATATATATATATATATATATGTGTGTGTGTGTGTGTGTGTGTGTGTGTGTGTGTGTGTGTGTGTGTGTGTGTGTGTGTGTGTGTGTAGATAGAGAGAGAGAGGGGGGAGATAAGTAATGAGACAATTCCAATATTTTTCCCGATTCCGATACAATTGCCGATTTCGATTTCGATTCTTTATAAATTTCTAAATGTTTATCTATAGACTAGTAATTTTTCCAGATTACTGTAAAGACATGTTAATTTTCGATATATATTTAGATCTTATTTGGGCAGTGAATATCATGTGGTATTGAATATTTGGTCAGGGTTTACTTCTAGGGAAAACTATCCTCATGCCAGGTTTCTCTGGTAAACCCCTGCACAGAGAGACCTTAGACACTCGAGGATAATGCATAGTAGACATTCAAGTTCTCTCCAGGCATTCAAGTTCTGTATGTGTTTGTATGTGTATTGAGGCAACATATTTCCCTAAAGACAAACATTGTATATAACAGAATATCTCTGCTTCATTAGTCATTTTTCTAGTTTTTCTGATAATACGAGGTGCTTTAAATAAGTTTCTGGACATTTTTCTCATGTGGACTTTTATTGATAGTACACACATTCACTTCGAAGTAATCAAAAAATTTCCCCACTCTTTATCTGTGCCAAAACCAAAACGTAGATTTGATGAACAAAGTTTCTTTCTTAGAAGTGCACGCCTGTGGAACTCTCATCCGTTTGCCTGTTTCCCACCTGACTACAACCTGAATGTCTTCAAGTCCAACATAAACAAATTCCTGATGAACCGTCCCCTTAAGTAAGACACTTTATCAAATCTCCAATACTAACGATTACTACGATACTATCCCATTGATTACACGCAATAACCCTTATCACCGAGTGGCTTCCGGGCCTTGATAAGTGGTGACTACCTTGTAAAAAACGGAAAAAAATCTCCGGCTGCAATGCACTTGTTGTAACATTCCAACAATTATGAAAAGCCCCATGGGAGTTCTCTTGTGTGTGCGTGTCAATGACCCTCGTAACAGCCTCTTTCATCTCCTTAATTGTCTCATGGCAAGAACCTCTAAAGTTTTCTGTTACATATTCGTTATCATCGAGTTCTCACTGGGGTTATCATTGAGGGGCACTTTTTACGTTTGGGTGTATACACTGTATAACATCAAAGATTCCGTGTGATTGTCTCTAATATAAATGGTTGTGTGTTTGATTATCATAAAGGGAATCGTGTGTGTGACATGTAATTTCTGAACCTACCTCTGCTTCTTCAAAACGGACCATCTGGAAATTTCTCATCCTGGAGGGAGACTTGATACCTGTTTGACGAAGATTTATCACTCCAAGACGATGAATGTGTTTTATAGTTTTTTATTTCACTTTCCCCAGAGGTCCTGCAGCAGGTGGAAGTGAAATCTGCTTGTGTGGGTTCTTCTTCACACACGTCAGCGTTCGTCTCCCCCCTCCCCAGTTAAGAGGGGGAGACCACGGAAAAACGTCCGTCTTCTTCAAAGCTCAAATCAAATCTCACAGATCTAGCCAACCCTGACCACGTCAGATATACGTAATCTGGTCAGCTGACCTTCGGTTCTGGTAAACGTGTCTACCTCCACGTTTACTCACCCCTCTCTCTCTCTCTCTCTCTCTCTCTCTCTCTCTCTCTCTCTCTCTCTCTCTCTCTCTCTCTCTCTCTCTCTGTAACATTTCCTTGAGCTTAGGGAATAACCAAAAGTCACAGGCAGCAACGTCTGGACTATAGGAAGAGTGAGTAACTGTCTTCATGTCCATCTTGGTCAAATACTTGGTGAAGTTGGGACAAACTTTGCGCAAATCTTCCACATCTTCACTTCCTCGCAAATAATTGTGTGTACAGTTCCCACACTGACATCAAACTGTGCACTTATTGTCTATATAGACACACGACGTTCCTTTTCCATGAAATTCTTTATTTGACTAATCAACTCTGGTGTACTGACTCCCTTACTCCTCCTACATCTCTCATCGTCCCTCACAGACTCGCTGTATATCTCTTATGTCACTCAAAAACTGATGCTCGATTCATGCAAGATGGTCCAAAAGCAGTCTGAAGCATTCCATACGTTTTTGTGGTATTTTTTTTCCAAGTTTAAAACAAAATTTTATTGCATATCGTTTTTCTAAGGTGCCCTCACGTCCAGATTGCATTTTTGAAATTCACCAACTGCGACAATCAGGCTTTAGTAGGATGTATTATTATTCTTGCTGTTGTTTATTTGAACCTGAAATCATAAAAATTGGTCACTTCTCTCTAAGTAGGGCTATGACAAGGGAATATTCATTCTTTTCATTATTTTGACTTTCGAGTATATATCAGTTCATATCTTATATGTTTTTAGATAGGGTGATGTGGTTCTCGATTGATTAAGTGTGTTTGAGAGTCAAAACCATAATAAGAATATTCTGTCGTCATAGCTCTAGTGATAAGTCACAACTTATCAAGGTCAAAAGCTATCCGAGGATAAGAGATGGATGGATTGTTAGTCGAATGATGAAGAATATTATTAGTAAGTTCATCAGAGCATATTCTGTGGAAGTACTTGTAAAATAAGGAAAGAGATGCAGCCATGCAACATGGGCTGGAGCCTGGCAGACAGTGCGAGACATAAGGTTATAATTTTTTTTTTACACCCCATCCAACTGAAAGAACCCAGTGGTTGGTGCACTAGCCAAGATGTAGCTACAATACTCCATGCACAGGTGAATAGGGGCTCTATAGAGATATACAATACTATTACATGTGAGGTGGTTTCTAGCTAGGTAGGGGGAGCCTACCTTCGTTGCTGATAAGTAGGGTTATGACAAGAGAATATTCTTTTCATTATTTTGACTCTTGAGTATATATCAGTTAATATCTTATTATATTGTTTTTAGATAGAGTGATGTAGTTCTCGATTGATTGACTGTGTCTAACTGTGTCGGATATATACTCGAGAGTCATAACAATGATAAAATTATTCTCTTGTCACAGCTCTACTCATAAGATATATAGCAATAACATACTGAATTTTCAAGAGTCTATGGCAATTTTTAATGCTGATGTAAAAAAAAAAAAGTCTGGAAACTTATTCAAAGCACCTCGTACATTGCGTATTTCTGTCGTATATTGGTTCCGTAGCTGTTTTTGTTTTGTTTTGTTTTTTAGTTTGTTTGTTTGTTTGTTTGTTTTTCAATTTTTTTCGGATATTTTCTCTTTATTTATTCAAGCGTCGTCAGGTCTTCGGGTATTAATCTAATTTATGTCTGCCGAGATCGAACAAGTTAAGTCATAAAGATGCTGCATGTGGGACGTGATCACGTGCAAGGCGCGTGACTAATAAAAGAAATTGCGTAATTAAAAAGGGTTAAAAGTAATTTATGTCGGTAAAGGATATTTTGCAGTCAATGGCTAAAGTAGACATTTGAAAATATTGTGACTAGATTCGTAATCGATATCGTTGATTGTGGGGTGTCTACCTTTTTTATAAAATGCTTCCGGGATTTTTAGCCTTTTTACATTGGGATCGTAATGTACAATTTCTGTGTTGGGAAGTAAGATGAGGTCCTGGATATGACCTTAAACTATATTCAATGGTGATGCCCCAGCTTGCGGGCTTTGGAGAGTGTGGGGCCACCCTTTAATTACTATTGCTCCCAGGTCAACTCTGACCCAGAGTTGTAGTACCTGTTAGGGTTCCAACTATGTGTTAAATAGAAACTGACTTGAAAAGGGACAAATATATTCTATGAAAAAATATTTTTCCGAATCACTGGATTCAGCATTAAAAGGGTAGATATACCGTAAAACAAAAACAACCAAACCAACCAAACGAAAGTAAAATATGTATTTACGAGAGGGGTTCAATATGTAATGTCCCTGACACATTTCTCATTGCAGTAGAGCAACGAAATTTGGCACAGTTATTTGTTTTTCTCTACATAGGGAACACACAGAAGTACGCGTTTCTCCATCGTGGTGCCAGAAGACTGTGAGCATGATCTTACCAAGGGATGCTGCACTCTGGCCTTCTTTGAATGTGGTGAGTTCAAGTACTTCCATTGCACTGACTATACTTTGGGTTTCATTCTGTGTAATCAGTAGGGCTAGGACAACAGCATATTCTTTTTTCCTTGTTTTGACTCTCGAGTTTGTATCCGTTGGTATCTTATATGCTTTTATACAGAGTGACGTGATTCTCGGTTGATTAATTGTGTCGAACTGTGTCAACCTTCTTTTTTATTTTTTTCCGATTTACGTATTAATCTTTTTGTCGTATTTGTAATTCTTGATAGTCAAAATAATGAAAAGAATATGCTGTTGTTATAGCTCTAGTAATTCGAAAAACTTTTAATCATCTTGTTGACACATCTCCAAATTAATCATCAAACATTCGACGCATTCTCGCTCCTAGAAAAAAAGCTCAGAAATCTGAATCCATCTCGCATACACGTTATTCATATGCAAAAGGTCAGGAATGATAGTTTCCATAGACTTCATACTGGTCTTGACCTCTTGGGCTATTTTTCGAATAGTTAAGCGTCGATCTTCCAAAATAGTAGCTTCAACTTGACTGACAAATGCTTCAACAATGGCAAGTTGGAACGACTACGTTTAGAAACTGTTTCGACAGGTTTCTGACTATGTTTGAATTCACGATGCTAGCGTTTTACTGCGTCACGTGATACGGCATCATTACCATACGTTTCTTTCATTTTGATCAAAAGTTTCCTGTGATGTGCGCCCTTTCAAATACAAAAACCGGGTTGTTTTAGGCCTTCGGGCCGGGATGAAAGTGTAGTATCTGTTCCGGCAGATACTGCAAGCAAAGGCCATATGTGGTGGCAACCACACATATAAGATCTTGGTCAATGTAGGGGTAACCCTTCATACCAATTGTCACTATCCAGCTCCCCTACTCCCCGGGGATTTGGTCCCCATTTTCCCTTCACTCCTCACTTTAAAAATCGGCTTTGTGCCTAATTTGCTCGGTGGGGGAGCAAATAAATGCTCTGTTCCGGCAGATATTGCAAGCAAAGACCATATGTGGTGGCAACCCCACATATAAGTTATTGGTCAATGTAGGGGTAACCCTTCATACCAATTGTCACTATCCAGCTCCCCTACTCCCCGGGGAGCTGGTCCCCATTCCCCCTTCACTCTCCACATTAAAAAACGGCCTTGTGCCTAATTTGCTCAGTGGGTAATTGAAAGAAGTTGAAGGTTCAATCCTCAATGCGGGCGATACCCAGAATACGAGCGTCGTAAATAAATACCCTGTTCTGGAGATGCTGCACTTAAGGTAATCTGTCCCGGTCAATGGAGGGGAAACCCTCTATACCGAGACAATTATTATTTTTGGTCCCAACCAGAGTACCCCTTTTAACTTTTTTTTGGGGGGAACTGGTTTAACCCCACATTAAAAATGACTTTGTGTCACATTTTGCTTTGGTGGGAAAGCAAATAAATACTAATACAAAAACCGGATCACTGCGCTACACTTAACCGACTTCATTTGACACCCAAGTTCAAATACATGTAAATCAGAAGCTATTATTAGTTCCGAGCTGTAACTTGCCATACAACTTTCACATGCAACATTTCATATAGATCCGCCAACTGGAATTGGATTAGGAGCATCATGTATTGAACCCTCCTTGTAAGATGTTCCGGCGAGTGTTTGAAATAGCGAAGCCAAGATTTCATATTTTGGTTTGTTTGTCAGTTAAGGACTGGTTGACCTTTCCGTAGGTCCCGTTCGCTAACCTTAACTCTAACTCTATACTCTGTCTCTAGGTCCTGTCATCTGGTCACATTTATTACACAAGCAGAGCTGTATCAATGAAGAGTTGCTGTCTACATATATCAACAATATCTGGGATATCTACGAAGAAACTGCAATCTTCTTGCAATTTCAAAATCTCAGATAAGTAACGTGTATTTTGGAACGGATTAAAGATCTCAGAAATATATTTCTTCCAGTGCAATCTACCCTACACCGCCCAAGCTCCTTGGGGACCCGTGACTCCATGATTTCGACAGATAACCCTCGGAATCATAATTAAAATCTCGCTAAGCCGACTTCAACATACAAACGCATTATACACACACACACACACACACACACACACATATATATATATATATATATATATATATATATATATACTAGTATTTCCGCCCGGCGGTGCCCGGGTGTTTGGAGGTGTATGCTGAGCAAAAAAAAAACGGTCAATTTTTTTAAACTTTGACCCCTATTATGACTCCTTAACATTTATTGTTTTGGGCTCAATCAAGTTATTAAGTTAGATCCATTTCCAAGGAACCTATATCTAAAATTTCAAGTGTTTAGACTCCAAATTGTCGGAGGAGTTTGGTAGAGTTTTCAAAGGTCAAATCGTTGAACTTTGACCCCTTAACAGCCAAATTTCTGTCCGAAAACCGATCACATCGATTTTCCCAAATCTCAGTATCCTGTAAATCAAATTTCGAGTTTGTATATTGAAAATTGACAGAGTTATTGTGAAGAAAAATGTGCACTGATACACAGACAGACAGACAGACACACAGACACGTTCACTTTTATAGATATACTAGCATGGGTGCCAGGCGTTGCCCGGGTGTTTGGAGGTGTATGCTGAGCAAAAAAAAAAACGGTCAACTTTTTTAACTTTGACCCCTATTATGACTCCTTAAAATGTATTGTTTTGGGCTCAAACCGAGTTATTAAGTTAGATCCATGTATATAAAATTTCAAGTGGTTAGTCCCAAAATTGTAGGAGGAGGTTGGTAGAGTTCTCAAATGTCAAATCGCTCAACTTTGACCCTTTAATCGCAAAATTTCTGCCCGAAAACCAATCACATCGATTTTCTCAAATCTCAGTATCCTGTATATAAAATTTCGAGTCTGTAGACTTAAAATCGACAGAGTTATTGCGTATGGAAATGTACACAGACACACACACACACAGACACACACACACAGACAGTTTCACTTATATATATATATATATATATATATATAGAGAGAGAGAGAGAGAGAGAGAGAGATAGATAGATAGATAGATAGATAGATAGATAGACTAGATAGATTAGTAAAAGTCGAACCCCAGATAGTTGTTGTGTCTTAAATCTTGGATCTAATATGAATAATGTGTTAATTTTATTCATCTCAAACTTCTCTCCCTCTCTGTCTCTGTCTCTGTCTCTGTCTCTCTCTCTCTTTCTCTCTCTCTCTCTCTCTCTCTCTCTCTCTCTATCTATCTATCTATCTCTCACACACACACACACACACATACACACACTTTCCCTTCCTCCCTCTTTCTTTCTTTCTTTTTTTCTTTCTATCGCTCCTTCGGTCTATCCTTCTTTGTCTCTTTCTCTATCGATCTATCTCTCTCTCTTACTTTCTCTCTTTGTATATATATATATATATATATATATATATATATATATAGAGAGAGAGAGAGAGAGAGAGAGAGAGAGAGAGAGGGGGGGAGAGAGATGTATATATACGATTTTTTTTTATTTTGAGAAAGAGATGAGGGGAGACTTAAATCTTGATATTAAAAGCCTACTTTTTCTATTCAAAAATTAAATTGCATTAGATTGCATTTTTGAAATTTACCAACTGTGGCAATCAGGCTTTAATAGGGTGTATTCTAATTCCTGCTGTAACTGTTCATTTGAACCTGAAATCATAAAAATTGGTCAGTCATCTCATAAGATGCATAACAATAACATACTGAATTTCCAAGAGTCTACGATAATTTTAAATGACTGTACAAAAATAGTTTGGAAACTTATTGAAGGCACATCGTGTGTGTGTGTGTGTGTGTGTGTGTGTGTGTGTGTGTGTGTGTGTGTGTGTGTGTGTGTGTGTGTGTGTGCGTGCGTGCGTGTGTGTGTGTGTGTACGTGTTTGGGGGGGTGTATTGTATCTCAGCTGACTCATTATTTAGCCGCTTGTATACATTCAAGTGTCACAAATCTGTATTAATCACGAAGCGAATACTTTTCAACTGATGTCCACCGCCTAACAGGTCTTCTCCATCACATCTCATTTTCCCAAAGTGAATCGGTGCCCCACCCCAGTCATTATCCTCATTATTTTCGCACCTGCGTCGATTTCTTATACTTAATGCGCGTATGCGTATCAAATCAGCATACTATTCTCTATGCCTCACTTCCTTCTGTCCTTCCTTTCTTCTTTCAATTCATTGATTTCCCCTTTTCTTCCCATTTCTTGCCGCTGAACCAGCTGTTGGGCTTCGGTCAACGAATGAGACAACAATTGACCGTAGTTGTGAAATAGACGCTAAATATTTCGACTTGGACGCCTTAAAAATCGAACAACAAAAAGCAGTAGAAAATGAGTGTTGGCTTTTCTTTCAACAGCTTCCCCTACATCATCCTTTAGTTCTCACATTCTATGAGTGATTTTTTTTCTCTGACAAGGACTCGTTACATAACAACTAAAATAACAGATGAAATTCAGTTTTAAATAACACTTTTTCTAGATATTGAAGGTTCAATCCTCAATGCGAGCGATACCTAGAATACGAGCGTCGTTCCAACAGAAATGCTGCCTATTTTTTTTTTTCAACTGATAGGGATGAATATCGATAAAAGCTCAAAAAGAGATCAAAGAGAAGAGGGAACTGGAGAGGAAAAAAGGACCTCGCTGGCAATTACCTAGCGACGGTCGGCGAACACTTAAATCTGCACTCTCTTCCTACTCCGAAGAGAAGTCAAACTTTATAAAACTGGTCACCGTATCACTGGGGATTACTGACGTGTTTTCTGATACCCTGCACTCACAGAGAGTAGCTGTTTTGGTTCCGTGAACTAACAAAATAAATACCTTTCTCTGCACCAAGAAAAGTTGTGTCAAAGTCTCTTAGTTACCTTTGCGACAAAGTCTACATACAACATAATGATTTGCCTTTGTAAAAGTCTACGAAAAACGTTACAGAAGAAAAAGGGAAAGACAGAGAGACATAAAAAGATAGATATTTTAATAGAAATATATTACAATTTCGCCCCGGGCAATGCCGGGTATCCCTGCTAGTGTATTCTAAAAAAAAATATGTATATATTAAAGGATATTTTGCAGAATACAGCTCACTTGCTGACCTTCACCATGTTCTTCAAGAAGACCTGAAATGTAGCACGCGGTATTTTTTTTTTTTTTTTTTTTTTTTTTACATTAGCGGACATTAGCATGGCTGAGTTGCTCCAAATGGCGCAAAACCGGAGTCAATTGCGACGATTCGTGAAAAGTGTCACGGCTGGTCAGTAATGACTAAGGCTATCACAACAGCATATTCTTTTCCTTGTTTTCATTCTCAGGTATATATCAATTGATATCTTATATGTTTCTTATGTAGAGTGATGTGGTTCTCGGTTGAATAATTGTCTAATTGTGTCGGATATATACTCGAGAGTCAAAACAATGAAAAGAGTATGCGGTTGTCATAGCCCTAGTAATGACCATTCCGTCAAGGAGAGAGAAAGAGATAAGGTACAGAAACGTATCTCTAATTTGATTGGCCCCTCCCACCTTTTCTTTTTATTTGCAATCTCTCTCAAATATGATGTTCCTAGTGTCAGTCTTTTCTAAAAATACTATTATGGTATGTGTTCTTCAATAGTGTCTGATCTATTCCCTGCTTCCTTTGTTTCAGCTCGTTTCACTCGTTGGTCTAGTGGTCTTCATCAATTCGCTGTTTGAATATCTCATTGTAATACAGCTTCTTGTTCTAATTAGCTTATTTCCAAGAACTACCAGCTTGAGAATTCTCCTCCTGCTGACCGTTCCTCCTACTTACAGCCTTGCTCTTTTCAAGACTAAGGTCAATAGACATCAGATGTATTTGCGATAATCATCCTCTGTTCTTGTAAGCTCGTTGCATCAAGTAGCTTCACGCCTTCTCTGGAGCTATTTCTATTATTTTAAATATATGTAAATAAATAAATAAAACCAGACTAAACGAATATTGTCGCTGTAATGTAATTCTAAATTCATCTAACATCTTAACTGGCCCATAAAGATTGTGCTATAACCTGAGGTTCCGCAAATACAAAGAAAATATACACCAATTCCCAAAAAAAGAATCTAAATAAAACTTTCTCCAAAATTAGTTCCAAGACTTGGAATTACAATGCGGATAATCCAGATGAATGTCTTAAAGGAAGGTTCTAAATTTGATCTGTTAGTGCTTCCAGAATCTTCTAAAGAAAAAAAAATAGAAATTTAAACGAGAAAAAAAATAATGGTCGACTCTGTGAGATGGAATTGTCTTTGAAGTCTGGGTTAGAAAAGCTGAGCGGAGAGAATTATATCAGTGGAAGAAAAAAGAAACGGAATTCTTTTTACCTAATTAAGTTTAATCAAAATCGTTCTTGATAGAAAACTCAAACCGGAAGAGAGATTGAAAAAAAAATGGCGGCTGTTATTCGAAAATGAGGCTCGAACATTGCAAGTATTTGTTCGGACTATTGAACTTATTTCTAACTTTCTTTATTTCATTTTAATTGTTTGGATTTTTTTTTCTTTGTTTTTTTTTTTTTTTTTCTTCTTTTGTATTTTTGTTCATTCTTTGTGTTTTTTTATTTATTTATTTGCAGACTTCCTATTTTTTCATTTACGTTTTCCTCCATCGTGTTCGTTTTTTTGGGTGCGTCCACGTGTTTTTTATAATAGGCTCTGTCAGGCTATCTCGCTTCGGTTTGAAGTCTCGAAACGATCCACACAAACGCTAAAAAGCAAATGCTTCTAATAGCCCATTCTCTTTCTATCTGCGCTTCGTTTGGATTCGCTTTCTTCGTCACTTCGAAAATTAAGTAGGTTTTCACAGTAACGTATTGATTCAAAATATGGTCAACACATAAAAATCGTTTCAACCCCAAGAGTAACACGTCTATGTCTAAATAATATGTGAACACAAACTTAGAAAGTATAGAATCTACTATTATATGAAGGATTTCTCCTCCACTGAAAGTCGTGAAGGATTCTCCTCCACTGAAAGAGAACGAGAAATGGAAGTGCCGCATCTGAAGAACAGATACTACACTTTGATCTTGACCAAAAGAGGCTAAGTTCGGTTGGCTGTTTGGGTTTATTTGCTTCCCCACTGAGCAAATTAGGCACAAGGCCGTTTTTTAATATGGAGATAGGGGGAAGGGGAGGGAAAGGGGGGACCAGCTCCCGAGAGGTTGGAAATGGGAGCTGGATTAGTAACTGTTGGTATGAAGGGTTGCCTCTTCAGTGACCAAGGTCAGATATGTGGGGTTAACCTCACATATGGTCTTTGCTAGTCATAGCTTGCAGCATCTGTCGGAACAGATGGTATTTATTTGCTCCCCCACCGAGCAAATTAGGCACAAGGCCAATTTTTAATGTGAGGAGTGAAGGGAGGGGGAAGGGAAAAAGGAGACCAGCTCCCGAGAGGTGGGAAATGGGAGCTGGTTAAAGGTCAGGCATGCGGGGCCACCCCCACATCCGGTCTCTGCCAGTCATAGCCAGTCATAGCTAGTCATAGCTGCAGCACCTGCCGGAACAGATGGTATTTATTTGCTCTCCCACCGAGCAAATTAGGCACAAGGCCGATTTTTAATGTGAGGAGTGAAGGGAGGGGGAAGGGAAAAAGGGGACCAGCTCCGAGAGGTGGGAAATGGGAGCTGGTTAAAGGTCAGGCATGTGGGGTTGCCCCCACATCTGGTCTTTGCTAGTCATAGCTAGTCATATCTTGCAGTATCTGCCGGAACAGATGGTATTTATTTGCTCCCCCACCGAGCAAATTAGGCACAAGGCCGATTTTTAATGTGAGGAGTGAAGGGAGGGGGAAGGGAAAAAGGGGACCAGCTCCGAGAGGTGGGAAATGGGAGCTGGTTAAAGGTCAGGCATGTGGGGTTGCCCCCACATCTGGTCTTTGCTAGTCATAGCTAGTCATATCTTGCAGTATCTGCCGGAACAGATGGTATTTATTTGCTCCCCCACCGAGCAAATTAGGCACAAGGCCGATTTTTAATGTGAGGAGTGAAGGGAGGGGAAGGGAAAAAGTGGACCAGCTCCCGAGAGGTGGGAAATGGGAGCTGGTTAAAGGTCAGGCATGTGGGGTTGCCCCCACATCTGGTCTTTGCTAGTCATAGCTAGTCATAGCTTGCAGTATCTGCCGGAACAGATGGTATTTATTTGCTCCCCCACCGAGCAAATTAGGCACAAGGCCAATTTTTAATGTGAGGAGTGAAGGGAGGGGGAAGGGGAAAAGGGGACCAGCTCCCGAGAGGTGGGAAATGGGAGCTGGTTAAAGGTCAGGCAGGTGAGGTTGCCCCCACATCTGGTCTTTGCTTGCAGTATCTGCCGGAACAGATGGTATTTATTTGCTCCCCCACAGAGCAAATTAGGCACAAGGCCGTTTTTAATGTGAGGTAAAAACCAGCTCCCCTAAAAGTAGGCAAAAAGGGGGCACTCTGGTTACCAAAAATAATAATTGTCCCAGTATAGAGGGTTTCCCCTCCATTGACTGGTACAAATTATCTTAAGTGCAGCATCTGAAGAACAGATGGTATTTATTTGCTCCCCCACGGAGCAAATTAGGCACAAGGCCGATTTTTAAAGTGGGGAGTGAAGGGGAAATGGGGACCAACTCCCCGGGGAGTAGGGGAGCTGGATAGTGACAATTGGTATGAAGGGTTGCCCCTACATTGACCAAGGTCTTATATGTGGAGTTGCCCCCACATATGGTCTTTGCTTGCAGTATCTGCCGGAACAGATGGTATTTATTTGCTCCCCCACCGAGCAAATTAGGTACAAGGCCGATTTTTAATGTGAGGAGTGAAGGGGAAATGGGGACCAACTCCCCGGGGAGTAGGGGAGCTGGATAATGACAGTTGGTATGAAGAGTTTGCCCCTACATTGACCAAGGTCTTATATGTGAGGGTTGCCCCCACATATAGTCTTTGCTTGCAGTATCTGCCGGAACAGATGGTATTTATTTGCTCCCCCACCGAGCAAATTAGGCACAAGGCCGATTTTTAATGTGAGGAGTGAAGGGAGGGGGAAGGGAAAAAGGGGACCAGCTCCCGAGAGGTGGGAAATGGGAGCTGGTTAAAGGTCAGGCATGTGGGGTTGCCCCCACATCTGGTCTTTGCTAGTCATAGCTAGTCATAGCTAGTCATAGCTTGCAGCATCTGCCGGAACAGATGGTATTTATTTGCTTCCCCACTGAGCAAATTAGGCACAAGGCCGTTTTTAATGTGAGGTAAAAACCAGCTCCCCTAAAAGGGGTCACTCTGGTTACCAAAAATAATAATTGTCCCAGTATAGAGGGTTTCCCCTCCATTGACCGGTACAAATTATCTTAAGTGCAGCATCTGCCGGAACAGATGGTGTTTATTTGCTCCCCCACTGAGCAAATTAGGCACAAGGCCGTTTTTAATGTGAGGTAAAAACCAGCTCCCCTTAAAGTAGGCAAAAAGGGGGCACTCTGGTTACCAAAAATAATAATTGTCCCAGTATAGAGGGTTTCCCCTCCATTGACTGGTACAAATTATCTTAAGTGTAGTATCTGCCGGAACAGATGGTATTTATTTGCTCCCCCACCGAGCAAATTAGGCACAAGGCCGATTTTTAATGTGAGGAGTGAAGGGAGGGGGAAGGGAAAAAGGGGGCCAGCTCCCGAGAGGTGGGAAATGGGAGCTGGTTAATGGTCAGGCATGTGGGGTTGCCCCCACATCTGGTCTTAGCTAGTCATAGCTTGCAGCATCTGCCGGAACAGATGGTATTTATTTGCTCCCCCACAGAGCAAATTAGGCACAAGGCCGATTTTTAATGTGAGGAGTGAAGGGGGAAATGGGGACCAACTCCCCGGGGAGTAGGGGAGTTGGATAGTGACAATTGGTATGAAGGGTTGCCCCTACATTGACCAAGGTCTTATATGTGAGGTTGCCCACACATATGGTCTTTGTTTGCAGTATCTGCCGGAACAGATGGTATTTATTTGCTCCCCCACCGAGCAAATTAGGCACAAGGCCGATTTTTAATGTGAGGAGTGAAGGGAGGGGGAAGGGAAAATGGGGACCAGCTCCCGAGAGGTGGGAAATGGAAGCTGGTTAAAGGTCAGGCATGTGGGGTTGCCCCCACATCTGGTCTTTGCTAGTCATAGCTAGTCATAGCTTGCAGTATCTGCCGGAACAGATACTACACTTTGATCTTGTCTCTCGTGCCACAAGGGGCGGGGGGGCTGCTGAGTTCGGTCGGCTGATAGTGTTTGTTACGACAGACAACTATAAATGAACCTGATTAAGAACCTTTAAATGGGACGCGGATTCACCAGCGTAAATAGAACAATAGGATTGCATACACGGTCTGATATTAGATTTGTAGAGCTAGAGAATAATCTCAGGTGTGAGAAAGTGTTTGCAGCGATAAAGAGAACCGATTTTACGAGAAGTAGAAAGAGCAATTGATTTATTATATGGACTTCCAAGAAAGATTTGAAATACGAGCAGGAAGTGAGTTCCAAAACCTTGCAGTCCTTGGAAAGAGCTTACTAGAATAGGAAGCTGTATTACAATGATGTATTAGAACAGTGAATTGATGAAGACCACTAGACTAACGATTATAACGAGCTGGAACAAAGGAAGCATTGAATAGATCAGACAATTCTAAGAAAAACATGTAATAATTGCATTTGTAGAAAAGAGGTAAGCAGCGTCACGTCTGTGAGAGAGGTTGCAGTAAAGAAGAAAGTTTGGTGCTAATCAAATTACAAAAACGTTTCTGCAATTTATCAAGAAGTTCCAATTGGGGCACAGATTCACCAGCCCAAATATAACAACAATACTCCATATATGGTCTGATATTCGATTTGTAAAGATAGAGAATAGTCTTGGGTGTGAGAAAGTGCTTAGAGGGATAGAGAGAAGTGACTTTATGAGAAGCAAAAGGGGTAATCGATCTAATACGTGAATTCCAAGAAAGGTTTCATAATAAAGAAAGACCGAGATATTTTAGATTCCCGAGTTCGACAAAAAGCATCTGGAGAAGGTCGGAGATTACTTCGACCCAAATATAGTGAAAATAACACTCAAGATAAGTACAGTAAACTGAATAATTCAAATTCATAACTTTAGTCGTTGTTGTTGTCCGATATAAATTAATATCACTGTTGATAAACACTTAATTTTTAAAAAAAAATGTTATGAAATATTTTATTAAACGATAAAAACCGCTCTTTTATTTTTGTAAGATTTTCAGTGTAAAACACATTTTTCCAAAATTGATATATATTTTTTTTTTTTTTTTTAGATTTTTCTCTCTCTGTTTTATGTTGGTATTAACCCTGGAGGGGGAGAGTAAGTTCCTCGTGAGGAGAAAAAAAGATACGATCAGTGTTGTTGGCGGTTGTTGCACGAACTGAAAAATATGTGCTTGTGCGTGATTTTGGCGCGAATTATACATAGCAGTTTTGTACCATCTTTTAAAACATTCCGTAGGATTAATTTGAAAATATTAGAAATATTAAATATTTTATTAAATGATTAAAATATTTTTATTTTTTTCCGTGATTTTCCGTGTCATACACGTTTTACAAATAAAATTGTTTGTGTGTGTGTGTGTGTGTGTGTGTGTGTGTGTGTGTGTGTGTGTGTGTGTGTGTGTGTGTGTGTGTGTGCGTGCGCGCGTGCGCGCATTTTCTTTACGTTTTATAGGGTTACTGATCTTTATGGGTCAGTTCCTCGTGGAAATACAAAACAAGATACGCCCGCTTCTGAATTTTGTAATGATTGGTTATTCGTATTATTTGGATTTTGCGGACTACTGTTCTCATCTTAAGTCTTATTTACACAACGTTTCGGTCGATGTAACCTCCGACCTTCTTCAGGTGTATCTTGTCGAACTAAGGAATGTTTCTTTCGAACTCGGGAATTTAGACAAAATTTAGAACAGAAACCTGTATTTACTTTACTGAGGTAGTATGTTCTCATTCTGTCAGCCATGACTGGATAGAGGCTCTTAGTAATTCGTAATTGTATTTTTCGGTTGCCTGCACTGAGAATTGAACCTTCAACCTTCAGGAGATTATCAGTTTTACAAATGGTTTTTCCAAGTACTCTGACATTCTACTGAAGTTTGAAGGTTCAATTCTCAGTATGGGTCACCGGAAAAATACAATTGCGAATTACTTAGGGGTTTCATCTAGTCATGGATGACGGGACAAGAACATGCTACCCTAGTGAAGTAAATAAAGTGTTCTGCTCGAAATTCTGTCCAAATTCCCGAGTTCGACAGAAGCATTCCCAACTTCGACATAATATCTCTGAAGACGGTCGGAGGTTACATCGACCGAAACGTTGTGAAAATAACACTTAAGATGAGAACAGTAATCTGAAGAATCCAAGTAATATGAAGATACGTCCAGTGCTGCTGCTGTGCGTCTGAAGACGATGCGTCTATGCGTGACTTGGCGCGAATTTTAAATAAGAGTTTGGTCAAAATTTCGTAAAGTTTAACCTTAAAGTTTTCAAACATATGACCAAATTCCTATTTTGTCTTTTTATATCTGCTTTTTACACTTATTTCTATGGATATGACAACAGCATATTCTTTCATTGTTTTAACTCTCGAGTATATATCCAACACAGTTAGACACAGTTAATCAACCGAGAACCACATCACTCTATATAAAAGCATATAAGATATCAACGGATACACGCTCGAGAGTCAAAACAATGAAAATAATATGCTGTCGTCATGGCCCTACTTATTGCGTACTAATTAGTTATTCGTGACGTCATTAAAATAATCTTCCTCACGGACGTATAAAACTCTATTTTTGATGTAAATAATAAACAAATAACATACGTGTTGTCCTAGAGGAGTTGGCAGCAGTAATATAATTCAAAAGAATATACAGTGGTTGCAATAAGTATCCGATACAAAGCAAAAAAGTTCATTTATTTTTTATTACACGAAAAGAAATACCGTAAAAAAGTGCTGTTCTAATGTATTTTTGTATGATAAATATGAATCTCGTATGGAAAATCATACTTATTCCACCCACTGTATACTCTTTTTAAACGAAACAATAAAAAATGATAATAAAATGAAGTTAACTGAATACTTTACACTAGCAGAACGCCCGGCGCTGCTCGGTCGTAAAATATGCTTAAATATATTTTAATTTATGCAGATTTTGTTGTTTTGCTGCCAGTTCTAGATCCATTATTATATTGTACCCGTCGCCATGTGCTATATATATTTAAGTGTCATAATGTTCTTGTTGTTTTCTTTTTTTTAAATCCCTCCCATACTAACTTAATTCCCACCCTCTCTATCAAATGTATTAAGTGGATTGCTACTACCACCCCCTCTGGTTTTTGACGGTCGGGGCCCGATTCTTTTTCTTTCTTTATTTCAGTATCGAAAATGTAATTGTCTAGTTTAAATGCTTGAAAATACCATAAGGTTGAAATAAATTATTGCATCGACAATTATGTAATTTCCGTGTTATATTTTTATCTTATTGCTCTGTTTACCACATTGAGCTCTCATACCCGGATTTCCTCTGGAATTATTCCATTATAACACTATATATATATATATATATATATATATATATATATATATATATATATATATATTCTAGAAGTGTACGCCATGTTTAGTTTCAGAACAGTTTCCGATGGTTCATTGTTCTACACAAGTCCTGGGAGGTGACTGGTTTGTAGTAAACAGTTCTAAAGTTTGAATCCACAGAGCAAAAGATTCTTCCCGTGTTGACACGAAGAAGAAAACATAGGCGAAATTGCTACAAAAAGGTTTAATATTTATGGAGCAATTCTGGTTTCTGATTAGTTGGTAGCAGAACGTGAATCAATTCCATGCGTCAGTTCCTAGCAGCATCGTTTACAAATAGAATCTCCCGACTGTTAATTACCATTGCTGATGGGGAAAGTCTTTTAGCGGCTTCGGCTGCAGGGAGACAGGGTAGTAGTACTCGTCAAGGATCCGTCACTTGACACTCACCTGTCGGACTGAGGTACCCCGCCTGGGTAATACCTAGGAGGTCCACCCTCCCAGGCCTTGCCACTGGGCTTTCCGGTGGAGTAAGTTCATTGCTTACTGCCTGAGGCGCCCCTACCGGGGAATGCCGACAGGGTCACTCAGGCAATTTTTACAATTGCAGGAGTGCCCGTCCTTTAGGGGAGCCTTCTGGATCCCCACCTTCCAGCCTTGTGCCACATTTTGTCGAGGTGGGCGGCAAATAACTACCCCCACCACTCGTCTGATGGGAAAGGTACCCTTTAGGGGAGCCTGCTGGTTTCCCACTTGCCGGCCTTGCCACCGGGCTTTCCGGTGGTGTAAGTTCATGGATTACTGCCTAAGGCGCCCCGACCAGGGAATGCCGACGCGGTTACTCGGGCAATTTTCACAATTGCACGAGTGCTCTTCTTTTAAAGAAACCTGCTGGATCCCCACCTTCCGGCCTTGTGCCACATATTGCTGTGGTGGGCAGCAATGAAATCTCTACCCCATTATCCTCCTGGATGATGGGATGTGTCTCCTAGCAGTTTCAGCTGCCGGGAGACAGTGTAGAAGTACTCGTCAAGGATCCGTTCTTACACTCAGCCCGACAGGTGAGGGGCCGGGAACCGGCTCAGGACCTGTAGGACTGAGGTATACCGCCTGGGTAATACCTAGGAGGTCCACCCTCCCAGGCCTTGCCACTGGGCTCTCCGGTGGAGTAAGTTCATTGCTTACTGCCTGAGGCGTTCCTACCGGGGAATGCCGACGGAGTTACTGCTGTATCCCCACTTATCGGCCTTGTGCCACATTTCGCTGAGGTGGGCAGCAAATAAATCTCTACCCCCATTATCCTCCTGGATGATGGGATGTGTCTCCTAGCGATTTCGGCTGCAGGGAGACAGGGTAGTCGTACTCGTCAAGGATCCTTTTTTGACACTCATCCCGACAGCTGGGGACCGGCCTAGAACCTGTCGGACTGAGGTACACCGCTTGAGCACTACCTAGAAGGTCCACCCTCCTGGGCCTTGCCACCGAGCTTTCTGGTGGGGCAAGTTAATTGCTTATCGCCTGAGGCGCCCCTACCGGTGAATGTCGACGAGAGTGCCCAGGTAATTTTTTGTTGAGGCGAGAGTGTCCCTTCTTTAGAGGAGCTCGCCTGTTCCCCACCTTCCGGCCTTGTGCCACATTTTGCTGTGGTGAGCAGCAAATAAATATCTACCCCATCATGAAATATTGCAACATATACACAGTAGCGTCCAAAACTAAAGGACAACATTTTAAAACCTAATATTTGTTAGAAATAACAACTGTGAAAAGCTGAAATTTTGACAATTGTTACTCGTTATCATCCATACTAAAATTTGAATCATCAGATCCGACGGTGTGTATGAAAGTGTATGAAAGTCTCACAACGTAACAAAAGAAAGAAATTCGACACAAGTTTTTGTTTGTTTGTTTGTTTATTTTTAGTTGAAATAAAATGCATTTATTACCGGTCGTTTCTACACGGAGCCGCCTCACATGTATTTTCCAAGTCAGCGAAAATATGGTCGTCCAAAAATTTTATAAAAATTGCGGAAGGTTAATGAGTTCGTGATCTGTTGAAACATTCCCAGCCTGTCGCCACGTGATTTAAAAAAAAAAAAAAACACTCTGCTGTGTCGAAACGTGCTTTTTTTCTCTTTCCGAGTCAACACGTGCCTTTTCTCTTTCCGCCTTGGCATGTGTTTGCTTTCCTCTTCCTCCGCTGTGACGTCACCTCGCACCAGGGCTTAGTCATTTGCATATGTGAAAATTCCGTTGCTGCTACTAACGTGTCATCAATATGTTATATCTAGATATGGAATAGTTAGTATACGGAATTAATGTATAAGTGTGATACTTGTGACAGAATTGAAATATTTTTAAAATCACGTGAATTTATCAAGTATTTTTTTTTTTTACATAAGAAAAACATTTAGGTGAAATAATATGAAAATAAATATATATATATATATATATATATATATATATATATATATATATAGAGAGAGAGAGAGAGAGAGAGAGAGAGAGAGATTACTCTGAGTTGTTTACATATTAAACTTAATCATCCTGCCAACAAGTACAGTACAGAAGTTACAAAATTCCCCTCTCTCATGTTAAGACAGGCTTTCTTAATAATAACTATACTATGTCAGTCTGGTCCAGAAGTTGCATATGTATCGAAAATCTTGTTTTTCTAGCAAATCTAAAATTTCTATCCATCGCCCTTTCCTAGATCTGTGACCTTTTTATTAATATTAAAATTGCAAGACAAATGTTAAACCTAAGATGACAGGATGATTAAAGTTAGCAAAACACTATACCAAGTCCTTAAAAAAAAAAAAAGTTAAATCTCAGATTGAAATGAAAATATAAATAAAATAATCGTTTTAAACAATTCGGGACGCTAAAAGCGTATAATGTTTTTCTGTTTAGCGAATTCAAAATTTCTATCGATCGTCTATCGCTAAATATGTGATCATTTCCTAATTTTAACATTCTAGCATAAATGTTAAACGTAAGATAGGGGCGAGCGAATTGAAAGGGGGGGAGGAATATTTCTTTTGAAAAGAAAAAAAAATTGTCAGCAGGAAAAAAAATAAGAACAAAACGATTTATCCAAATACTTTACAAATGAATAACAGTTGATTGTAACGTTGAATTAGAAAAAAAAAAACATATTAATGACAGGAATAAAAAAGAAAAAATATAGACGTTAGAAAAATGTCAGGTACTAGAGCAGAGAATGATCCGGACGTAAATAATAACGTTATTATTTAAAAAGCCATTCTTAACATGGGGAGGGTGTTTTGTACCTATTCTATACTTCAACCTTACAATTGAATAAAAAAATACATCATAAAACTTTAATTAAACTTGGAAATACGATTTAAAAAATAGCATGGATCACTCTCTGCACTAGTACCAAATGCCAAAATTTATGACCTACAAAAATAATATTGTTATTAATAAAAATGAATGACCATTCTTTTTTTTTTTTTTTTCAAACAAATTTTTGAAATTAAAAGTCGTTTTTTGTTTTCGTTTTTTTTTTTTTTAATTATTTTGGATTTTATTTATGTATATATTTTTTGTTTATGTTAAAATTATTTTTAAAAAAATAAAATGCAGAAATATAAATGGAAACATGAAATACGAAAAAGAACAAATCGCGAAATACTGTTGTAAAAAAAAAAAAAAAGAAGAAAATGGCATTTACGGTTTTGTTTTTATTTGTTTAAACCCGAACAATAATGGACGTGTTTTAAAAATCAACAAAACGATGTCAGTAGCGAAATTAGAATCTCAGTCTATCAAGCTAGCAATTAGGCTAAATGGAACGATCATGTAAAAACTGTGGAAATAAATACACTTAAACAAGGAAAGCTTAAAATATCTACGCATTCAGGGTTTTTGAAACCGGAAGTCGCAAACCGGATGGACGGTTTCATCGACCAAGCAAGATAATCTGCGTTTAATACATATATATATATATATATATATATATATATATATATATATGGGTGTGTGTGTGTGTGTGTGTGTGTGTGTAGGGTTAGCCATAACCGCAGGTAATTACCCCCCTTACATTTCTTCAATCAGGTGGTTCATTCAACTTGATAACTTTACGCATATTTTTTGGTATCATGGTCTCGTTTTAAACGAGATGAACATTGTCAATACAAGTTCCTTTTTACTGCGCGGGTCGTAAATTACCTGTCACGGATTCCCACGCATCATAAGCGCCAATTCCATCTCAATCACGTCGCCCAAGAAATTAAACCGATTGAATTACATTCGAGCAACGAAATAGTCCCCAGAGAGGCGACAGAAATATAAAACCTAAACCCCTTCAACAAAGCATGTGAATTTGTATTATTTCATTTATTTTTCTAGTCTTATTGTTTATGCATTTTTATTAACCCTTTTGAAAGAAGGGTATTCGGGGGTATTCTTTTTGGCGCCAACCGAGGACTGCCTTTGATTGGTTAAAAAATGCAAAAAGAGATGTTCCTCCATGCATACAGCGTTATGTTCAATCGACATAGAACGACAGGACGACAAAATCTTTTTTCCAATTTGCGTCGCGAAACTCCGGATTAGGTTTTTCATATTGCCAGTTTTCTATATTCGAAAATAATCTTATATGTTATATAATAAATAATTGAAACCTTATATTAGTACTAGCATACTACCCGTCAAAAATTACGAAGTTATCTTTCTTTAAATAAGGTTAGTTATTTTATATCTTTACTGTTATACAAAAGGAACTTTGTGTGTGTGTGTGTGTGTGTGTGTGTGTGTGTGTGTGTGTGTGTGTGTGTGTGTGCACGCGCGTGCTTGTGTATGTGTATAAGTTCGTTCCCTATGGACTCAGAAACGGGTGGGCCGATTTTTTTTTTTAATTTCACTCGAATGTACTAAATGTGTCTGAGAGTGTTCTTACATAGGTTTTGTATCGGAATGCGTCCGATGAGTATCGAAAATCGATAATTGAAAAGATCCGATTAAGGATGGAAGTCCGATTTTGACCAAAGTTAACACTTTTATACAACCTAACATCACAAGTGCGTTTGAGAAGTTTTATCACCGCACAAGCAGAAAAGCCCGGCACATAAAATTAATTAAAATTAACAGGGGCGCGTGCAAAATGAATGTTTCTTTTTAGAGCACAACTGAATAAAAATACTTTTCCCTTGAACTCAAGAATAATAATGTTAGAATAATTTCATAAAATCAACAGTTGCTTCATTTAATAAAACAAGGGCGCGTTTGAAATCGCTGTTGCTATTTAGAGCGCAATTGAACTATGATACTTGACTTTTACATTTTAAACTTTAAGTGAAGCCATTATTTAAAGATAATTTTATAAAATTTATAAATTCTCTACAGTGCAATGTAAACTACAATATATTGTGGACTAAATCAGTGCGGGGAGGCATGTTAAGCTTCCTCCTGGCATCCTGCAGGGGGTGTCCATGAATAGAGCTGGCAATAAATTTATTTGATTTTCAAAAATCAAGGATTTTTCCGATTTTGATAATAATAATAAAAGTATGGGAGGGTGGAACATTTCGTAGACATCATTCAATCCCGGACAACGTCGGTTCTCCCTGCTAGTGTTTATATAGTAAAGGATTCAGTTGTAAACTACTTGGTTATTATGCATTTAGGAAATCAGCTGATAATATGGGCTATATTTAGTTTGATTTAATTTTTATGCAGATAGGATGAAATAAAAATGGAGGTGTAAGACATTAACAAAAAAAAAATTCAGATGACTCAGATTTTGCGAAATGTTAGCAATTAATATGAAACATCAATTAATAAATTCTAGCGTGGGGTGGTGCCCGGTTTTGCCCGGGCAAAAAAAAAAAAAAAAAAAAAAAAAAAAAAAAAACACTTAAATATGATATTTCAATTTGTCCAGATTTCGTATATATTATTATTGAGTCGTGATTTCAAAAATAAAAAAAATAGCATTTAGGTGCCATCAACTAGAATTGAAATCGAAATTGTAGCATTCAAAGCTGATGACGTTATCCCTGTACCAACATGACACGCATATAAACCGATTAAAAATTAAAAAATAAACTAAATGTGCAAAATGTATAACGATTTTTTTTTTCAATTCTGACTCCTCCAAATCTATTTTAACCGGCTAAAGATACATAAAAGAACGGCCCGTAAAAATATCTATTCTTTTTAGGTCTCTAGCGCCACTCATCGACTTTTAGTTTCGGAGGAGATAGAGTTTGAAAATATGAAAAACAGACAGACAGCCTGACAGACAAACAGACAGACATATAGTCGTTTATATATTAGATTTCCACAATTTCAGTTTTTTGGGGGCGGGGGTCTTGTATTTTAAAGGTTTTTGTTGGGAGTAACGGGGGATAACGACACGTTTTGACAACCTGGGTGTGCCAGGTTTGAATCCAGTCCTTTCCACAGAAACATTTTCATCGAACCCAGACTTAACCTTGTGTCTAGCATCCTAAAAAGGATATAAAAAATATAATAATGATGGTAATATGGTCACAACCTATAATTTTAAAATTATAATATTTCAGGTTTGCATTAAATTTGATTTCTATTCATCAGAAACAACTTACACAAGATTCCATGTATTTCAATTTCTTCTTTAAACTCCTTAAGCTTAAGCCTTTCTCCAAATTAAAACCATGTATGGATTTTGATTAAAATTGGAATAAGGATTTTACACATAGAGTCTAGCATCATCATATTTTGATTTTAATTTTCATAAGGGACGTAAAAGTGGCGCAAAACTTTTCATCAAATAAATTTTCTCCGTCCTGGGACGGGTATTATATTCTAGTTCACTTATGAACAGCAAATATATCCCTATAACATTCCTATGACAATGCATTCTTATAACAAAGTCGTTTCAATAACAGAAAATCCTATTCTAGGGGGCGGAACCAAAAAAAAATGTCGTCCTAGAAAAGACAACATGATTCCATTTCCGTTTGATGAAAAACGGTTTTCTTTTTTTTTTTTTTTTTTTTGCAGACAATTTAGTAGTTGGCCAGTTGTGTACAAATCCCAAGAGCGATAGGAAACTTCTATCATGTCTGAAAGGGAGGCAATGTTCAACAAGCGAGATTGGAGATGCGCCGCTGTACAACTCATGCTCTCTACCTATCACAGTTACGACAACAGGACCATTGCCAACACCCTCAAAAGACAAATCCGAACGGTTCAACGATTGAGGGGCCGCTCAACGCATCAGACGACCCAAGGTTATGGTCTTTAGTGTAGCTTCAAGTGAGGACCACATCATGCCACCTCACATCTTCGAAGTCGGCTTGAAAGTTAACACCAAAGTTTACCTAGATGTTCTGAAGAGTGTGGTGATCCTCTGAGGCAATCGGATGGCTGCTGTCAAACCCCGGGTGTTGCCGCAGGACTCAGCGCCAGCTCACAAGTCTAAAGAGACCCAGGCTTGGCTTCAGAAGGAGTGGTATGACTATACCTTTCTCTCATTGCCCCCCTTCTCCGCCGACCCGAACCCGCTGGACTATTTCGTTTGGTCATACATCGAGAATATCACCAAAATGACCTCCCATAACACCAAAGCCATCCTGATCGCTGCCACCTGCCGAGTATTCGCCGAGCTCCCGCTGGCGTTTCCTAGTTCCGGACCAGTACCGAGGCAGTGGTTGAGACTGAAGGCGGCTACATTGAATAGATGTTAGCTCTACAACATAATTAAGTTACCTGAATTGATTTTTTTTCAATAGAAGTTTTAAAATAAAGTTGTAGTGTTGCTTAGGGCGAATAATTTCTCGTTCTACCCTGTGGAAAAGTCTATCGATTGAACCAAAATCGTTTTCAATGGTCTAAAGATATGGAAATATTATTTTGAGCTGTCAGAACCCATGGAAATGCCATGGAATGAAAAATATATTTAATCAACAAATATGTTTGGATAAAGCTCATATTTTTTTTTTTTTTTTTTTTTTTTTTTTTTGATAGCGCAAAAATCTTTTGGTGCAAGTCTATAAATAGGCCACAACAAATCTTTTATACAATAAAAAGCTGAAAAAGTCTTTATAATGTACGTACTTGTTACTGCATGAAAATGGCATATTCCAAAAATCACGTAAATCGATCAAGTAGTTTTTTTTTTTATTTAAGAAAATCAAATATTATCGGACGATTCATCGAAGAAAAAGCCACGGTCCATCTTGTTTGAGAGATAACGCAACTAACGACCCCTGGCGGAAATATGGGTCAACAAGGGCAGCACATGCAGACGATCGAATATTTTATCAATCAAATACTTTTTTTTTTGTAAGAAAATCAAATTTTACGATTTTTAGGAGTAATAAATAAATAAATTGACTTTTTTTAATAAAGAGAATGTGTCTTTTAATAAAGATAATGCGGAGGGAAGACCATCGACTATTTCTAGTTTTTTTTTGTTGTTCTTTTTGAATGTCGAAAACCCTTTTTGGGTTTGTATTACTGTACACATAGATGCGAAAAAGTTGTCAAAAAACAAATATATAATAAATAAATGTTATCAAAGGCAAGATAAGTTACTTTTCTACCTAACTGGATAATTTTCTAGCGTTTTTATTTAATGTAACATGTTTATTCAGCTCGAAAAACATACAGTGTTTACCGATGTATTGGAAAATTTAAAATAGCGCTCGCCCGACTCTCTTTCATACGGTAAGTTTGGGAAAAGGGGTTATAAATAAAAAAAAACTAGACAAAATACTGTTAGAAAGTCGCTCAATATGTTACCGTGACATAGGCTGACATATATTCGGTAGGTTTTTAAAAGTATTTTGTATATTTTTTATTTTTAGCTCATTTTCCCAAACATACTGTGTTCAACAGAGAAGCCGGCGCCATTTTAAATTTTCCAATACATCGGTAAATACTGTTTGTATTTCGAACTGAATAAACATGTTACATTGAATAAAAACACTAAAAAATTATTCAGTTAAGTAGAAAAGTAACTTATCTTGCCTTTGATAACATTTATTTGTTTTTTGACAACTTTTTCAAATCTATGTGTACAGTAATACAAACTCAAACACACATTCTCTTTATTAAAAGAAGTCAATTTATTTATTTATTATCCCTAGAAATCGTAAAAATTGATTTTCTTAAAAAAATAATAAAAATAATGAAAAGTACTTTATTGATAAAATATTCGATGGTCTGCATGTGCTGCCCTTGTTGACCCATATTTCCGCCAGGGGTCGTTAGTTGCGTTATCTCTCAAACAAGATGGCGCCTGGCTTTTTCTTCGATGAATCGTCCGATAATATTTGATTTTCTTAAATAAAAAAAATCTACTTGATTGATTTACATGATTTTTGGAATATGACATTTTCATACAGTGACAAAGTACGTACATTATAAAGATTTTTTTCAGATTTTTATACTAAAACAGATTACTTGTGGCCCATTTATAGACTTGCACCAATTTTTTTTTTTACAGAAAAACCAATAACACGCAACAAATACGAGTTTTTTAACGACTCCATGAAAATAGTGTTCATTGTATTTTAAATATAGAACTGACCCAAAATGAGATTAATAAGTACTAAGAAATACTCAGAAATTAATATTGTGCTACATAGTTCAATATACAGCATAATCGCGTTGACACACTGGTTCTCGTCAGATCACCCAAGTTAAGCAACGTTGAGCCTGGTTAGTACCAGATGGGTGACCATTTGGGGATTCTAGACGCTGTATGTGCTCTCCGCTTATCTCGGCATTTGTTTCCAGTCGTCCTGCCACTGGTATTAAACAATGTCGTCTCAGGAGAGGTGTGGTTGAAGATTGCGCATCTCCTGCCACAAAAATTTCATGCGCAAGCAACCCTTTTTGGGTATCCATAGTCTGTCCAAGACTGAAGGAGCCTGCATAGTTCAATACAAATAATAAAATACCATTGTAGGAGACAATTTTTAATTTACTTCTTCAACCCACAACCTATTAGCAGACTGTTCTTTTTATGCCCTGTTTTTTTTAAGTGTTCTCTTTTTACGTAACATTTCACTGAGTTTTTTCTTCAGTGTAAAACCGCTGCATGCCAGAATTAATACGAGTTCCTTTCTCACATTATAACAACAATGATCCAATATTATTAAAATGCTATTCGAAAACGAGGCTACATTGAAGAGAAGTCACTCTCATTTTCCTGTCCAGGCTTATCAGATTGACTATTTTAAGAGCTAAATTTTCCTAATTTGGCCTTTTTTCTATTAGTTTGGCCTACAAAAATTGTATTTGGCCTTTTTAAAAGCGTAACATACGATCTAACTAAAGAAAAGAAAAACAAAATATCTACTATTATAGAAAAGTTTGTGTGTGCGTGTGTGTGTGTGAGAGAGAGAGAGAGAGTGTGTGTGTGTGTGTGTGTGTGTGTGTGTGTGTGTGAGTTCCTTTCTCATAGGTTCCGAAACGGCTGAACCTACCTTTTGCAAATTTCACACAAAGCTAATTTATATATCTGGCAGTGTTCTTAGATATGTCTTGTACAGAACTTTACCCGATAAGTGTCGAATGTCGAAAAAGAACCAATCTTAAAAATAGCTTTTTTTTCTCTTATAGATAAAAAAAATAATGTTTTACATGGTAATATTTTACGTTACACCGGCAAAGGGAGTTAATAAAATGTCAGCAAATAATTTCTTCTTAAAAAGAGATATATTATAATCCAGAGATATAGCTTAGTGTTAGAGCATTCGACTACAGGTTGCCTAATCCCCTGTTCAAACCCGGGTGTACCTTACAATTTTATTTCAATTTACAGTTGTATTTCAGATTCGGGAAATGTTGTGGAGCTTCTCCGGCGTCCAGCACTGTGCTGAACGTCACCGGTTGTCGTAGAGTATCCACTTCTCATCACATGTCACACTCCGCTCGAGAAATGGGTCGTTTATGTTGTGCAGAAGGAGCATAGAAGACACCTCAAAACGACGATTTTTTTTATTATCGTTCAGTTCATGCGGCAACCATGCATGCGGAAACTTTTAACTTCCCTATTTGCTTTAAATGGCGAACGACTGTTAAGTGGTCGACATCGAGTTCAACAGCTACTTCTTCGTGTGGTTTTGTGAGGATCAGCTTCAATTAACGTTTTCAAATGTTCGATATCAACCGCAGCCGGCCGGCCACGACAGTCTTCATCTTCGAGGCTTTCGTCACCATTGCGAAATTTCTTGAACCACCGTTGTGCACACGTTCGTTAGTGGTTCCTGGGCCAAACGCATCATTGATATCACGAGCTGTCTCGGCAGATTTTCGGCCTAGTTTTAAATGGAACAAGAAAATCGTGCAGATTTGAATTTTGTCCATGCTGTCGAAAAACCTGCAAAAAAATGAATGAAGAGATTGAGAACGATAACAAATAACACGATTCGATAGAGCGAATAACGCGTTCAAAAATGGTATATAACATGGCTATATATATCAATAGATTAATTCAGAAATCGTATATAAAAGTAACATATGTGAGAAAACGATATTGTTTTTGCAACAACAATATATCGTATGTATGTGTGTGCGGGGGTGTTAATCGTGACACCCGGCACTAATGAGTCCCGAAAGGATGAAACACTAGTGTCTGTATATAAATGTCTCATCTTCATTATATAAATGTCTCATCCTCATTATATAAATGTCTCACCTCCATTATATAAATGTATCATTTCCATTATATAAATTGTGGCACTATTTCTCAGTGGCACGGTTGTTAACACACTCTTCAGCATGGCCGGGTGGTGATTTGGCCATAAGCGTAGAGATACACAGAAAAACAACCCCAGAATTCCCTTTCCTTGATCGGCCTCTTTTTCGTCCGGACAACATAGAGTAAGCACTCATATTTCTGTCTCTCCGTAAACGTAAACGAGAGGAGGGACCCCCTCCCGCCTCTCCAAACTAGTTAGCATAGTTAGTTTAATAATTTTAGGATATGTAAAGTGTAAATTGTTTTTTTAATATATAGTGTATACATAACGTAAAATAAATAGTTAATTACATTCTATATATATTACGATTGTGTCGTGTTCTGTGTTTTCTTGTGTCTACCATAAATGTCTCCATTAGAGAACGAAGCGGTCCTAAGGACGAAGAAAGAAGATTCCAACCAGAATGCCACCAGGGTGAAGAGGTCATCTTGAGAGAATGAAGAAGCCACGCACCCACATCCAACATCTCAGGTATGCTTTTCTTCGTGATACACTGGTCCTGATGACTGGCCCATCTTCACATCTTTATGGTACCGTTTCTAAGACATTTAGTGTAACACGTGAAGCCGATCACACGCCAGTGACAGGCTGATCGTCTTATAAATGGAGCCCTTTTGACCAGGATATATTTTCCAACATGGAAATAATTTCGACCCTGCCAGGATAAAGTCGATTACGGCACCATCTGTTATAAATGTTGCCTTCAGACGAAAGTTGGACTCTGAAAAAATCCACGGCATAACCAAAAATAAAAGCCACTCGACGAATAGAAAAAAATTAAGGTCCACGGTTTTCAAAAATAGAAGGAACTGAAGAAATATTTCAAATTTAAAAAAATGGCAGGCTATTAAACGCGCGCGCACAAACGCAAACAGAAAAACGCACTCGAAACATCCAGAAACCAGAAAAAAATTGTTTTTACGAAGAAATAAATATTGCAGACAAAACATTGATTAAAAAAAAAGTGAACCCTTCCTACATCCACACAAAATAACTCTTCGGTTGAAAAAAAAAGTGAACCTTTCCTACATCCACACAAAATAACCCTTCGGTTGAAAAAAAAAGTGAACCCTTCCTACATCCACACAAAATAACCCTTCGGTTGAAAAAAAAAAAGTGAACCCTTCCTACATCCACACAAAATAACACTTCGGTTGAAAAAAAAGTGAACCCTTCCTACATCCACACAAAATAACAATTCGGTTAAAAAAACAGTGAACCCTTCTTACATCCACACAAAATAAACCTTCGGTTGAAAAAAAAAGTGAACCTATCCTACATCCACACAAAATAACACTTCGGTTAAAAAAAAAGTGAACCCTTCCTACATCCACACAAAATAACTCTTTGGTTGAAAAACAAAGTGAACCCTTCCTACATCCACTAAAAATAACCCTTCGGTTAAAAAAAAGTGAACCTTTCCTACATCCACACAAAATAACCCTTCGGTTGAAAAACAAAGTGAACCCTTCCTACATCGACACAAAATAACCCTTCGGTCAAAAATAAAAGTGAACCTTTCCTACATCCCCACAAAATAACCCTTCGGTTAAAAAAAAGTGAACCCTTCCTACATCCACACAAAATAACCCTTCGGTTTTAAAAAAAAGTGAACCCTTCCTACATCCACACAAAATAACACTTCGATTGAAAAAAAAAAGTGAATCCTTACATCCACACAAAATAACAATTCGGTTAAAAAAAAAGTGAACCCTTCTTACATCCACACAAAATAAACCTTCGGTTGAAAAAAAAGTGAACCTATCCTACATCCACACAAAATATACTTCGGTTGAAAAAAAAGTGAACCTTTCCTACATCCACACAAAATAAAAGTTCGGTTTCAAAAAAAAGTGAACCCTTCCTACATCCACAAAAAATAACACTTGGGTTGAAAAAAAAGTGAACCCTTCCTACATCCACTAAAAATAACCCTTCGGGTGAAAAAAAAAAGTGAACCCTTCCTACATCCACACAAAATAACCCTTCGGTTGAAAAAAAAAGTGAACCCTTCCTACATCCACACAAAATAACCCTTCGGTTGAAAAAAAAAAAGTGAACCCTTCCTACATCCACACAAAATAACACTTCGGTTGAAAAAAAAAGTGAACCCTTCCTACATCCACACAAAATAACAATTCGGTTAAAAAAACAGTGAACCCTTCTTACATCCACACAAAATAAACCTTCGGTTGAAAAAAAAAGTGAACCTATCCTACATCCACACAAAATAACACTTCGGTTAAAAAAAAAAGTGAACCCTTCCTACATCCACACAAAATAACTCTTTGGTTGAAAAACAAAGTGAACCCTTCCTACATCCACTAAAAATAACCCTTCGGTTAAAAAAAAGTGAACCTTTCCTACATCCACACAAAATAACCCTTCGGTTGAAAAACAAAGTGAACCCTTCCTACATCGACACAAAATAACCCTTCGGTCAAAAATAAAAGTGAACCTTTCCTACATCCCCACAAAATAACCCTTCGGTTAAAAAAAAGTGAACCCTTCCTACATCCACACAAAATAACCCTTCGGTTTTAAAAAAAAGTGAACCCTTCCTACATCCACACAAAATAACACTTCGATTGAAAAAAAAAAGTGAATCCTTACATCCACACAAAATAACAATTCGGTTAAAAAAAAAGTGAACCCTTCTTACATCCACACAAAATAAACCTTCGGTTGAAAAAAAAGTGAACCTATCCTACATCCACACAAAATATACTTCGGTTGAAAAAAAAGTGAACCTTTCCTACATCCACACAAAATAAAAGTCCGGTTTCAAAAAAAAGTGAACCCTTCCTACATCCACAAAAAATAACACTTGGGTTGAAAAAAAAGTGAACCCTTCCTACATCCACTAAAAATAACCCTTCGGGTGAAAAAAAAAAGTGAACCCTTCCTACATCCACACAAAATAACCCTTCGGTTGAAAAAAAAAGTGAACCCTTCCTACATCCACACAAAATAACCCTTCGGTTGAAAAAAAAAAAGTGAACCCTTCCTACATCCACACAAAATAACACTTCGGTTGAAAAAAAAAGTGAACCCTTCCTACATCCACACAAAATAACAATTCGGTTAAAAAAACAGTGAACCCTTCTTACATCCACACAAAATAAACCTTCGGTTGAAAAAAAAAGTGAACCTATCCTACATCCACACAAAATAACACTTCGGTTAAAAAAAAAAGTGAACCCTTCCTACATCCACACAAAATAACTCTTTGGTTGAAAAACAAAGTGAACCCTTCCTACATCCACTAAAAATAACCCTTCGGTTAAAAAAAAGTGAACCTTTCCTACATCCACACAAAATAACCCTTCGGTTGAAAAACAAAGTGAACCCTTCCTACATCGACACAAAATAACCCTTCGGTCAAAAATAAAAGTGAACCTTTCCTACATCCCCACAAAATAACCCTTCGGTTAAAAAAAAGTGAACCCTTCCTACATCCACACAAAATAACCCTTCGGTTTTAAAAAAAAGTGAACCCTTCCTACATCCACACAAAATAACACTTCGATTGAAAAAAAAAAGTGAATCCTTACATCCACACAAAATAACAATTCGGTTAAAAAAAAAGTGAACCCTTCTTACATCCACACAAAATAAACCTTCGGTTGAAAAAAAAGTGAACCTATCCTACATCCACACAAAATATACTTCGGTTGAAAAAAAAGTGAACCTTTCCTACATCCACACAAAATAAAAGTTCGGTTTCAAAAAAAAGTGAACCCTTCCTACATCCACAAAAAATAACACTTGGGTTGAAAAAAAAGTGAACCCTTCCTACATCCACTAAAAATAACCCTTCGGGTGAAAAAAAAAAGTGAACCCTTCCTACATCCACACAAAATAACCCTTCGGTTAAAAAAAAAAAAAAAGTGAACCCTTCCTACATCCACACAAAATAACACTTGGGTTGAAAAAAAAGTGAATCCTTCCTGCATCCACACAAAATAACACTTCGGTTGAAAAAAAAGTAAACCCTTCCTACATCCACTAAAAATAACCCTTCGGGTGAAAAAAAAAAAAGTGAACCCTTCCTACATCCACACAAAATAACCCTTCGGTTGAAAAGAAAAGTGAACCCTTCCTACATCCACAAAAAATAACCCTTCGGTTGAAAAAAGTGAACCCTTCCTACATCCACACAAAATAACCCTTCGGTTGAAAAAAAAAGTGAACCCTTCCTACATCCACACAAAATAACTCTTCGGTTAAAAATAAAAGTGAACCCTTCCTACATCCACACAAAATAACTCTTCGGTTGAAAAAAAAAGTGAATCCTTCCTACATCCACACAAAATAAAGCTTCGGTTGAAAAAAAAAAGTGAACCCTTCCTACATCCACACAAAATAACCCTTCGGTTGAAAAAAAAGTGAACCCTTCCTACATCCACACAAAATAACCCTTCTGTTTAAAAAAAAAAGTGAACCCTCCCTACATTCACACAAAATAACCCTTCGATTGAAAAAAAAAAGTAAACCCTTCCTACATCCGCACAAAATAACACTTCGGTTAAAAAAAAGTGAACCCTTCCTACATCCACACAAAATAACCCTTCAGTTGAGAAAAAAAAGTGAGAAATGTGTCCCTCTACACAAAAAAAAAACAGTGACGAAAAAAACGTCTCTTTAGAATATGCAAAGAGATATATGTATATTTCTTTCTCTCTCACACTCTATCTTTCTCTCTCCATATATCTCCGCGTATATATATATATATGTGTATCTGTGCATGTTTTTATTACATGAAAGAAAAAAGAAAAACACGATGCTCGAAAAATAACTTTAGCAGAGAGAAAGAAAAAACAAGAATACCTAACAATTTATATTGAAAAAAAATAAGTCTTGCTTCAACACTTTATTTTATGAACTATGAAAAGAAATCATAAGTCATGAACAATGTATTCTTAAATTTTTTTTTTAGGTTAGGAAACAACGCTGAAACATGAGGAGACTTTTTAATTTGATAGTGTTTTTTTTTTCAGTATTAGCAGATTTTTTATTGATTTTTTTAGTCTGTTAAAAAAAGAAAAAATGTTATTGGTAAATTTTGAATTAGATAGTCTGTTAAAAAAAAAAAGAAAAAATGTTATTGGTAAAAATGTGGATTAGATAGTCTGTTAAAAATAAACAAAAAATGTTATTGCTAAAAGTTTGGATTAGATAGTCTTTTAAAAAAGAAAAAAATGTTATTGGTAAAAATTTGGATTGATAGTTTGCTAAAAAAAAGAAAAAAATATTATTGGTAAAAATTTGAATTATATAGTCTGTTAATAAAAAGAAAAAATGTTATTGCTAAAAATTTGAATTAGATAGTTTGTTAAAAAAAAAAAAATGTTATTGCTAAAAATTTGAATTAGATAGTTTGTTAAAAAAAGAAAGAATGTTATTGCTAAAAATTTGAATTAGATAGTTTGTTAAAAAAAAAAAAATGTTATTGCTAAAAATTTGAATTAGATAGTTTGTTAAAAAAAGAAAGAATGTTATTGCTAAAAATTTGAATTAGATAGTTTGTTAAAAAAAAAATGTTATTGCTAAAAATTTGGATTAGATAGTTTGTTAAAAAAAAAAAATGTTATTGCTAAAAATTTGAATTAGATAGTTTGTTAAAAAAAAAATGTTATTGCTAAAAATTTGAATTAGATAGTTTGTTAAAAAAAAAATGTTATTGCTAAAAATTTGAATTAGATAGTTTGTTAAAAAAAGAAAGAATGTTATTGCTAAAAATTTGGATTAGATAGTTTGTTAAAAAAAAAAAAAATGTTATTGCTAAAAATTTGAATTAGATAGTTTGTTAAAAAAAAAAAAAATGTTATTGCTAAAAATTTGAATTAGATAGTCTGTTAAAAAAAGAAAGAATGTTATTGCTAAAAATTTGAATTAGATAGTTTGCTAAAAAAAAGAAAAAAATATTATTGGTAAAAATTTGAATTATATAGTCTGTTAATAAAAAGAAAAAATGTTATTGCTAAAAATTTGAATTAGATAGTTTGTTAAAAAAAAAAAAATGTTATTGCTAAAAATTTGAATTAGATAGTTTGTTAAAAAAAGAAAGAATGTTATTGCTAAAAATTTGAATTAGATAGTTTGTTAAAAAAAAAAAATGTTATTGCTAAAAATTTGAATTAGATAGTTTGTTAAAAAAAGAAAGAATGTTATTGCTAAAAATTTGAATTAGATAGTTTGTTAAAAAAAAAAATGTTATTGCTAAAAATTTGGATTAGATAGTTTGTTAAAAAAAAAAAAATGTTATTGCTAAAAATTTGAATTAGATAGTTTGTTAAAAAAAAAAAAATGTTATTGCTAAAAATTTGAATTAGATAGTTTGTTAAAAAAAGAAAGAATGTTATTGCTAAAAATTTGGATTAGATAGTTTGTTAAAAAAAAAAAAATGTTATTGCTAAAAATTTGAATTAGATAGTTTGTTAAAAAAAAAAAAATGTTATTGCTAAAAATTTGAATTAGATAGTCTGTTAAAAAAGAAAGAATGTTATTGCTAAAAATTTGAATTAGATAGTTTGTTAAAAAAAGAAAAAATGTTATTGCTAAAAATTTGGATTAGATAGTTTGTTAAAAAAAGAAAGAATGTTATTGCTAAAAATTTGAATTAGATAGTTTGTTAAAAAAAAAAAAATGTTATTGCTAAAAATTTGAATTAGATAGTTTGTTAAAAAAAAAAAAAATGTTATTGCTAAAAATTTGAATTAGATAGTCTGTTAAAAAAAGAAAGAATGTTATTGCTAAAAATTTGGATTAGATAGTTTGTTAAAAAAAAAAATGTTATTGCTAAAAATTTGAATTAGATAGTCTGTTAATAAAAAGAAAAAATGTTATTGCTAAAAATTTGAATTAGATAGTTTGTTAAAAAAAGAAAAAATGTTATTGCTAAAAATTTGAATTGGATAGTTTGTTAAAAAAAAAAATGTTATTGCTAAAAATTTGAATTAGATAGTTTGTTAAAAAAAAAAAAATGTTATTGCTAAAAATTTGAATTAGATAGTTTGTTAAAAAAAAAAATGTTATTGCTAAAAATTTGGATTAGATAGTCTGTTAAAAAAAGAAAGAATGTTATTGCTAAAAATTTGGATTAGATAGTTTGTTAAAAAAAAAAAAATGTTATTGCTAAAAATTTGAATTAGATAGTCTGTTAATAAAAAGAAAAAATGTTATTGCTAAAAATTTGAATTAGATAGTTTGTTAAAAAAAAAAATGTTATTGCTAAAAATTTGAATTAGATAGTCTGTTAAAAAAAGAAAAAATGTTATTGCTAAAAATTTGGATTAGATAGTTTGTTAAAAAAAGAAAGAATGTTATTGCTAAAAATTTGAATTAGATAGTTTGTTAAAAAAAAAAAAAATGTTATTGCTAAAAATTTGAATTAGATAGTTTGTTAAAAAAAAAAAATGTTATTGCTAAAAATTTGGATTAGATAGTCTGTTAAAAAAAGAAAGAATGTTATTGCTAAAAATTTGGATTAGATAGTTTGTTAAAAAAAGAAAAAATGTTATTGCTAAAAATTTGGATTAGATAGTTTGTTAAAAAAAGAAAGAATGTTATTGCTAAAAATTTGGATTAGATAGTCTGTTAAAAAAAAAAATGTTATTGCTAAAAATTTGAATTAGATAGTTTGTTAAAAAAAGAAAGAATGTTATTGCTAAAAATTTGGATTAGATAGTCTGTTAAAAAAAAAAAATGTTATTGCTAAAAATTTGGATTAGATAGTTTGTTAAAAAAAGAAAGAATGTTATTGCTAAAAATTTGGATTAGATAGTCTGTTAAAAAAAAAAAATGTTATTGCTAAAAATTTGAATTAGATAGTTTGTTAAAAAAAGAAAGAATGTTATTGCTAAAAATTTGGATTAGATAGTCTGTTAAAAAAAAAAAAATGTTATTGCTAAAAATTTGGATTAGATAGTTTGTTAAAAAAAGAAAGAATGTTATTGCTAAAAATTTGGATTAGATAGTCTGTTAAAAAAAAAAAATGTTATTGCTAAAAATTTGAATTAGATAGTTTGTTAAAAAAGAAAGAATGTTATTGCTAAAAATTTGGATTAGATAGTCTGTTAAAAAAAAAAAAATGTTATTGCTAAAAATTTGAATTATATAGTTTGTTAAAAAAAAAAAATGTTATTGCTAAAAATTTGGATTAGATAGTCTGTTAAAAAAAGAAAGAATGTTATTGCTAAAAATTTGGATTAGATAGTTTGTTAAAAAAAAGAAAAAATGTTATTCGTAAAAATTTGGATTAGATAGTCTGTTAAAAAAAAGAAAAAAATGTTATTGGTAAAAATTTGAATTATATAGTCTGTTAAAAAAAGAAAAAATGTTATTGCTAAAAATTTGAATTATATAGTCTGTTAAAAATAAACAAAAAATGTTATTGGTAAAAATTTGAATTATATAGTCTGTTAAAAAAAAAGAAAAAATGTTATTGCTAAAAATTTGGATTAGATAGTCTGTTAAAAATAAACAAAAAATGTTATTGGTAAAAATTTGGATTAGATAGTCTGTTAAAAATAAACAAAAAATGTTATTGCTAAAAATTTGAATTATATAGTCTGTTAAAAATAAACAAAAAATGTTATTGGTAAAAATTTGAATTATATAGTCTGTTAAAAAAAAAGAAAAAATGTTATTGCTAAAAATTTGGATTAGATAGTCTGTTAAAAATAAACAAAAAATGTTATTGGTAAAAATTTGAATTATATAGTCTGTTAAAAAAAAAGAAAAAATGTTATTGCTAAAAATTTGGATTAGATAGTCTGTTAAAAATAAACAAAAAATGTTATTGGTAAAAATTTGGATTAGATAGTCTGTTAAAAATAAACAAAAAATGTTATTGCTAAAAATTTGAATTATATAGTCTGTTAAAAATAAACAAAAAATGTTATTGGTAAAAATTTGAATTATATAGTCTGTTAAAAAAAAAGAAAAAATGTTATTGCTAAAAATTTGGATTAGATAGTCTGTTAAAAATAAACAAAAAATGTTATTGGTAAAAATTTGAATTATATAGTCTGTTAAAAAAAAAGAAAAAATGTTATTGCTAAAAATTTGGATTAGATAGTCTGTTAAAAATAAACAAAAAATGTTATTGGTAAAAATTTGGATTAGATAGTATGAAAAATAAATGAGATTTTGGTCGAAATGTTTAAATTCGCTTTTACCTTTGAATACTTTTGTTTAAAACAATATCACACATGTAAAAGTGTGTTGGGGTTGGCCGGTTGTGTCCCACTTTTTAATGGTGTTGGTGCGGGTGTGGTGGAACCATGCTACCTGCCTTTGTCTCTCTCTCTCTCTCTCTCTCTCTCTCCCTCCCTCCCTCTCTTGATGCCTCTGATTTTTTTACCCTTTGAAAGTTTGGAGGGTTAAGGTTAGGGTTAGAGAATGACTTTTAAAATTGTCGAAGATTTTTTTTAGTTATTACGTAATATATAATGTTATGGTGGGAAGTTAGTGAAGGCCTCACTTCCCCCTCACACGCTCTCTTCTCTTGCATTTTGGTACTTGTATAACTGAACCCCCACGTCGGATTGTAAGGGACCATATAATAACGAATTTACTTGAATTAAAAATAAAATTTACCAAAGTTAAAGAACAAAATTACTTATAATTCCTTAAAATTACTTAAGTGATGTCTTCAATTGCTTTAATTTAAAAAAAAAAAAAATAAGACGCAATTATTCAAACATAGAACTTAAAGTGCGTTTCTGGAATCTTGGAATAATTTGCAAAAGCTCATTATTACATGATTACATAAATGTTTTAAGAGTTCTCTGAAAATTTCATAGTTTTTTAAAGAAAAACTATGCTATTACATTTCGAATATTCTCTGACTTTTTAATAATTTCTGAAGAAATATTAATTGACTAACGGAAGAATTTTCCTGAAATTTTAGATAATTTTTAAGGAAGAATTATTCGAGCGAATTCTTTAATTCAAGGTTTATTTGAAATTCGACCGTATGGTAAAGGTCCCTGGGGTGCCAAGGAGTACTTAAGAAAAATTGAATTAATTCTTACGAAGAAAAAAATTCCTCTGTCTAAAAAAATCTTTTTTCATTGAAACTTTAATTTTCTCAAGCTGTTAAGTTATGCAGAACTGGTCGTTAGCTAATATAGCTCCCATGTGTGGCGGGAGTTGATTAATTTGTACATGATCTTTTAGGAAGAAATAATAAACTAATTACTTTGAAAAAAAGGTTAATTAACGTGAAAGGTTCCTAATTTCGAACTTACCTTAATAATGGTCTATAAGAAGAAATTATCTTCAAGGATAAATTAAATAACTTTAAATGTACACTGAACTCTAAAAATACTAATTACGAAATAAAAGAAACTTGGGATGTTTCTGAATCTCATTGTGAAGGGTAAATTGATTCAAAATGAATTTTCTATGATCTTTTAAGAAGATTGTTTTTAATAATAAATGAATTACTTTGGAAATAAGTTAACTAATTCAAATTCGGAATTTTTAATGGTCCTTTGGGAAGAAAACTTGATTTTCACGATGAACTAAATACTTGAAATAATTTTTAAATTTTGGAATGAAATTTTAATGATTTTTTTTTTAAAGAAAGTTGTTTTGAAAAAAAAAACAAATACTTTTTAAATGTACCCTGAAATTTTGGAAAAAGTTCATTATGAATGAAATAACTTGAAATGCGTTTGCATTGTGTAAACTAATTCTAATTGCGATCGAAGTGCTCTGAAATTATTTTTTAATGTTTTTTAACGAAAACAAAACAAATTGTTGAACCCTATTTGATTGATTTGATGTATATTCGGGTTTCTAAATCGTTTATTTGGAGAAAATTTTTTGCCCTAATTGAGTATTCCAACTCATGAAGGCTGAGTGCCATTCTTTAATTAATTCTTGAAAATTAAATATTTCGTGGTGAATGGTTTCTATTAGTCGTTCGTCGGCAGACTCATTGTTCTAACAGAATTAAATCGGATTAGGACCTCTGAAGACCGAGGTTCAACTAAATCCACATAGGTCGGCGTGATGAGGTCACGTAACCCCGACTTATTAAAATAAACTAAACTGGTTGCCAAGAGGGGGGGGCAATAAACCCAGTAGTAGTAGATGATTTTTATGGGTGTTTTCTATTACAAGAGTAAATTGATGTTGTAATCGGCGTGATCACTAAAATCGAGATGAAGTCACGTAACTCCGGTTTATTGTAATAAACCAACTGATAAGTTGATCCAGAATAAACTGAAATATGTATAGGTCGGCGTGATGAACACGGGTAAACTGCGGCTTGGTTTAAATATATTATACTGGTTTCTGAAGAGAGTGTAAATCCAGTAACTGCAATCATGAGAACTTGTGGGTGTAAGTTATATTATGCTAGGAGGTTAAAATTTCTAGAAGTGTAAGCCATTTTGAGTTTCAGAACAGTTTCAGATGGTTCGCTGTTACACACAAGTCCTGGGAGGTGACTTGTTTGTAGTAGACAGTTCCACAGGACAAAATATTCTTACTGTGTCGAAACCCGGGAAAAGAACATGTGAAATTGCTACAGAAAAGGTTTAATATTTATGAAGCAATTCTGGTTTCTGATTGGTTGGTAGCAGAACGTGAATTAATTTGATTCGTCAGTTCTTAGCAGCATCGTTTATAAATAGAATCGTCCGACTGTGTGGGATCATACCCCATTAGAATTCAAAATATTGCAACAAAATTCCTCCGTCATTTTTTTCTTCACTGCCTCGCTGGGGGGCGAGGATGAATACCATCTCTGGTATTTGAAGCAGTATACCAGTCCACCAGGAGCCTGGCAGAAAAAAAAAGAAATTGCTTCACTGAGTTCCTGACGGAACGACGAGCATGGGGACATTGATCGCTGACGGCTGGTTGAAGTATCATCCACAGAAAAATTAGGAACTTGTGAAATTTATGAATACTCATGAATTTCAGATTGCATAGGGAGGGATGTGGCATTATTTCTCAGTGGCACGATTGTTAACACACTCTTTATCATGGCCGAGTCGTGAGTTTGCGATAAGCGTAGACGTACACAGAAATGCAATCCTAGAATTCCCTTTCCTTGATCGACCTCTTTTTCATCCGGACAACTTAGGGTAAGTACGCATATTTCTGTCTCTCCGTAAACGAGAGATAGCACCCACGCCCCCTCTCAACACTAGTTAAGCATAGGTAGTTTAATAATTGTAGGATATGTAAATTGCAAAGTATTGT
>NC_136512.1:71527311-71772311 GCF_053919585.1 Euprymna scolopes
TCTCTCTCTCTCTCTCTCTCTCTCTCTCTCTCTCTCTCTCTCTGACTCTCCCCCAGTTTCTCCTTTCTTAACTCTCAAGTTTTCTAACTATCTCTAGAACTTTCTATTTTCCATGACGTCATACACACGTGTCCAAAACTTTTCCTATTTTTTACAAAAGGAATTTTAACCTATACTCAGTAACCTATATTTCCAATATGTTAAAAACATGTTTATTAAATTATCTTGTAGCTGCATTCTTTCAATTGAATTTTCATAACAAAATTGACAGTGCACATTCTTTTCTTGAAACTATTTCATCTCTAAGCTGTTTTACATTCCATTTTCTAATTCTCACACGTAATCTATTTCTAAGCCTAAATTACGAGGTTCGAATTTCGTCTATTGCTATTTCATTTTCATTTTAACTAAATCTCTCTATTTTTATACTTACATGAAAAGGGGACAGCCCTTATCATGTAGCACAAAAACAAAAAAAGTTTCTCTACAAAACCAAAAAAAAATTTTTGCAAAATTACTGAATTCGACACTAAATAACCTGAAAAAGATATACCTTAAAACAAAACAACCAAATCAAACATCTGAAGATATAAAGAACTTTGAGTATAAAAGCTTTTACCAAAAATGATTGGATTCGGCATTAAATAACCTGAAAAGGGTTAATATATCGTCAAACAAAACAATCTAGTCAAACTAATGTCCTTCCATGAAATTCTTTCTTTCTTATGTTTACTTTTTTTCTATAACTAGCATTTCAGCCCGGCGTTGCCCGGGAGTTTAGAGGTGTATGTTGAGCAAAAAAAAAAAAAAAAAATAGAGTCAATTTTTTTTTAATTTGCCCCCTATTATGACTCCTTAAAATTTACTATTTGGGGATCAAATTGAGTTATCAAGTTAGATCCATGTCCAAGGAACCTATATCTAAAATTTCAAGTGTTTAGACCCAAAATTGTCGGAGGAGTTTGATAGAGTTCTCAAAGGTTAAATCGTTGACCTTTGACCCCTTAACAGCCAAATTTCTGGCCGAAAACCGATCACGTAAATTTTCCCAAATCTCAGTGCCCTGTATATCAAATTTCGAGTCTGTAGACTTAAAATTAACAGAGTTATTGCGAAGGAAAATGTACACAGACACAGACACACAGACACGTTCACTTTTATAGATATATAGATAGATAGATTAAACTCATTATTTATGTATTTATTTATGAGTTTTTCACTGCGATTCTTCCTCTTTATATAATCGTGATATAATCATAAATAAATAATAAAAAAAACTCTGGCGCAATAACAACAGAAAAAAATACTTGATTTGGGAGCAAATGGAATTGCAAAACAGCAAAATCAAGCAATCAAATATGGCGTCCCCATATGCTGTTGGCCCTGATCTCCTATTAATAAAGGGGGCATTAGGCAGGCATTAGGGATTGCACAAAATCCCGAACCAACCACGAGAAATGTGATTCTGTCTCTTCTTTGGCATACGTTTTCGGCTGGTAACAAAATCTCTCATTCTTAAACGTATCCGAATATAAAATATGATATAGCAACAAATTGTCCATAAAATTTTAAAAGTTATCCGGGCCTTTTGTAGAAAAGCCCCGCCAATAATGAAAATAGGAGCTTTAAAGTAAATCACCCTGTCAGCCATGAGCAGTGTGAGTACACGCCCTAGACCGAATTTTTGTTATATATTAAGGACCCTATTTCGGTGGTAATTAAGTTAGCTAGTATAAATTTGGACAAGGCTCACACTGAGTACATGATAACTCAAAACAGACGCGTTATCAGGGTTGAATGAAATATGCATGATGTAAAGTTGAAGGAGTAGACAAAACAGATTCAAATGATGATGAGTGGCTTCACATTTTCAAATCAGTCTCTCATGCAAATGAGACACTGCCAATGATGTAGAATAATCTAAGTGGAATGCTACCTCGACATCTGTCTGTGTGTATCACTCATTTCAGTTAATTTAGAAAGTACAGAAGTAGAAAATTAGTAAAGGGAACATTTTCTTCCTCTGTCAACTCTCTCGAAATGAAACCATTTTTGGAAAACTCTCAGTGAATATCTTATGTCCTCCACATTCATGAAAAATATAAGAATACTAGACGAAACAGCGGCAATAAAGACAAGCATGCATAAATACCAGCAACATATGTATAAAAACTTTTATTTCATTTGTGACACTTTTGCGATTTCTGTTTAGACTTGCATTTTTTATTAGGATTAGGGTTGATCTAGAATAAACGCCACTGTGGAACGCATTGCAGAATGGTTAAAAGCTATCTATTTGATTTTATATGGAGATAGAAATGTACAAATGATATTTTATGCGTTTTGGTTAGAGTTAAAGTAGGTTAGGTTCAGAATTGATTCAGAATAAACGCCACTGTGGAATGCATTTGTCGCTCGCCGCATGTGGAATGGTTAACAGCTATCTATTTGCTCTTATGTGGAAATAGAAATGTAAAGAAAGCGATTTTTTCAATGCAAATACTTAATGACGTGATAAACTCTTTTTCTTTGCTGCAACCCAAATTTTTTCTGGATTGTTTGTCTTTATATGGTCTATTTTTTTTTTTTTTTTTTTACGCTCTTCTTCAACAGATCATGTTTGCTTTGGCATTATTCTGACAACTTAAAAATTGTATAGGGGCATCAAAGCCCTTTTTTCATGGGAATCACCACTTATTAAGGCCCGAAAGCCACTCGAAGAAACAGTTAATGAGTATAAGGTAGTCTCTACGATAAGAGTGTAATGATCGTAAGCGGCAGATATTGGATTGACTTTTATTATTTAAAGCTTCTTTCTTAGAACATAGATTCCATGAACAAAGTTTCTTTCTTAGAACTGCACGCCTGCGGAACTGTCTTCCGTTTTCCTGCTTTCTAGCTGACTACAATATGGTAAACAACTTCTTGATGAGCCGTTCCACTTAAGTTAACAAATTTACTGAATTTCCATTACTAACGATTACTATATTGTCCAATTGACTACTGTACACTCTTTAACCCTTATCCTCGAGTGGTCTCTGGCCTTGATAAGTGGTTATGCCTATGTAAAAAAAAAAGAAAAAAAAGAGGTTTGATCAACAAGAACTTGTTATTGCAAAGTACAGAATTCGACAGACGGGCAGTTCTAGGAAATAAACTGTGTTAATGAACTTTGCATTCAGTTTTAGGCACAGATCGAGAGTAGGGGAATTATTAACAGTGGTTGTAGATAGACGAGTGTTTGTTGTGAATTTTTTCGGGGCCATAAATTAAAGCTCAGTCGAGCACTTACTGTGAAAATAACGACAGAACAGAGAAAGACTAGCAAGGTTGCAAAGAGGAGAAAAAGGCATCACTTGCCATGCTGCAAAGCCAATTTTGAAGCCTGCCAAGACACCTCCTCTCCAGATGGAGCCACAGCACTCCATTTTAGGACATATTTGTCTCTTATATAAATAGAAGACTTCATCGAGAGTAAGATAGCTTCTGGGGCATTGGAATGATCCAACGATTTTTCCAGCGACCTCGGCAACAGATCTGATTTAATTCCATGAACAAAGCTTCTTTCCTAGAACTGCCCACCCATGGAACTCTGTTTCCCTTGTCTGCTTTCCAACTGACTACAATATTGTCGTATTCAAGTCCAACGTAAACAAGTTCTTGTTGAACCGTCCTCTTAAAAAATCTAATTATACAAAATTACTACATTAACTATTATCTTTATGTGGCCTCTGGGCCTTGATAAGTGGTGACCCTGTGTAAAAAAAAAGATTTTCAATTTAAGCTAAGGAGTTAAGGTTATTCCTAGTAGCTTGTCAAAGTGCTCTTTGTTGAAATATTCTACAGTTCTGCTTAGTTTTCCCATTCATTATCTCCATCTTTCAGGAGTGGGGGGGGGATTGTGAGTCCTTGAGGTGCCCCTACCGGAAATTCCAATGGGCTTAGTTTATAAAGTACACTAGACAAGTATTTGTTCTAAATGTTTTGCAATGAGAAGAGGGCACAGATTGGAGTTCAGTCGAGCACTTGCCATAGCAGAATAGTGTGTTTGTGTGTGAGCGCACATGGTGTATCATGTGTTTATCAAAGCAGTCAACAAGCGGAGACGGTCTTCAAAGTGTATTTGGTATCAAAGCCTTCCAGATGGGAGAGCATGAATTATTATGAAGCGCCACCTGAAATTATAAGCGTAGACACATACCTATCCATTGGCCGACATCTATAAATAGAAAATCGAAAATGTATGTATGTATGTATGTGTGTTCGCTTTTTCTGTGTGTCTACAAAAGGCTTCTTTCAGAGAAGCGGTCGGTCGGTCACACAACTTTTTAAAACTTTTTATACCACATATAAATCGTAATATCTCACAGTTAACAACGAAGCTCGTCTGTCTATTTAATTTGCTCAATTTCGGGAACATTTGTCGCTCGCCGCATGTGGGTTAGTCTTTTTACTATAACATCTTGGGGAGTGGGGGGAAGGCGTTCAGCAGTAAATCCCGCACTCAAACTTGACCTCATTAACTCATTAAAACGAGCACCTGCTAAATCCAAGTAATTAAATAAATTCAAACGTTTTTCCGTAAGCATGTTGTGGTGGGGCAATGGTTAACGTCACACTTTTTTTTCCACACTTTAATTTACAACTTTGCCTCAACAATTCGGGTTCGATCCTCATACTTACTTTTTTTTAACCCCCCCCACACACCTCCAAACACCCGGGCAACGCCGGGTACCCCTCGCTAGTCTAATTGAAAATAGAGCTTGTGCCAATGCCTATAAAATGGATTGTTTCAGAATATTGCACCGGGCTGACTCAAAATCATTTCAAGATTTTGGAGTCAGTCTCAATTATTTCACACAATCCTTCTCTTTGCTGGCAGAAAGAATTTGTTAAATCATTAGATTCTTTTTTGTTTTGTACATAGGAGTCACCACTTATCAAGGCCATGAGACCAATCGAGGATAAGGCTTATTGTGTGTACAGTAATCAATGGGATAATATCGTAGTAGTCGTTATTAATGGAAATTTGGTAGATTGGATTACTTAAGGGGGCGGTTCATCAAAAATTTGTTTATGTTGGACTTGAAGACAACCAAGTTGTAGTCCACTAGGACACAGGCAAACAGAAGAGAGTTCCACAGGCGTGCAGTTCTAAGAAAGCTTTGTTTGTGGAATCTACGTTTTGATTTAGGCACCGTTAAAGAGTGGGGATAGTTATTAACACTGGTTTCAGTTAACGGGTGTTTTTTGAGAAAGATTGGCGAGGGGGAACCAGAGATTGGAGCTCAGACGAGTACTTGCTGTGGAAGTAACGATGCTCGGGGATATATTTTAATCGTTCTCATACCTCTTCACTCTCAGTTGATTACTATTTTTGATATTATTGTATGCATACGCATTCTCATTCGCCTTTTCTCCCCCTTTTTTTTTACTCTTATATCTCCTCAAATTTGTTCTTGTGTGACCTTTAATCCGTTTTTTACATCTTTTGAATGACCATTGATTAACTCCTGATGAGTTTGTTGGTGAAAGGGGCCCCTAGGGTTTGTTTGTATATTATGTTCAAAGCAACATTCTTATCTCTGTTTTTACTGTTATATAAAAGGAACTTTGTGTCTGCCTGTCTGTATGTCTGTCTGCCTGTCTGTCTGATTTTGTTCCCTATGGTCTCCAAAAAGGCTGGGCTGATTTTTATGAAATGTCACATGAAGGTACTTTATGTGCCTGGTAGTGTTCCTAGAGAGGTTTTGTATCAAAATGTCTTTGACATGTATTGATTAATAATTGAAAAAATCCAATGAAAGAAGGAAAAGGCGATTTTAACCAAAGTTAACACCTTACACAGCCTAACATCACAAGTGCATTTGAGAAGCTTTATTACTACATAAGCATAAAGGCCCAACATATAAAATCAATGGTAGGTTCTTTGATATGATAGGGGCGCATTCAAAATAAATGTTTTTGTTTAAAGCACAATTGCACCATGATACTTGATTTTTTTTTTCATTTTAAACTTAAATTCAAGCCATTATCACCACACATGCAGTAAGGCCAGGCATATAAAATCAACAGTATGTTCTTTGCTATGACAGGAGCATATTCAAAATGAATGTTTCTATTTAGAGCACACCTTAAACATGATACTTGACTTCTGCATTTTAAACTTTAATTCAAACCATTATATATAAAAATAATTTTATAAAATCAACAATAAGTTCTCTACAGTGCAATGTAGATTACCATATATTGTGAACTTAGTTACTGCGAGGAGGCATGTTAAGACTTCTCCTATGTACCATGATGGGTCCCCAACTAGAGCAGGCAATCAATTGATTAGATTGAAAAGTGGGAGATTTCACTGATTTCAATGACAATAAAAACATGGGCGTGTGAAACATAATTCAATCCTGGGAAACGTCGGGTCTCCCTGCTAGTCTTCATATAGATAGAGATATCTATATATAAAGTAGTAGGAGGGGATTGAAGAAGAAAACTTGGAAGAACGCAAAGTTGTCATAAGGGAAGGCCAAAGGCTTCTAGGAGAGCATCCACAACGATTCAATGCTCCAACAACGACATCTGAGATTGAAATAATAATAGACAGCCAACCGAGATTATCTTGCCTTTCTAAAATAATACATCGAAAAGTACCTTTTTTTTTTTTTTTTTTTTTTTTTACAAAGGATTCACCACATTATCAAGGCCCAGAGGCCACTCAAGGATAAGGGTTAAAGAGTGTACAGTAGAAGTTGGTCAATATAGTAATCATTAGTAATGAAAATTTGGTAAATTTAATAACTTATATGGAACGGCTCATCAAGAACTTATTTACCTTAGACTTGAACACAACCATATTGTAGTCAGCCGGAAAGCAGGAAAACGGAAGACAATTCCACAGGCGTGCAGTTCTAAGAAAGAAGCTTTGTTCATGGAATCTATGTTTAGGTTTAGGCACAGATAAAGAGTGGGGAAAATTATTGATAGTGTTTACAGCTAGACGAGTGTTTCTTGTGAAAGTTTGGCGAGGGGGGACCGTAGATTGAAGCTCAGTTGAACACTTTCCATGAAAATAACGATACATCAGAGACAAACTCGCAACATCTCTTCTGTGAGATAGAGGTTGTAAGGAGGAGAAAAGGACATCTCCTACGAGGCTACGAAGTCTATTTTGAACTCTATCAAGGCAGGACAAGTCCTTTCTAGCAGCTCCTGCCCAGATGTGGCAACAGTATTCCATCCTTGGACGTACCTGGCTCTTATATAGATAGAGAATAGCATCAGCAGTGAGATATCTACTGGATCGATAGAAAGATCCCACCATTTTTCCAGCGGCCTTGGCAACAGATTTGATATACGTGTTCCATTTAAGATCAGGAGTAATGGTCAAGCCCAGAAGCTTGTCAAAACTTGAGGCCTCCTGAAGACGAGAGCCATTCATTTCAATTGATGACAAATGTGGATTAAAATGTTGATGATGTAAAGAGAGAAGCTTGGTTTTAGATGCATTAAAAGTAACCAGCCACTCCTTTCCCCATTGTACTACGTGCTCAAGATCAGAGGAGAGAGAATTGGAGAGTACTTGCTCGTTTACTGTCTTAGATGTGGTACCATAAATGGTAGTGTCGTCAGCATAAATGTCTACAAATGATGTAAGGATATGATTTGGAAGATCATTAATGTAGATCAGGAAAAGAGTTGGGCCCAGGATGGATCCCTGAGGGACACCGGCATTAATACTGTGAGCTTCTGATTTTTGCCCCTCAACTACTACTCTTATGAACCTATCAGAAAGAAATGATTTAATAATTGAGAAGACTTTTCCAGCTATACCATAGCTAGCGATCTTATGAAGTAAACCTTTATGCCATACCCTATCAAAGGCTTTAGATATGTCAAGAGCAATTGCCCTAGAAAGATTGCCACCGTCGAGAGATTTGCTAATCCTATGCGATATAACTGTAAGGACATCTGCTGTAGATCTAGCAGAACGGAAACCATATTGAGTGTCACTAAGAAGGTTATTTTTGTTGAGATGTTTGATTACTTCTGTATTTAACACAGATTCTAGCAACTTACTCATGACGCACAGGAGACTTATTGGCCTGTACTGAGAGGGGGATGAGCGATCACCTGAATTCTTAAATACAGGGCATACTGATGAGATTTTCCAGGGAGATGGGAAACTATTCTCCTTAAGACAACGTTTAAACAGTTTTGTAAGTATGGGCGCTAGTTCAGGTTGAAGTTTTTTGAGTACTATAATTGGAATACCATCAGGGCCAGTTGCTTTACTGGAATCAAGGTTTTTGATTAGCTTGGCAACATCACGTACAGATATACGTATATCACATAGCGTGTTTTCTGATACAGGAGGAAATATTGGGGGTTGGCGGTCTTGGTCGCAAAGGGTAGAATTAGCTGCAAAGTTCTTGACAAAGAGTTTGGCTTTGTCTGATGCTGACGAGATTACCTCAGGTCCATTGATAATAGTTGGGATGGAGCACACGCTTCTGTTCAGGATTCTGTTTGCTATTTGCCAAAACTGGTGGGAACCAAGCCGCTGCTCAGCTACTTTGGACTTAACAGATTGAGCATACAACTCTCTTGCGTTCCTTATTACTTTCTTACAATGGTTGCTGGCAGTCCTGAAAACGGCTTTAGTTTCCATACATCTATTACGTTTGAAGCAGTGGAAAAAGTGATTTCTGTGCGCAATGGCAGCAGCACATTCTGGAGAGAACCATGGCTGGCTGTTAGGTTTTTGCTGAAACTTTTTAGAGGGTATGAAATGGTCAATACCTACAATTAACCATTCAGTTAGGTCTAATACTATAGAGGACACATCCTTTTTAAACATGGAATGCAGAGGTAGATCAGATATAAATGTACGGAAGCTATCCCAGTCAGCCTTAGTGTATCGATATACTGTACGATGAAGTAGTACGTCTGGGGACTTATTACATTTCATTTTTATCTTAATTGATACAACAGAGTGGTCGGAAGATCCAAGAGGCGACAGAACAGAAACTGAACATAGTTCAGGGCAAGTTGTGAGAAAAAGGTCTAGTAGGCTCGCATATTGGCCGTCATTATCGGGCACACGGGTAGGTTCCTGAACAATCTGAGTGAGGTCATAGGCAATGGAGAAATCATGACAGAACCTCCTCTCATCATCGGTCTTGTTTGAGTGGGTCAACCATTCGACGTTGTGAACATTGAAGTCTCCACATACGTGAATGTTAGCTGAAGGATAAGTAGAAAGGACTTGGTCAATTTTCTCAGATATGCTTTGAAAGATAGTAACTCCGCTGTTGTGGGGGCGATAGAGAGTAAATATAAATGCAGTAGTGTGAGCTAAAGCAACCCGGAAGCACATATAGGGTAAGTTAGGATCTTCCCTGGAGATGTCCCTCCCACATGGAAAGCTATCTTTAATATAGGCACATATTCCATGCCCATGGCGATCTTGGGGGTCAGATTTAGAAGTTAAGTTAGAGTATCCTGTAATTGCAAACTCATCTAGGGAAATAGCCTGTCCAATGCCAGTTTCACTTAAAAATAAAAGGTCTGGTTTAGTCTCCTGTAATTGGGTTTCAACCTCTGGAAGGTTAGAACGTAGACCCCTGATGTTGGAGAAAGAGACATGGTAGTAGGGGTCTACGTTGGAAGTTGGAGAACCGGGTTTAATCGTGTATTTTTTCTTGAAACTTGTCATGATGAAATTTTGGAATTTGTGGACTAGGTCGACAGATTTACTTAGAGCAGGACAGAGAGGGGAAACTAAGAGAGAAAAAGAAACGAAGAATTTTTTTTTTTTTTTGTACCACATGATAAGGTAAAGCCGTAACAATTACCCACTAGTATGGCATCGAGAGGCCCCACCAGAAGCTACTGCATGGTCCAGATTCCATTCACCAAATGGCAATACAGCAGCCCCAGTACTTTGCACCTGCTGATAGGACAGCCTCCTTAGTGGTTAATCCAAGGTTCGGGTCCCTGACTATCAGGCGGATAACGTCAGCCCAGACAAAACGTTTACCTCCAGCACCCTTACTAGTGACATGGCTACAAGGATAGACATAGAAACAGAAAATTTCCACCAACTCTGCCAACTGTTTGCGCAAAAATAGTGCCAACCTAGAAAACAGCTTTTTCTTCTCCCTTTGTCAGAAAAATCACTCATTTAAAAAATGAGGACTGAGGGACGAACTACATCTTCTCTACGATACTTTAATGAACCCGTTAATGTACTTCTGTGGTTCTCCATCTTACGACATCAACATGAAGGCATCCAATGGAAAAAAGTTACCCAACAGCAGTTTTATTCCTACTATTTGATGATGGCCTGGAAACTATTTTCTCCAGTACCGAAGGCTGTTTCAACAATAGCTGGCGGATGTGTACTGCAAGATTGAAACAGAATCAAAACATAGATTCCATGAAGAAAGCGTCTTTCTTAGAACTGTACGCCTGTGGAACTCTGTTCCGTCTGCCTGCTTCCCTCCTGACTACAACTTGGATGTCTTCAAATCCAACATGAACAAATTTCTAATGAACCGCCCCCTTAAGTAAACACTTTAAATATCCACACTAACGTACTGTACTTACAATAACCCTTATCCCTGAGTGGCTTCCGGACCTTGATAAGTGGTGACCACCTTTTAAAAAAAAACAAAAAAAAACAGAACATTTGCAGTTCCTGAGGCGAGATTAACAAACTTTGAGAGCTGACAATCATGATAACTAGAGGGATTCAATTCTTAAGGAGCATGGGAATCCAGAACAGATTGATCAACGAGTGAGCCTTCTGGTAACATACGAGAGGCCCTCGATATATGATTGTGTGCCGAAGTGATGCCATGGCTTATGTTCGGCAAATGGGCTGAGCCGACATCTTCATCACTGCCATGACAAATGCAAAGTGGACGGAAATTACAGAAAATTCTCTTCAAGGACAAGAACCTCAGGATCGTCCAGATATTGTTGCCAAGGTCTTTAAAGAGAAGCTAAAAAGGCTAATGGAACTTATTAAAAAAAGAGGATTTGGTAGATTGAGGTTTTTCCTGTACAGCATTGAATACCAGATGACAGATGCAAATGACATTGGTCTCCACATTAATGCGGATAAGACAAAGTTTATGACTTTCAATATGAAAGGAGAGATCAGGGCTCTGGTTGGATCAACACTGAAAGAAGTCGCTGTTTACGTATCTGGGCAGCAACATAGCTTCCACAGAGAGAGATATCGAAATTTGCATCTCAAAAGCATGGACCGCATTGGATGGGCTGCATTTAGTATGGACTTTGGGACTAACTAACAAACTGAAAAGGCAGTTCTTCAGGGCAGTGGTAGAGTTTGTCCTTGTTTACGGTGCTACAATCTGAACACTCACCAAAAGACTGGAAAGAAAACTAGACGACACATACACCCGTATGCTAAGAACAATATTAAATATATCTTGGCAAAATCATCCCACGAAGCAGCAACTTTATGGCAACCTACCTGCCATATCTAATACCATTAGAGAAAGACGCCTACGATTTGCCAGTCATTGTCTGAGGAGCAAGCATGAATTTGTGAGTGATGTATTGCTATGGACTCCACGACACGGACGCACAAGCAAAGGACGACCTAGATCCACGTACATCCAGCAAATAGCACACGACGCCAACTGTGAACCTGAAGATCTGAGGCAGCTGATGGAAGACAGGAAACTCTGGAAAGGAAGAGTCACGTTAGTATGGGCAATGAGCGCGTCCTGATGATGATGATGATGATGATGATGATGATTAAATACCAAAAAGGGGATTGTTGAATGCACACATCCTCACTTGGCAGGCCCCAGAGAACAGAGATCAACCTGAACAAATGGATCTCTGCAGATATGCAGAGATCTCTGACAAGGAAGAAGACCTTCAAGCAAAAGTGATGACATATATGGTGCACAGACCTTGTGGATCATTGAATCGAAGTTGTTCATGCATGATCGACAACAAATGTACCCTAAAGAATTTTCTCAGTGTACCGAGCAAGGCCAAGACTCTTATCAGATAAAGACTGATACAATAAAGACAAAGAAAAATGGTATGTTCATTAAGAAATCAAAAACTAGTGGACTTTTCCCTACAACGAGGTCTTCCTGTAGCAGTTCAATGCTCACATTAATCGTATTATTTGGATTCATCGGACTACTGTTCTCATCTTGAATGTGATTTTCGATATAACCTCCAACCTTCTTCAAGTGTATCTTGTCGAACTCGTGAATATTTCTGTTGAATTTGGACGGAATTTCGAGCGGAACCCTTTATTTACTTCACAGGGGTAGCATGCTCTTGTTTCGTTAGCCACAAGCAGATAGAGGTTCTAAGTAATTTGTAATTGTATTTTTTTGCTCGCCCACACTGAGGTTTCTGAAGTTTTCAGATGAGGATTGGTTATTCGCATTATTTGGATTCATGTAACTACTGTTCTCATCTTGAGTGTGATTTTCACAACGTTTCAGTTGATGTAACCTCCGACCTTCTTCAGGAAGGCTCACATTATTGTAGAAATTTGTACCCGAGCGTACAGCAAAGTCCTGCGAGAAGTGCAGTTATCTTTGCTAGTATAGTAATTGTTGTGGAGACGCCCACAAATTAGCATACGTGGATGAACAAGATATAGATAAAGGTATCAAGTCAGCAAGACCGGAGGGCTATGTTCGAACGCCGGATAGGCAAGACGCATGTGCCGGTTGCTCCATGAAAGACGTTAACACGCCCTCTGCCGGACAATCTTCCAACTGCAGTACAACTGCACCTTTGTAAATATGTATTATCTTTTCGTCTTAATATATTTGTTTTACCTTTACTTTCTGCGTTCGTGTTGTTATTGATACAGACACAACAGTAATAAACAAGTAATAAATAAAATTGATAAAAATAAAATAAAAACTGCCAATATACAAAAAGCTCTACGCGGATAAGTGAAGCAATCAATATGAAAAAAAATAAGGAGTGAAAATTTAAAGCTAAATAAAACTTTATTACATCATCAAATCAATACGGCAAAAAGAAAGAAACCCTTTTCCAGCCATGACATTTCGAAACCTAATGCTTCTCATCAGAAAGGAGAAAAAAGCCAGGGTTATATATACAAAAAAAGCTGGCATAAGGATATTAGCTTAGAAATGAAATATAAATACAATATACGTATACTGAAGCAGTGCAGATGTTACTGCAAGTCTGTCTTTGCTATATCATTATTTTCATGGAAAGTGCTCGCCTGGCCTCAAATCTATGATCATCCTTTGTCAAACTTTGACAAAAAGCACTCAACTATCTACAACAACTATCAACAATTTTACCCACTCTCTGTCTATGTCTAATCTAAACGCAGATTCCATGAACAAAGATTCTTTCCTTAAACTACCAGTTTGTGGAGCACTGTTCTACTGGTCTGCTTCCTGGCCGATTACAATGTAAACAAATCCTTGTTGAGCCGTCCACTAGCAGTGTCAGAAATTGCCATTAAAAATGTGTGATAAAAACTTGAATAATTCGACCTCCTATCTTTCGAAGCTTATAACTACTTGAAAAATGTAATTCAAACCCTAATTTTTTTTTCAATTAAAGGAGCAAAGACCAAATTTTAAAAAAATAAAAGGTTTAATAGCAAATTATGCAATATTTGTTTTTTTTTAAATCGGTTTTCTTTAAAAAAAAAAAGATTTAAAGAAAATCAACAAATTTTAACTTACTTTGAATATAAAAATATATATAAATTCTAAAAAATCACTTACCTATAAAAAATACTGTTCAGTGGGTACTTCCATTCTTCATTGTTAAGAATTTATCCATATTTATATTTTATATTCCATGTCCTTTTTAAATAAAATACTTTTTTAAGCCATTATAAAAAATATACTGCGACATGAGATGTTTCACAACTGCAATAAAGGGAGACAAACGCCGCCTTTTCTTCCAGTTGAGAACTTTGGTGGCCTTAAGCGCCAGAATTAATCTCCCGTTCTATTGCTGGCTGTAAACGGAAGTTAGTAAATATGGGCCACCGTAGGTAAAAAATAGTCACATTTTACTTATCAGACTTTGCCTGTAAAAAAAAAAAAAAACACTCGACGAATTTTTGATTTTTTTTCTTTCCTCAAAGAAATACATGAGTTTTTGATTTAATATATTTTATTTCTTCTTTATGGAATGAATTTGTTTTTTTTTTAATATCTAAAAAAAAAAAATCACATTAAATGAAATTAAAAAAATTGTTGTAATTCTACGAAATTTTCTGAACAATATAACAAAATCATAAGGTTTCACTTAAAAAAAAAAAAAAAATTCAACGTGGTTTAAAAAAATGAGTTTTAAACTTTGGACTTTACAGGTAAATTTGCAAATAACTGTTCTTTTTTGTTTTAAATTAGCTTATCTTCGATTTGTGATATATAAATTTGAGGTGAGAAAATTAATTATTTTCATTTGAATAGACATTTCAAAATGGGGGGGGGAGATTAAAAAATGCTTGTCTAGAATATTTTATTCTGTTTATTGGAAAGAGCATAAAATTTCACAATGAACCTGAAAATATCGTAAAAATTGAACCATTAGAAAAATTTTGATAGATTTTTAAATTTAAAAAATTGAAAAAAAATTAACTCGTAAAATTCAATTGATTTCATTACATAAAAAAGCATGGCTCCATAAACGCGCGCGGGCACTTTGTAAACACTGATTTTTTTTTTTTTTAAATAAAACATAATATTTCTATTATTTTTTAAAACAGCTTTAATAGTTTATTTTGGAAGTATATTCCATAAAGAAAATAAACAACCAAAAAGGAAGGGTAGTTATAATAGAGATTAAAAAAAAAAAAAAAAAATAGGGCATATGGAGTTATACACAAAAATATAGAAAGATACGTAGAGAAAGGCGTAAAAAATATAAAAATACCGAAAGTAGAGAGAAAAAATATAGGAATAAGAGTAAAATAGAGTAAAGATAAAATAAAAATAAAATACAATCGAAATATAGAGATACACGTTTTATTTTCGAAATGATTAAAAATCTTGGTAAGCAAGGGAATTAATTCTTATTAAAAGTTGTCTCCCTTGAAAGCCATAAAACTACATTATTTTGTTATATGTTTTATTGCAGTGAAAGTGAACATAGTTTCATTTGTAGTGCGTGTTGATCTCTTTAAGAGAATATAATTCGAAAATATAATGGCGAGAGGAGGGGAAGCAAAAAGAGTAATTAAAAATATACATAGCAAAAACAAATATTTAAATGAATTTTGATGACCGTAGTATTTTAAAATTACATTTCGTCAGTATTGAATTATGACTGCGTGTCGGTCAAGGGAGATAACTCAGCATGACTGTATTACTCTCATCCAATTTTGGTGTTTACGTTTTCAGTTATATTTGGAGTTTCGTTCTGTATGCTCGAAAATAAAGTCTCTTCGTCCCTTCAAATGGTTTCGTGTGATATACCTTTTTACTGGCGTAATGGCGGCGGTTTATTTACCCTCATTCGCTATGCCGAAGGAGAAAAAAAAAAAAAAAGAAAGAAAAGTTTTTTTTGTTTTTTTGTTTTTTTTAGGAATAAATATATAAGGAATATTACCTACCAACCAATTGGGCGACCACCTGAAGGGATTATTATGACGAGACCGGACTATCGAAGCTCCTCTTATCCAGTTGTTCAAGTATATCTCATTCAGTATGTCTGCACATGCCCTGCCCCTAAGCAGTGCTTCCTTTGAGACGTGGAGAAATAACCTTATATATTGTATGTCTCTTGATGACAACTATGCCCCATTCCTTGAGATAAACTGGAAAAAAAAAAGTCATGCGCTCATCGACACAAAGTGATATTACCTCAAGTAATAGCACGAAGCTGGATACTCCACCAGACTAGATAAATTCTTGTCCTGGAATCCAGTAAGACCAAGATACCAACATGAAAGATATACTGCAACGTATAAAAATGGTTAATTGGGGAGAGGAAAATTATGTTCCTAATTTCTTTACTAACTCAGTGCTTGAGAGATAAAGAACTTTAATGGAACATTCGAATATCTATGTATCTCATATAGAGTTCAAGTGTTAGCCCCTGGTTGTGGGCCCCTTGATTTCTGAGAACTTCGACTGAAGTGAAATAAAACAAAAAAAAAGGGCTTCACAAATGATGGTATGGAAATACCTGAGGTCAACAGACTCATCACTATTCAAAAAAAAAATAATATTGTGGAGATGATGTTGGGACAGATGGCAAATTACTGCCCCAGCATATCATGGAGTGTCATTATTAAGAACTCAATGTCATTAACAAATGTTTAGCAAACCCTAAGGCTTCCAGACTAGTGGCTCTCACTTCTTGGACTTTGATTCCATAAGGCTTGAACTGGACGAATGCACAGAAGTGTTATTTCAGAGACTTGCGGTCTTCATTGATGATTCCTTACTAAACTCTGACACCAATATACGCCATCATGACAATATTCCCACAGAAGACGAAGAAGTCACTCCTACATTAAATCTAATAGTCCTTACTTGGTTGCGCCTACTTCATCCAGCACTCCTAAATTAGTCAAGCAACGTTGAGACAGAGTTGAGATCATTGGTTCGCAGATCTCCATAGTCTTGCTCTCTATAGCATGTTCCACGCAGAACTGTAAGTTTGGATCACTCAGATTGCCCCCAGAGATCATGTTTCACAGGGACCAGTTTACCAATGAACGCATCCATCCGGTCGTACATCTAAACAGTGTGATATAAATGCGGGAGTGCCTCAGGGGTCTATCCTTGGACCTCTATTGTTCCTAATATTTATTAATGACCTCCCCGACAAAACTGCCTCTGAGATAGGTATATATGCTGATGACACTACACTCTATAACAGGCATGACAGGAAAACAAATGAACACATATCTAAAGAAATGGCAAAAACACTAGAGGATGACCTCCAATCTGTAGTGGAATGGGGACATAAATGGATGGTCACATTCAATGCTGCCAAGACTAAACTGGTTTCCTTCAATAATTACAAGAAACCTTCTCTGCCACCAATAGCAATGGCCATTGACTCCCTGTCTGAGAGTACATCTTTCAAACTGCTTGGCCTAACGTTCACAGGAAACAGGAGTTGGAACAATTATATTGAAAACATTGCCAGGGCCGCTGCGAAAAAGGTAGGCTCTCTCTACCGTGCTAGAAAACTACTGACACCTGAAAGTATCCTGTACCTCTATAAGGCCACCATTCGCCCATGTATGGAGTATTGTTGCACATTTGGGCTGGTGCGTCTGCTACTAGTCTCTTGCTCCTTGACAAGGTTCAAAAAAGAGTCGCCAATCTGATAGGCCCTGAATTGGCATCTAAGCTTCAGCCTCTGTCCCATCGACGAAACGTTGCATCCCTCTGCCTGTTCTACAAGTATTTTAATGGTGAATGCTCTGACGAACTGCAGACACTTGTGCCTCCATGACGTAGACACCCTCGACAAACCCGACAGGCAGCTAAATCTCACCCCCACGCAGTAGAGATCCCTAGATGTAAAAGATCTTTCTACTCCAGTAGTTTCTTCCCCAGAACCGCTAGACTCTGGAATTCCATTCCAGGTTCCTGCTTCCCTAACTGTACTGACATGCAGAAGTTCAAGTGCAACGTGAATCGACATCTTGCTGCCCAAATCCTAACATAGTGCCCCAGTAGTTGCTGCCCCTGATAGTAGCTCCCTACACCAAAGTGGCAATGTGCCTTGTTTAGGGTGAAAATGTAATTAAAAAAAAAAAAAAAAAAAATATGGATCTTATAGAAGAGCAGCATTGTAAGCGCAAGGCCAACCATGTTTACAGTGAGCGGTCTAAGGCTTCCAATTGTTCACATAGGCTTTGTATGGCAGTGAATGTCAAAGACATTGTGGACCTTTGTTAAGGAGAGGTTCGGGCAATCAAAAGAACAATAAGTCAATCCCAGGAAAGGTGACCTATAATAGTGTTACGAAGCTGTATCCAGGCAAACAAAAAAGAACACAGTGGAAATCCCGGGATTTAAAATGACCAGTATTGAGTTATAACCGGATATGGGTCAAGGGAGATAACTCAGCATGACGGTGTTATTCTCATCCATTTTTGGTGTTTGTTTTTAGTTTTGTTCTGTACGCTCAATAATGAAGTTTTTTCATCCCTTCAGACGGTTTTTTGTGATATACCTTATTTACTGGCACTTCTGTGAAATAAATATATAAATAAAATCTTGTGATACAAAGATGGGGTTTGAAAACCCAACCTCGTTCTGAGTTTGGGGAAAGGTGGGTCTGTAACCAGTATCGAGGGAGAACCTAACTCCGTTGAATAAACACTGCAAAAAATTACAAAACACCTTCCTCTCCTCCTGGCTTTCTAAATAATATTTCAATACAGTAACATAAGTGCATAAGTAAAAAATAACTATATTAAAAAAAAAAAAAAAAAAAACTATTTGTACCTAATTACTTTACTCCCCACGACTGGCTCACGAATTACGAAACATTCTAAATTGGGACAGAACTAAAAACTGCATCAGTCTAGAAGGATTTCTCCTTCACTTACCAAGGACAGAAAAACTGAAGTGAACAGATCATTCACTTTGCTCAATTTTTATCATCTCTCTTGCATCTAAAGACTTCACTGAAGAGAGAGGGGAGGGTGTTCTGTCATTTTTCTGTACTTTCACCTAATAATTTAAAAGATCGTAAAACTTTAAAATACTATTTAAAAAAAAAAAAATAGGACAATGTATAAGCACCTTTTTTTCTTGTATGCAGCGAAAACAGGGTTTTCTTTAAAATACGTATAATTTGTTTGGAAAAATCAGTTGAAAGAAACCCATATCTATTAAACACAAACGCAAACTGATAAACTTCAAAACCTCTTTATTTTTTTTGCTGCGTTTATTTTCTCTTGACACCGGAGACAGGCCCACTTTTCCCCCCAACTCGGAATGAGGCTGGATTTTCAGACCCCATCTTTGTACTATAACCTAAATAAAAATGCAGAAAAATCTTTGACGTACATACTCGTCACAGAATGAAAGCATTATATTCCAAAAATCACATAACTTTATTAAGTGGGTTTTTTTTCTTTTTGTAACTAAGAAAATCAAAATTAATGATTTTTAGCGATTTCAATACTAAATTGTATTCAGTATAAGGCTAATTTTGTTGTAGATGCTTCAAATTGAGTTGTCTCCCCTTTATTTTATCATAGCTGATAAAAGCATGACTCGCTTAGTAGTAAAATTTGATTTTCTTTGTTTAAAAAAAAAATTTTTTTAAAAACTACTTGATCTATTTGCACAATTTTTTTTGAAGATGACATCTTCGTTCTATGCAGAGTACGTACATCATAAAGATTTTTTTGTATTTCTGTTTTTTTAACCAAGTGTAATTCTAGTATTAGTTTCCTAATAGTTTTAGCGGAAAAAGAAAGATGGTAGTAGGAGGTTCTGTGTAGATTTTAAGGCTCCAATTAAAACCACGAAGAAGAACAGCCTAACATTATCGATTATTGACAAGATATGGGCCTCGCTTCGGTTAGCAAAATACTTTGAAATTAGATTTAGTTGGGTTACTGGGTTGGCAAAACAATAAAGAGAAAACTGCATTTGCCTGCCACCGGGGTTTATTTCACTTTAATGTGACGCCGGTCAGACTTGCGAACGCTCCCAGAGTCTTGCAGGAATTTATGTCGATAGTATTACATGGGCAACAGAGATTTGCGTTACCGTATTTAGATATGTTAATATTCCCCAATCCAATGGAAGACCATTTAAAACACATAGATAAGGTACTGAGTAGTTTGTGCAAACAATCTCAGATTAAATAAAGCTGTAAAATGTGAGTTTAAAAAAAAAAAAAAAAAAAAAAAAAAAAAAATACAGCATTTGAGGTTAAAAATTAGTGAGGGGGATATACAGTCAGATCTAGACAAATTCAAATCTATAAAGTCGATTTTGACTCCAACTGCTGTGAGCCAAGTGAGGGACTTCATTATTAAAAATTTTTCAGATATCACCAAGCCACCAGTCCATTTAATGAGAAAGCATGTACGTTTTCAAGGGGACAATGCATGTCACACTGCCCTTGATAGCCTAAAAACAAAGCTTGCGGTAGATAATAACACTGGCTGATCCCAATTCAGAGTGTATAAAAATGCCCCTGATCATTTGATTGAGGCATGATATTAAAAAAAAAAAAAAAAAAAAAAAAAAAAAAAAATCAATGAAAACAAGAGAAACAATGAAATTTTAATTTTATTAAATTGGTCTAAACTGGTAAAAGAAAATGCCAGAGAATTTCCACCCCCAACCCTTGATCCCCCTGTTGGCCTTCTAATAATCGAAGGATAGCCCAACCACATAATCTATTGATAAAGGTGGAGTCAACTTCCGAGGAGGCCGTGGGGGTTGTTGGCATCATCCGATTTACTCTCCAAGGAAAATGGGGGAATCCGACATTCAAATGATGTACCATCTCTTCGTTCCATTTTATAAGTTCCCCTGGAAAAAGAAAGTAAACAATTTTTTTTTTAAATAATGAAAACTGAAGTATAAGTTCACAGTATAAAAGGAAAAAATAGAAAATTCAAAATAACTTGGCTTGCTAATGTAAACATGCACTGCATGGTTTGGTGTTTATGATTGGCAGATGTTGCATGTGGCAGATGCTTGGCCAAAAAGGAGCACATCCAAGACATGTTTTCTGTGTTTGAAATAAAGATACTTGTACAGTTTAACTAAGACATTAAATAAATGAAGATATTGAAAAAAAAAAAAAAAATTATGGAATGAAGTCATCTGAAAAAAAAAATTTCACCTAATTTGATGAAATGTGTTTTTTTTTTTTTTTTTTTTTTTTTTTACAGAGGTCGATTGTTTCCCACCATTTTGACTATTTCACACACACACACACAAAGGGGGGGGGTCTTTAAACAAAAATTGGATTAACAAACGACAAAATGAAAAGGGATTAAAAAAAAAAAAAAAGGACAAACTTTAAAATAAGTGAAAAAAAAATATATATATATATATATATATATATAATCTAGGTTTTTTTTCTGCCCATGTTTCAAAATCTCGTCAAATTTTGACAAACTTTAAGCGGTGATGGAATTATCTCCCTTAGTGTACGATCGACTTCATTAAAATTTGATTTTCCTTTGTAACAAAAAAAAAAAAAAAAAAAACTACTTGATCAAATTAAGTGAAATTTTTTTCAGAACTTCATTCCATATCGAATACGTACAATATAACTATTTTTTTTATTATTGAATGTCTTCATTAAACTATACAAGTACCGATATGAAATAAGTATCTGACTGAACTTCACCTTTTGTTGATCAAATTAAAAACCATTCAATTTAAAAATACAGATTTTTGCAGACAAAAATCATGTATTTCAAATTTTTAATTTTACAAAATTTTTATATTTTTGAATTTTTCCTACATATTTAAATTTTTTATTCATAAAGCTTTATTTCCATAAATTTTCATTAATCCAATTCCGATTGAATATGAGAGATCTTTTTTTTTTAATAGTAAATGACCAAATAAGTATGAAAAAAATGATACAGAAATTTATTTTTTTATAATCATTCTTCATACAACAAATCTTTTTTGGCAATTACAGCTGAACTTACATCGCACGAAGCAAATTATTAGCTTGGGTGATTGCTAGCTTTTTACGTGATTTAACTGGTATTGTAATGTTGTTAGGACAATAGGAGGATTTGTCATTATATCAACTAACATTTCCAACATTATCTCTTTTTGATTTTGAGCGAAAGACCAAAAAAAATTCTCTTGGAGATAATGGTGCATTATATGACCCCCAACCGAAGAATTGTAATATCTTGGAGATTTGTTGGCAAAGAATTTTCGGGTTTGTATTACTGTACACAGATTCGAAAAAGTTGTCAAAAAACAAATATATAACAAATAAATGTTATCAAAAGCAAGATAAGTTACTTTTCTACCAAACTGGATATATTTTTTGTGTTTTTATTCAATGTAAAATGTTTATTCAGATCGAAAAACATAGTGTTTACCGATGTATTCGAAAATTCAAGATGGCGTCTCACACCCTCTTTAACACCGTAAGTATGGAAAAAGGTGTTATAAATAAAAAACTATACAAAATACTATTAAAAACCCGCCGAATATATGTCAACCTATGTCACGGTAACATATATTGAGCAAGTTTTTAACAGTATTTTATCCGTTTTTTTATTTATAACATCTTTTCCCACACTTACCGTGTTAAAGAGAGAATCAGACGCCATCTTGAATGTTCCAATACATCGGTAAACACTGTATGGTTTTCGATCTGAATAAACATGTTACATTGAATAAAAACACGAAAAATATATCCAGTTTGGTAGAAAAGTAACTTATCTTGCCTTTGATAACATTTATTTGTTATATATTTGTTTTTTTGACAACTTTTTCGAATCTATGTGTACAGTAATACAAACCCGAATTTTCTATAGAAGAACGAGATGGAGCATTATCTATGACAACCATCACTTTGTTTAAATTCATTGTCTTAGCCAAATGTTCAAGTGCTGGTTCCCTCCATTGAATGAAGTTGTTCTTTTTAATACAGCCTTCATAACTAGAAAATGTACCCTACATTTCCTGATATTAAATGTAACGTTAAATTCCGTTAAGTGAAAAAAAAACAAAAAAAAAACTCAGACATGTGCATTTGAGTATTATGTTTTTTTCTAAACAGTTCACTTTTAATAAGAAAAAAAAAATAAAACAAAACAGGGAGTCAAGTACGATAATCATTAGGCCTGCTTCACATGATCTTTAAAAAGTGTTTTCAAGCCTACTTATCCTTAACATAATGTGAATGATTCACGCATGCACAGTCATGAAACAGTTGACAAACATATAAAAATCCGATGACTCCCAAGTACTAAGTTTTAAATTTTAATCCCTTAGCAGCCCTTTTTCCAGATGAAACCCCGATTACAAAATTATCTATATGTCTGAATACCCCATAAACCAAATTTAAAGTGTGTACATCAAAAATTTGTTCAGTATATAGGTTGAAAAGTTCCCTCACACATTCTCACTTTCATAGATATATAGATAGGCAACACCTTGACTGCCGTACAATGTAACACAATGTATATTTGGTCCTTTTGAATTGGGTATTGATATTCCGCATAGTTCACCACATAGAGATCGACATTCCAGTATTAAACAGAACATCTATAATATAAATCTCGTCTGTCTGTTTAAATGTATGTATGTATGTACGTTTGTATGTCTGCCCAAAACTTTCAACAGAGGCGACAGATTTTCACGAGATCGGTATCATTTTGAAGTTCGTCCCTTCGGACGACATATATTAAAAAATTGGCTAAAAACATTAATTCCTTCAACCTCAACTGGGTACTTTTCTCTACAGGCAGAGGTCGCTTTTTTCGCCGATATTTTCAAAAGTCATCCCCTCTTTTCGACTGATTAACCTTAATTTAAACCTTTGCCACTTCTGATTTGGCGGCGGACGCAACAGCAAAGACGTCACATTTTTTTTCTCCTTCGCGGTATGGGTTCAAGCATGCTTGCCTACTACCACTTTTTTTTTTTTGTTTTGCTCAACACACACTTCCAAACACCTGGGCAATGCCAGGCACCCAGGCTAGTCGATATATATAAAAGCGAAAATGTGTGTGTGTATGTATGTTCGCTTTTTTTGCATGTCCAAGAAAGGCTTTTTTCAGAGAAGCAGTCGGTCGGCTCACAACTTCTTAAAACTTTTTATATCACATAGAAATCATAATATCTCTGAGTTAACAATGGAGCTCGCCTGTCTATTTAATTTGCTCGACTTCGGGAAGATAAATATTCAACATTTGTCGCTCGCCACATGTGGATTAGGCTTTTTCCTATAATAAAAGTGACACTAATTCTGGTGGTATTTTCCGGCGATAGCCGGAAATGTTGGAAAGCAATCAGATTTGATCAATGTGGAAATATTTTAACAATTACTATTCAAATTGAACAAGGGCAGCTGGTCCCCACCCCCCAACATCTTGGGAAAATAAAAATAAAAAAGCGTTCCCGCAGAAAAGGAAATACTATCCCGCAGTCAAAGTTGACCTTATTAAGTCGTTAAAACGTGCACCTGCCAAATCTAATTAATTAAATAAATTCAAATGTGTTTCTGTTAGTAACGCGCGGTGGCCCAATGGTTAACGTCGCACGTTTTTTTTTTTCACACTTTAATTTCCAACTTCGCCTCAAGGGTTCGGGTGCGATCCTCATACTCAACTACCAAAACATTTTTTTTTTTTTTTCATTTTAAGCCCCCAACCTCTGGAATTTTGATTTACCTCCAAACACCCGAGCAATGACGGGTACCCCCCCCCCGGCTAGTATTTAATAAATCAGTTTGTAATTGCTAAAAATTTTATGTTCTGAAGTAAACTAAGTTTTTCTAAAAGAAAAAAAAAAATCTTTTTAGATTTATATTAGCAGGTGTGTTTACACCAACAAGCTCCATCAAAATGTCATTTGATCGTAAATACATTTATTTTCATTGCTGTTTCTGGATTCGAGTGATTCTGTAATTTTTCACATAAATATTTGATGTAACTTGACAAAAATTGTCAAGTTTTATTAAATAATCCTTGTGACAAGACAAAAACTTCTTTTTTTTAAATTTATTTTTGGCTCTACCTCGTGACTTCGTTCTGATGCTTTTTTTCACCCTCGACAACCCACTGTAGTTTCATTAGAGCTATTTGCCCTTGCTATGGCATGCCAATCTCCATAATTTTGAGCAGCTTTGATAATACAGCATTTCGCATCAATTAACGTTGTCTTATATTTACCTTGTTACATGTCTTTTACTCCTCGTTAAAAAAAAAAAAAATTGATAAAATTTAAAACTTAATTTTAAATTAATTGAAAATTAATTGCCTTAGCTTTTAATTTGAATGCTCTTGTTTTTAACTTCATCGACAAAAGGTGTAATGGTGTCCAAGATTAACAGTAGATAAACCTCTTTAAATGAACAGTGGATATCTCGTGTAGTCAACTTCTGGGTGGTCAAATGGTGACCACTAACAAAGACCAGAATCAGTGAAGAGTGAAAAGATTTCAGGAGGTGGGAAGTGGAGATAAAGTGGATAAATTCAATCGGAATAGATTCAACACAGAAAACGTCAATCCTTCCCTCTTTGTAAGAAACATAGCTCACAGAATGTGAGTACTAAAAGACAAAACAAGTAAATGTTACAAGATGACTGGAAGGCAACTCAAGGTCGACTGGTTTTTATACAAAGCAAAGCTGAATTTAAGGAATCAACTACGAACTTGTGAAACATAAGGCAATGTCGAATTTAGGATGTCAACCCTAACCCGAATCCGAACATTATGAACAACTATTTAGAATGTTGGATTAATGAAGGATGCAAGTATAAATAATATCTAATATAGTCAGATGCAGGATGGGTCGATTTCAATAAAGATATGATTAAATATCTATTCCTCTGTGTGTAACACTAATGTAAGCAATTCATTCTGCATATAATCAAGGGAACATAAGCAGAAGCCAACTCGAAGTATTAGTATTGTCTGTAAAGTAACCAAGATTGTCATGAAAGCTAAACATGGTCTGATTGCTTTATTTTACGGCATATCAACCCTTTTTGGATTATATATATTTATATATATTTTTTTTTTTTTTTTTTTTTTTTTTACACAGTGATCACCACTTATCAAGGCCCGGAAGCCACTCAGGGATAAGGGTTATTGCAAGTACATTACGTTAGTGAGGAGATTTGATGAAGTGTTTAATTAGGGGGAGGGCGGTTCATTAGGAATTTGTTAACATTAGACTTGAAGACATCCAAGTTGTAGTCCGGAGGGAAGCAGGCAGACGGAACAGAGTATATATATATATATATATATATATTTATATTCAAATATTTATTTATCGTGGTGGTTTGGTTTAGTTGTTTTGTTTTATGGCAAATCAACCCTTCTAGTTTGGTGGTTTTATAGAAGAAAATTTCTTTTGACTTTGTAGAACATGGAGTTTTGCAAAAAGAAAGCTAAACATGGGTTCAGAGATAAAATCACCAGAGCAGTCATGAAGACAAAATGCACTAAGTGTAATAAAAAAAAAAAAAAATTAATTTTAAAAAAAATTAATTTAAAAAAAAATTAAAAAAAATTAAAAAAAAAAAAAAAAATTTAAAAATAAGATGAATTAAACTACCGCTATTTTGTCTGAAACAAAGTAATCTTTGAGGATAAACATCTTTGGGGTGGGCATATAGGGCAACTTACCACATATGACCACTGGGGGCCTGCAGAGAAACATGACTGCTATACTGGAAAGCGGGTTGTTCATTGGAAAGAATGGGTTCCTACAGGAAAATACAGAGTAGGGAAAAGAAAAATTGATACTCAAATGAGATATAGCCTCCATCAAAAATAATGCAGCAAAAAAAAAATAAATAAATAAATAAATAAATAAAATAAAATAAAATAAAAATTTAAAAAAAGATAATTATTCATAAATCATTTGCATGAAATAACCTTTTGATGAGTGAAGTCAATAAAAAAGAAATAAGATGGAAAATTCATTTTATTCGAGTTATTCTGAATACTGTTCTCACCTTGAATGTGATCTTTACGTTTCGGCTGATGTAACCTCCAACCTTATTTAGGTTTATCTTGTCGAACCTTTCTGTCTAACTTGGGAATCTGCACCGAATTTCAAACGGAACCCTTTATTTAATCCACAGGGGTTGCATGCTCCCATTCCATCAGCTACAATCGAGGGGGTAGCAATCTTAAGTCACAGTTATATTTTTCATACTGCCACAGTTGAGGATTGAACTTTTAACCTCCAGACGATTGCAAGTTACAACTGAATTTTACCTAGTACTTTGGCTGTTACATCACAGATCCAAATTATCAATCTACGTCTCAAAAAATTCAGAAACGTAAGATGGAAAATGTCAAATGATGCTGGGTTAAACAAAGCTAAGGAGGGGATGGCAAAATAAAGTCTTGTGTGCAGCATGAAAAGAAATTGGAATCTTAGGAAGATCTTCATCATTCCAGTAATTATAGGAACAACTGGACTTGCGAAAAAAGAATAAAAAAAATACTTGGTAAATATACCTATTGAATAAAGAGCAAGAGAAGATGCAAACGATTGCAGTTAACGGGACGGTTAGAATCTTAAAAAGATCTCTTGGTTGGAGTATACAAGATAGCATGTGAATGTCTGGCATCCAGTAGGATGACCCATCCTCAGCTTGAACAAAATAAAATTAAAAGAAAAAAAAATATATATATTCAGGAAAATGTAATTATTAAAATGTCGTCCAGGCAACATTTGCCAAGAAAATGTTCTAAATCAGTAACTGCTTGAATTTACATGTTCCAATTTTCAGGAATTGTTAGTTTTTAATGACGTCTATCTTATGGTGCAAGTTGCAAGATCTGATGATACGGGTTTCAAGGATAATTTTAATCTCTTTTTTAATTTTAATTGCAATTTCATCCCAAACAAGGCACAGTGCCACTTTGATATAGGGAGCTACTATCTGGGACATAATTTGCAGAGATACTAGGTAGGGAGTCGAGCAACAAGATGTCCGTTTACATTATACTTGAACTTCGGGATAAGATCAAAGTGTAGTATCTGTTCCGGCAGATACTGCAAGCTATGACTAGCTATGACTAGCAAAGACCAGATGTGGGGGCAACCCCACATGCCTGACCTTTAACCAGCTCCCATTTCCCAACTCTCGGGAGCTGGTCCCCTTTTTCCCTTCCCCCTCCCTTCACTCCTCACATTAAAAATTGGCCTTGTGCCTAATTTGCTCGGTGGGGGAGCAAATAAATACCATCTGTTCTTCAGATGCTGCACTTCTATTTTTTGTTCTCTTTCGGTGGAGGAGAAATCCTTCACGACTGAGACAATTTTTATTTTTGTACCTTTTCTCCGCGTTAAAAAACGACCCTGGTGTCTAACTCTGTCCCGTGGGGAGGCATAGTAAATAGGTACATTATACTTGAACTTCTGCATGTCAGTTCAGTCAGGGAAGCAGAGACCCAGAAGAGAATTATAAGGGTATGTTTTACTATCCATAGTCTTTCGAAAAAGTGGTAAAAAGAAAATCAAATACATAAACAAATTTTTTTTTTTTTTTTTACATGGTGGTCACCACTTATCAAGGCCCGGAAGCCACTCGGGGATAAGGGTTATTGCGACTACAGTACGTTACTGTTGAGATTTGATAAAGTCTTACTTAAGGGGGCGGTTCATCAGGAATTTGTTTATGTTGGACTTGAAGACATCCAGGTGGGAACCAGGCAAACGATCTACCTGGACAATTTTTTTAGTGGTTTTAGCTCACTTGAAAATGTTTAATCGGTTTGAAAAACAATGTGTCTAGCGTTTACGTGAGAGCAAGAAAAATGGGCATGCACTCGACTCATAACATTCAAAGTTTTGAAAATGACTTGATAACTAAAAAAATTATACAAAATACTGTTAGAAACCAACCCAATCTATGTCACGCTAACATAGATCGGGTTGGTTTCTAACAGTATTTTCTATCATTTTTGTTAGTTATAAAGGGTGGTAGTCTAAAGAAAGAAACTATTTGAGTAGAAGCATTTCTGGCATCTACAGATCTCTATTGAGTAGGGGTGGGACTTTGCTGCTTGTCGGGTTTGTCAGGAGCACTCACATCGAGGGGGGTACTACTAGGTAATTCCATGAAGACCCACAAAAGATAAATGATTTGCTGTTACTTTGAATAATGTAAGACACAATCACGTTGACACAACAGTTCTTGCCAGATGACCAAAGTTAAGCAACGTTGAGCCTGGCCAGTACCAGATGGGTGACCATTTGAGAAGGTTAAGTGCTGTATGTACCATCTGAGAAGGTTGGGTGTGGGGTTAGCACCCTTACCCCAAAAAAAGAACTCCTCATTACAAAAGCATCTACAAACTTGTGGATGGCCTATGCACCCTCCTGGGGCTCAAGGCTATGGAGGGGATAGGGATGTTACTTTGAATGAACTCAAAAGAAATATTTACGCACAATTAAAATCTTTTTTGTTACAAACCAATTCCAAACAGAATTTATTTTTGTAGAAAAAAAAAAAAAAAAAAAAAAAAAAAAAGAAAAAAAAAGTTATACAAACCTGACCAACTACTCCACGTCCGCGTACTGTCTCCAGAGTGCCGGACAAACTAAATATTCGCCAATGACGTTCTCGAAGCTGTACAGTGTCATCTCCTAAATTCTCTAATCGTACACAATAACGCCACTAAAAAAAAAAAAAAACATTTTTATTTGGGATACAAAGAAAACAGAAAAGAAATTTACAGGCTTATCTGAATTTAATCCCACCCATGGAATTAAATTTAAAAAAAATAAATAAAAATAAAAAAAAATGCAAAATATATTTTGGAAATCAAACCATATTAAATTTGAACCCAACTTGTCCACCAAACTCCATACATAAATGTCCAACAGTCTTTATTTTGCTGCAACTAAATGATATGCTTTAAATGTGCACGTCTACATGCATAGATACAACCGATTTCAGCCTCAGCAACAAAATAGTCTGAGTTTTTTAATAGATATTATTTTGGCGATAAAAAAAATCTGAAAGTGGAGGGGGGGGGTCGAGGTCCACTAAGTGTGAAGCTCATTCAAGATGATAGTTTCTACTAGTTCGAATAGCAATAAAAACAAAAACTGTTAAATAGTCACTTCAAATACATATATCCAATTTTAATAAAATTTAAATCTATATCTATAATCTAAATCTCAAATGTAATGTCTGTTAGAGTGCGTGTATGCTTGTATGTATCGTTAAAACTTCTGATACACGCGACCAACGACAAAATTGGTATCATTTGAAAGCTCAGTCTCTTGGACGACAAATATCCCAAAATTGGCCAAAAACATTCATTCTTTCACCGTCGACTGGGCCGTTTTCTACAAGGAGGGATCACTTTTTTTCGTCAATATTTTTTGCAAAGTCATCATACGCCTTGCAATGGCTAAGCTTAATTTGAACGGTGACGACGTCGTATGTCACCTTTTGTTTTTTCACTTCCTTCTCCTCTTAGTGTCGCAGGTTCGAACCTGCTTGCCTGCTTACTATTTTCTTTTTTTTGCACTTGCACAGGTAGTCGCTGTTTACAATTTTTTTTAAGGGGTTGATTAATTGGTTAATTTTTTTTTTTTTTTTGTTTGAAACATTTTTTTTTTAAGACTCCATTGATGAATACCCTTACCATAAAACCTCTACACACCAGGACAATGCCGGATACTCCCACTAGTTATATAAAAAGGCACAAATTCAAAGTTTTAGAGTTTTAAAACATTTCAGCTTCAACATTCATCTCCATTGCCTAACACTTCTTGTACACTCAACCAGTAATTCCAATTGTGAACCCAATACTTACAACTATTACAAAACCAACTCCCTTTTCACAAACTGAACAATACACTTGAGATTCAGTGACAGACACCAAAGCTCCATTATAATTAGAGCTATGACAACAGCATATTCTTTTCCTTGTTTTGATTCTCAGGTATATATCCATTGATATCTTATATGTTTTTATAAAGAGTGATATGGTTCTCGGTTAATTAACTGTGTCTGTGTCGGATATATGCTCGAGAGTCAAAACAATGAGAAGAATATGCTGTTGTCATAGCTCTAGTAATTATAAGCTTGATTTTCCAAAATACTTACCCAGAAAACATTAGTCTGTTGGGACTCCTGTAAAATTAAAAAAAATTAAAAATATTTTAAACAAAAAATTGTTTATATATGGCACATCAACATTTTTCAAATTATTTTTATTATTTTTTTTATTTTCATTATTTGTTATTTTCATTATTTTTTATTTTTTTTATTATTTTTTATTATTTATTTATATTATTATTATTATTATATTATATTATTATTATTTTTATTTTATTATTATTATATTATTTTTTTTATTATTATTATTATATTATTTTTATTTTATTATTATTATTTTTATTATTTTATTATTATTTTTGTTATTTTATAATTATTTTTATTATTTTATTATATTTTATTATTTTATTATATTTTATTATTATATTATTTTTATTATTTTATTATTATTTTATTATTTATTTATTATATTATTATTTTATTATTATTTTATTATTTATTTATTATTATATTATTTTATTATTGCTGAATTTGGTAATTTGGGTAAAAAAGTTCTTCATGGAATTAACAATATGCATCGCTAATACCAGTCCTGAGATGCATATTTGGCTAGGTAGGTAGGTAAGTTTTTGTTTAACGGCACATCAACCCTACAGGTCATTTCATGCCATGAAAGGTGAAGAGAATATTCTTCATTTGAGACTTTGGGCAGTGGTTTGCTTGATTTTCAAATAAGTTCCCAAAGTTTAATTTTTCTCAGGAAATCTAATATTTTGTTAGGTGTTTCTTTTTCAAATATTGTTTTAAGGTTTTGTTCTTTGAAATATTTCGTACGAATATTTTCATATTTTTTACATTTCATTAATATGTGTTTAATGGTTAGTGGTTGTTGGCAGATTCTGCATTGAGGGATACTTTCTGCTTTCAGAAGGTATTCATGTGTTAGTCTTGAATGACCAATTCAGATTCTGGTGAATATAGTGTCTACTTTTCGTATTGGTATTATGATTCTCTCTTGCCCAACATTTGGGTGTATTTCTTTAAGTTTGTTGTTTAGTTGTTCGTCCCATAGTTTTTGCCATTTCGTTTTTATGTAGTAGTTTATTTTATTTTTCCTATCCGTGTATGGGATTTTTCTGTTTGAAGGCATCAGCTTTGTTGCTTCTTTAGCTAGTTTGTCAGCTTCTGTATTTCCTCTTATGCCGACAGGACTCCCAGGCATACACCAAAGTTCTGTAAATTTTAAAGAAAATCTGTTCGGCCGTTTCGGAGTCTATAAGGAACAAACTCACACACATAGACAAAGTTGCATTTATATAAGTGTAGAGATATATATATACTAATTTATAAAATATATATGGCGATTAAGCTACACTGAATATTCCACGTTTCATCCACTCTAGGATTTTTCAGTCTGAAGAATCCTAGAGTGGATGAAACGCGGAATATTAAGTGTAGCTTAATCGCCATATATTGATTGATTGATTGATTGGTTTACGGCATATCAACCTATGTGGTCATTTAATGCCGGAGTCCTTTTTTTTTTTTTTTAACTTTTTTTATTGGGAGGGGGGGGGGGAATGACTTTTTCAGCCTTTCCTCCCTTTTTTTATAAAATTGAACTAAGAAATTAAATGTTGTATTTATACATGGATGTGTATATTTGGGTGACTTTAAATTTCCTTAAATTTTCTTATATAAATTTACTTTCCTTAGGTATGCTAGAATATTTGCTGAGTTGACCTTTTCAAAAAGGTCTTCCATATTGCTTTCTGTATAATATAATTTTCTAGTTGGGGCAAGGTCATCACACCCAACTAGGATATGTTTTACTGTGAGTGTCTCCTGGCATGGGATGCACTCTGGCGCCGATTCTCCATTTAGTATATAAGAATGAGTAAAGTTGGTGTGCCCTATGCGCAGCCGAGTCAGTATCACATCTTCTCGGCGTGATCTCTTGATGTCCGGACATCGTTCCTTAAGTTCAGGTTTGATTGAGTATAATTTGTTGCCCTCTTGCTGACTCCACCGCAGTTGCCATTTTTCCTGTATGTATGCTTTTATCTGAGGTCTAAGATCAGTATGTGGAATCTTAAAATTGTCAGTTGGAAGGTGAGAAGATCTTTTTGCAGCTATATCTGCCCTGTCATTGCCTTTGATCCCCACATGGCTGGGGATCCAGACAAGAATAATGTTTTTAGTAGTTGAAAGGATATTGATTTTTTTCTATTAATTTTGTTGTTAGTGGATTTTCTTGTTTTTGATTTTGTATAGATAATAGGACTGATAGAGAATCTGTGAGAATGATGAAGTTTTTGGTGGTTTCCTCTGAAATTATGTTGAGTGCTAGATCGATAGCTATAGTCTCTGCAGTGAATATAGATGCTTCATTTTGAAGATTTCTCTTCATTGTGGTTTTATGGTACGTTGCTGCACATCCAGTGTGATTGTTGCTTTTAGACCCGTCTGTGTAGATAAAGGTGTAGTCTGAATATTGTAATTTTAAATGTTGAAGTTTGTCGTGGTATTCAATAGGGTTTGTGGTAGATTTGGACTTTTTGTTTAGGTTGAGTTTTATTTCAACTTGTTTCATGGTCCATGGGGGTGTTTTAGGCAGTATGAAGTTGTGAATGCTGGAGATTGGAATTTTCAATTCTTCAATGCTTTCCTTCATTCGGAGCCCGAACGTTTTGATAGTTTTTCTTCTCATGTTAAAGAGTTCTTCATATTTAGGATAGAAGGTACATTGGTATGCAGGGTTGTTTGGGCAAGACTTCAGTTTCAGTAAATATTGAAGGGCTAACTTTTCTCGCCTTAGATCTAGTGGGGGTTCGTGTGCTTCCGTGTATAGACTGTTCACGGGGGAAGTTCTGTATGCTCCTAGGGCCAATCTTAGGCCAGTATGGTGAATAGGGTCTAGGCTTTTTATATATGATGTTCGGGTTGATCCATATATGAAACAACCGTAGTCTAGCTTTGAGCAGACTAGTGCTCTGTAAAGTTTAAGGAGTGTTTCCCTGTCTGCACCCCAATCGGTATGTGCTACCACTCTCAAAAGATTTACAGCTTTGTTACATTTTTTTTTCAGATAGTTTATGTGTGGGATGAATGTTAACTTTTTGTCAAATAAAATCCCTAAGAATTTGTACTGGTCAGTAACGGGTATGGGCATTCCTTCCATGGTTAGGACAGGATCATTATGCATGTTCTTTAGTTTGCAGAAATGCATGCATTTCGTTTTTCTTTTGGAGAATCTAAATCCATTCTCTTCCGTCCATCTCATTACTTTGTTTAAGCACAATTGAAGCTTCCTTTCTATTATAGATATATATCTAGATCTACAGCATATTAGGAAGTCATCCACATATAGGGAGCAATCTACCCCAGGGTTAAGGTTTTTTACAATGTTGTTAATTCGGATACTGAACAGGGTCACTGACAGTATACTCCCTTGAGGTACTCCATTCTCTTGTTCTTTCAAGTCCGAGAGAGCTGTGCCAACCTTTATTCTGAACCGTCTATTTTTTAAAAAATTTTCAATAAAAATTGGCATTCTGCCTTTTAGTCCAAGCGCCTTCAGATCCCTTGTAACACCGTACTTCCACACAGTATCGTAGGCTTTTTCCATGTCAAAAAACACTGCTGTTAAATGTTCCTTCCTTACAAAGGCTTCTCTGATGAAGGTTTCAAGTCTGACTATGTGGTCTATTGAACTTCGGTTTTTCCTGAATCCTGTTTGAAATTCTGTAATAAGATTCTCTGTTTCCAGGAACCAGATTAGTCTTTTGTTTATAATCCTTTCCATGGTCTTACAAATGCAGCTTGTTAGAGCTATTGGCTTAAATTCAATGGATCTGAGACGTTACTTGATTGGGATTGGATGTTTGAGTTTTCAGATTTGGGGATTGGTATTATTGTGGCCTCTTTCCAGGTCTCGGGTACGTTTCCACTGGACCATATAATATTGAAAATTTCAAGTAGGTATTTCATTGAGGTTTCTGGAAGTTTTTTGAGGATTTCATATGGAATTTCATCGGGCCCTGTAGCTGTGTCATGGGATTTGGTTAGCGATTCTTTTAATTCAGGCAAGGTAAGAGGTTGGTTGTATTTTTCAGTATTTTGTGATTTAAATAGAATTTTCTTTTTCTCTTCCTTTTCTCTAATCTTTTTGAATTTCTCTGTTTGTCTGTCACATGATGAAATTTTTGATAAATTATCGGCCAGGTTATTGGAAATGTCTTTTTGATCGGTGTATATTTTGTTGCCTTTAGAGATGTGGGATATTGGTGTACTACTACACTTTCCTTCTATTTTCCTCATCATGTTCCAAACTGTTTTCGCCTTGGTGTTCACATTAATTTTGGATATATAATTTCTCCAGGTTGTTCTTTTGGATTCCTTTATGATTCGTCTGGCTTTTGCTCTGTTGTTTTTGAAGAAATCCAGATTTTCGCTTGTTGGATACTTTTCGAATTTTCTCAAGGCAGCTCGTCGAGCTCTGATGGCTTTTCTGCATTCTTTTGTGAACCAAGGTTTGTTGTGATTGTTGGTTTTGGTTGTTTTCGGTATGGTATTATTTGCTATGTTTGTCAGTGTTTTAATGAAGTAGTTCAAATGGTCATCTTCATCATTCTTTTCGATAATTAATTGGTTTTTGCACTGTTCCTGGAAGTCTTCCCAATCCGCTTTATGTAGGTTCCATTTGGATGTTTTTTGTTCAGTGCTAGTACTTAGACTTTCCAGGATGATTGGGAAATGATCACTCCCACAGGTGTCATTGTGTACTTTCCAGTCATAGTCCATATATATGGAAGGATCACATAAGGTAAGGTCAATGGCGGTGAAAGTACCTGTTGCTGGGTACATATAGGTGTAGTTTTGATTATTAAGGAGGCATAGATTATTTTTATTTATTATGTTTTCTATTTCTTTTCCTTTTTTATTTGTTTCTTTACTTCCCCATATTACATTGTGACTGTTGAGATCTCCTAGTAGAAAAAAGGGTTTAGGGAGTTGTTTTATTAATTGAGTTATCTCAGTTTCGTTGATTGTATCTTTTGGAGGGATGTATATTGAGCAAAGTGTTATAGTTCTATGTAGAGTCACTGAAACTGCAATTGCTTGCAAGTTTGTGTTTATATTTATTTGTCTTTGAAGGACTTCATTCTTCACAAGTATTGATGTGCCTCCAGAAGCTCTGTCCGTATCTTTATTTATGTAGTTGTAAGATGTGTAGTGTTTTATGTTGATGGTATTATTTTCTTTCAGAAAGGTCTCCTGTAGACAGACAAGTGCTGGGCTCATATTTGTTATTAATAATGTGAGTTCATTTTGGTTTGCTTTTATCCCTCTGATATTCCATTGTAATATTTTGTTCATCATTTGGAATTGTGTTCAACTTCCATCGTCTCCAATCCCTCAAATCTATTTTCTGTCGGAGTCCCTGTTCGAGATATAGATCGGGATCTTTCTTTTCCTGTTTTTGTTTGTTTTTTTTTTTGTCTGGGGGGGATTTTTGATTCTTTTCTGGCTTGTGATGTGTTTGATGGTTGTTCGGTTGTTTTTGTAGAAATGGTTTGTGGTTTTGTTTCTTTTTGTGGTTCAGTAGTGTCTTTACTTAATATTATCCTTGGATTGGTTGCAGACATTGCACTATTCATTTTCCTCATTTCTTCTAATAGTTCTTTCATTTCCTTTATTAGTTTGCTTAGGACATCAATTTTCTTGTCAGTTGTATCCGTTACATGTATATGACCATTTTGATTGTTGATTGGATTAGTTTTTTTTGTTGCATCTGCATATGTTTTAGTTTCGATGATTTTCCTGGCCTCTGGGTAGGATATATTCTTTATATGTTTTAGTTTGGTCACTTCTTTTTCTCTTTTCCATATTTCGCAATATCTAGAGCCAGCACCATGGTTTCCCAGGCAGTTGGCACACTTGAAATCTTTTCTGCAGTCAATGTGTGGGCCACTTTCTCCACATCTTCCACACACTGGTAATCGTGTGCACCGATCTTGATGGTGTCCAAACTTCTGGCACTTGAAGCATTGGAGGGGGTTTGGAATATAAATTTCTACATTTATTTTCATATATCCGACTTTCACTTCTTTGGGTATGGTGAGGGAATCGAAAGTTAGTATATATGTATTGGTATCGATTTTATCACCGTTTTTTTTAATTTGAACTCTGCGAACATCTAACACATTCTGTTTCTGTAAGTTTGTCCGGATTTCCTCCAAGGGACAAAGTGCAAGTTCGTGGCTTTTCATTACTCCTTTGCAGGTATTTAGGGTTGGATGTCTGTAGCATTTGACTTTAATGTTTTCAAATAATTTTAGTTTCAATATTTCTTTAGTTTGTTCTTCGTTATGGGTTTCTATTAGTAGGCTGCCGTTAAATTGTTTTTTAATAGACTTTGGTTTTAGAGTTTTAAGATTTTTTTCAATTTTAAAAGGTGATAGTTTGCTCAAAGGAGTTTCCTCCATTGATTCTATTACTACGAATGTTGAGTTCCTTGGTTTTATCGTCTCTTCGTCAGAGCTACTGATGTCAGAGACATCAGAGTGGGTTCTGGTTGGGTGGTTTTTGGGAGGAATAAGCCATATATTTTGTTTTCTTTTTTCGTCATCTTTGTTCCCCACCCACCTCGGAGTCCTATTTGGGAAGAGCCTGGGGGGAAACCCATTCGCCCAGCCTCTACAGAGATACAATGATGATATAACCGACTTTGGTGGTATCATAATGATTATCTGTTCTCTCTTGATATTGCTATGGGATCTGTAGCAATCCTGAGGGGTTTACAGCCTCGTCATCGATATTCACACCTAATCGATTGACCCTCAGCCACCGCTTTCCATCATATATTAGGGAGTAGGGTTATTTGTGGGAGAGGGGGGATGTGTTGTATTAGTAGTGGGTTTTTGGAATGGGCAATATATGGTGGGGCTTGGCGTGACTGGCCGATTGGTCGGATCGGGCCTCTCCGACCGCCCGTCTAATCGAAGTAAGGGCCAAAGTAATGTGTTGCGGTGCCTAAACTTCTATGTATCCTGGTTTAGGTTCGCTCAATCACCAGGATCACGTCCTAAGACTTTATGGGTAGCAACCCACGGCTAACTGGTTGCCCCATTGAGGGATTTTTACCCTCTGCAGGGGGACAGTCGGTTTGTTCTCATGCCCTACCGACAGGGCAAAAAAATAAATAAATAAATAGATAATTTAATAGAATATATTTGTTTTCTTTTTTTCTTTTTTTGTTGTTTCTTTTCCTTTTTAAAATCTGTTTCTATTTAACCCATAGTTGGGACCCTAACAGGTACTACCACTCCGGGTCAGGGTGGACCTGGGAGCAATGGCAATTAAGAGGTGGCTCCACACTCCCCAAGCCCGTAAGCTGGACCTCACCATCGGATGTAGTTTAAGGTCATATCCAGGACCGGGAGTAAGGTAGGAAAAAATAAAATAAAAAGGGGGGGGGGGAATAGGCTGTTGTTTTTGTTTTTGGTTTTGCAGAACATAATTAAGTTTTACAAAAAAGATCAGAAAACAAAAAAACGTCAATGTAGGTGCATTTCGTCTCAGGAAGCCACAGGGCAGCCTGATCTGGTAGCACCAGAATCGCCATATATATTTTATAAATTACTAACTAGCTCTACCTACGTATTGAGCACTTTTGAAGTAAATACTTAAAGTTTACGCATAAATTTATACTTTCGTATATTAATTTTATGTGAGTAAATGAAGTAGAGATATATATATATATATGAGAGAGAGAGAGAAAAATAGATTTTCAAAACACCATAAATATGAGATAAAAATTTTTTTTAAAAATGGTGCCTTACTCTGCTTCCAATATAGAACGGTATAACAGTAACTCTAATATTCTCTGTGATTTCTCTGTGGACATCTGACAATTGTAACCATGGATGGTTCTTCTCCTGCCAAGCACGCAATGTATCCCGAGCGATGAATGCAGGGCCTGCAAGGAAAGTAATGAGCATAAAAAAAAAATGTAAAAGTTATTTTGTAAAAAGAAATTGATGAATCCTTCATTTGAAGGAGATAAAAATGGTTCACAAAAATTGTCGAGGACGACGATGAAGCTCTGTAATTTTAAAAATACTTCCAACCTCCAAAATACATCGTGCGGTTAACGTTTAAGAAGTTGTGTTTATCTTTTATTTCACTTTCATGTCTCCATCGCAATGCCAAATTGTTTTTCTGCAGTACTTAACCTATTATAAAATGATTCGCCCATGCGCGCTTCCTGACCCGACTGATTCGCCTTAATTTGTATTTACCCAATCGAGTTGTTCTTTATTCCCTAACCCTAACGCTCTCGATTGTGTCTTTTGTGATTTTGTCAAAATCATCCCATGATTTATTATTTTCCATTTTATTATTATTTAGCAAAAGTCTGAAGCCGCCTAAAACATTGGGGATTCGTAAATAATAATAATTTTGAGACACGGAGACACAAAACAGATAAACTCATGCAAGCAAGAAAACTACACGCCATAATAACCAACAAGAAAGTTCTGCATATTCGTTTCGTTTCTGCGGCTCTTTTATATTAACCCTGTTGCCTGCTGGTAAACGGCTGTTGCGATAACCTAAATTGATTTGCAAAAATTATCGAAAGCGGTGGAGAATACTGGACATCTGGGGAGATTTGTTGCCAAACAGATTCGAGGGGAAAACGCCAGTTAATATCATCGAGTAATCTCTGATAGGTGACCCGGTGTAAGTACCCTCAGTGAGTCCACAAAAAATGGCAATGATTATATTTATTGTATCTTTGTCCAACATCATCCTATGATTTATTATTTTTTTCTATTTGCTCCAAATGTTTAACTTGTCTTGAATTAACCTTATATTTGTTTCAAATATCTAATTTTTTTTTCGATTATTTTGTTACAAACCTTCCATTATCTGTCAAATATTTCATCTGTATCGATTTGGTTTAGCTATACAATATACAAACTGCATAGCTAAACTAGCTAACATATTCGATTCGTCACCACCACAGGGTATCCTGTTTCACCATTCTGAATGTGATGCAGCACAGAACTAGTGAATAGTTTGTATTTTTCTTTATGGAAAAATAAATTCTTAAATAAGCCAAAAAGGCAGCTGACAATGGTATCTCTAAAAGGACTAGCCTATCATTTCACTGAAAAAGTTGAACTAGCTTCCTACAAAGGCAGAAGTGTCATGGGTATATAAAATTCACAAATAGTCCCCAGTCATATGTATATCTTCAACAGGGGGAAATGATGACATTAGGTCTTTGCAATTCTTGGAGAGAGGTGTTGCAACCTTCCTACATACAGTGACTAGTAGTCATACATGGTCACCCAACTGGTACTGACCATGCTCAACATTGCTTAACTTCAGAGATCTAAGCTAAGCAATGTTGAGCCTGGTCAAATTAGTAAACTAATACACTTACAGCCACCAGGGTCGTGCATGAGAAATTTGTTAAATAATTCATGGTGTATTGGATGCCTCTCGTTTGATGAATATGGAAGAATGTCTTCATGGGCCAGATAATCCAAACCTACAATTAAAGAAAAGAAAAATTAATTGATTAAATCAGCGTCAACAATTTTTTGAAGGAAAGAGAAAAGATAAGTTCGGATTATTTTAAGCTAAATTAGCTGATAAGATTTATTTTAGCAGACTCCTTATTTCTAATTTTTATGGAAGAGTCGGGATCAAGATTTATAAAACGCTGATGTCAGATGTTTTTTTTTGTTTCATCCCAGAGTAACATTTATATTTTAGCCAAGAAGTTTTGCAGGAATCTGTTTATTCAAAACAGAATCAGGAGTGGATGTTCAGACATATTTTTTTTTTTTTTTTTTTTTTTTTTTTTTTTACAATAGCCAAAAAAAATAAATATACTACAAGCATGCAAAGTCCCCCTCCGTGATGAAAAAATTTACTTTCACCATGACTAATGTTTGTGCAAAATTTCAGAAAAATCCAAGGCATGGTTATTGAGAAAAGTGTGAACAAATGAACAGATGAACAATTTTGGGGCAATTTTACCCCTATAATGGCCCTTAGGGGAACAACCAGCATTATCCCGGAAAATCCGTTCTAGCAAAAATTTATATATACCATCACTAGTGTTTGTGCAAAATTTCCAAAAAATTTTAAGCATTTATTTACTTTGAAACAAATAGCAAAAAGTATATTAATTTATTTTTATTTCGGACTATTATTCTCATCTTTATTAGTTGTTTTCATCTTCATTGGTTTTTGTTTTTTCACGACGTTTCGGCCAACTATTCCAATGGCCTTCGTCAGGTGGTAACCGCGACGGATAGGAACTTCGAATCTCCTAACTGTGATTGAAGCAATCACTGCCATCCGTAGTTGTTGTCTCACCACGTTTTGGCCAAGTAAACCTCTGGCCGGCTTTGGTAGAATTGAAACCGCTATCTTCAGACAATTTCCATCTGGAACCGTAGAGATCCAACGTCTATCAACTGCGCCACGGGCCATGGTCGATCAAGGTTGGATTCTTTGATCTTATAAATCCACGTTTATTTATTATCTGATCTTCCATGGTCGGACCGTACCGATTGGTATATATATTATTCCGTAATTGAAATTCATTTTTGAGATGAGCATTATATATATATATTAATTCATTTTTGAGATGAGCATTATATATATATTAATTCATTTTTGAGATGAGCATTATATATATATTAATTTATTTTTATTTCGGACTAGTATCCTCATCTTTTTATTAGTTGTTGTTTTCATCTTTATTGGTTGCTGTTTTTCACGACGTTTCGGCCAACTATTTCTCTGGCCTTCGTCAGAATGCAATTAGGAGATTCAAAGTTCCTATCCGTCATGGCAAATATTACGCAAGTATAAATCATGTAGGATATCTGCATGAATATAATTACACATAATAGTTAACTAAGATGATTATCCCATAAGAAAACCGAAGAAACTAATAGGGAATTAATTAAAATGAATGTTTAAAAGAATATGAAAATTAAATAGATCTTTTGCTAGTGAATGCAATTCCACAACCCAAATAAATAGAAAAGAGGGTTTTAATATGAATATCGATACACACAAAAGAAAAACGAATTTATAGGAGTATAGATAGATATATAAAAATTTTTTAATTCGCTAAGCATCTTCTTCTTCTTGCTCGTCCGTCGAAGTCGACGATGACCAAGGTATCAATCAGCTCGGCGTCAGGGGTTTGTGGGTCCTGAGATGGCTGATGAGGCCAATCCGTGCTCGGCAGACTCTTCCACACTCTGGACACGTGAAGGCGGTATCGGCAGGCTGTGAACCGGCAGCTCTCTCCTTCCTCCTCTTGCGCTTCTGCTGGTCGTGTGTCATGTGTTGATTCTCTGCCCTGTCGGCTCCTAGGCTGATGACGCAACGCCAGGCCGAACGTTTAGCAGCGCGACTCTCCCAAGACTGGGGGCTGATGTCAAAGTCTTTTAGGGACGTTCTCAGACAAGTCTTTATATCGTTATAAGAACATGCACTAATGGGGTGAGAGGCCAGGGTTCAAACAAGTCATACCAAAGTCTCCAATTCTCTCTCCTCTGATCTTGAGCACGTAGTACAATGGGGAAAGGAGTGGCTGGTTACTTTTAATGCATCTAAAACCAAGCTTCTCTCCTTACATCATCAACATTCTAATCCACATTTGGCATCAATTGAAATGAATGGCTCTCGTCTTCTGGAGGCCTCAAGTTTTGACAAGCTTTTGGGCTTGACCATTACTCCTGATCTTAAATGGAACACGTACATCAAATCTGTTGCCAAGGCCGCTGGGAAAATGGTGGGATCTTTCTATCGATCCAGTAAATATCTCACTGCTGATGCTATTCTCTATCTATATAAGAGTCAGGTACGTCCAAGGATGGAATACTGTTGCCACATTTGGGCAGGAGCTGCTAGAAAGGACTTGTCCTGCCTTGATAGAGTTCAAAATAGACTTCGTAGCCTCGTAGGAGATGTCCTTTTCTCCTCCTTGCAACCTCTATCTCACAGAAGAGATGTTGCGAGTTTGTCTCTGATGTATCGTTATTTTCATGGAAAGTGTTCGACTGAGCTTCAATCTATGGTTCCCCCTCGCCAAACTTTCACAAGAAACACTCGTCTAGTTGTAAACACTATCAATAATTCCCCCCACTCTTTATCTGTGCCTAAACCTAAACGTAGATTCCATGAACAAAGCTTCTTTCTTAGAACTGCACGCCTGTGGAATTGTCTTCCGTTTTCCTGCTTTCCGGCTGACTACAATATGGTTGTGTTCAAGTCTAAAGTAAATAAGTTCTTGATGAGCCGTTCCATATAAGTTATCAAATTTACCAAATTTTCATTACTAATAATTACTATATTGTCCAATTTCTACTGTACACTCTTTAACCCTTATCCTTGAGTGGCCTCTGGGCCTTGATAATGTGGTGATGCCTATGTAAAAAAAAAAAAAAAAAAAAAAGACTTAAACAAAAAAACAAACAAAAATCAAAAATAAAAAAAGTTACATGATGCCCTTTTGTAAATATTCAGCATTATAAGGTATCAAGGGTAAGTGGAATACTCCAGGTGAAAAGAGTGGCGCCCTATCTTACATCCTTCTATAATGAAAAGGAAATCTTCGCGTCACCTTTTATTTTAAAGTTTTTGTACATTTTTTTATTAGTATCTTGAGTAAAGATGAGCCTCCCTTATATTTGTAACTAGCAGCAAGGAGACCCAATGTTACCCAGGATATAATCATCATCAATGAGCGTTTCACACTCCCATATCTTATTGTCAACGAAATCGGTGAAATCGCCTATTTTTCAATTACATTATTGATTGTCTGCTCTAGTTGGGGACCCATCGTGGTGCACCGGGAAGAAGCTTCACGTCCCTCAGTGACTTAGTCCATAAATACATTGTATTCTACATTGCACTGTAGAGAACCCACTGTTGATTTTATAAAATCATTTTTTATATGTAACTAGCAGGGGTGTGCATGTTAAAAAAAAAAAAAATTTTTTTTTTTAAGTTTTAGTAGGAAGGTAAGATTGAACCCCGAAATCTTGATGCAAAGGTGGAAACGAAAGGGAAAAAAAAAAAGCCCGGCACCTAACCATCTCGGCCATGAGAGGAGAGGAATTGACAATCGTGTTAAGTTCAGGTTTATAAAGTGAAATATACAGGTGCGAGGAAGTGGCGTGATGTTTGACCTAGTTTTGCGCTGCAAGTCAGTTACTGTTTCTCCTGCCCCATCATTCGCTTTTCGAAGACGCAGCGATCGAAAATAGCTAGTAAAAGTCGGGAAAAATTAAAGATAACCACGACCCCCATTCTTATGTCGTAGTTATAATTTAGACGTGATATAAAAAGTTTAAGGAGCAAGCCAAGCGAGAAGGCCGACGAAAAAGGCCTTTTGCGGACATACAGAAAAACTGCACACATACATACATACTTTCGCTTTTATATTTATAGATGGCTTGAATAAAAGTTTAAAATGCAAAAGTCAGTATCACGGTGTAATTGTGTTTTAAGCACAAACATTCATTTCGAACACACCCCTGTCATATCCAAAAAACCTACTGTAGATTTTATATATTGGACCTTTCGGTTTGTGTGGTAATAAAACTTCTCAAATGCACTTGTGATGTTAGGCTGTGTAAGATGTTAACTCTCTTCCATCAAATCATTTCGATTATTGAAGACATTCTGATACAACACTTATCTAAGAACACTGCCAGGCACAGAAAGTACTTTCATGTGAAATTTCCTAAAAATCGGCCCATCCATTTTGGAGTCTATACGGAACGAACTTACAAAATTCCTTTTATATAATAGTAAGAGATTAATAGCTTTATTAAGACAAGATAGATACAAAACTTTTTTAGTCGGATCGGACAAATACTGGTCTGTGTTGTTAAAAAAAAATTAAAAAAAAATATGTTCAAGAATTTTTGAGATGAGGATTGATAATTTGGACTACTGTTCTCATCTTAGATATTATTCTTGAAACATTTCAGCCAATTGTAATATTGGACCTTCTTCAGGGTTCGTAAAAATTTTCAAAGTCCATTTTCAAGGCCTTCTCCAGACAAAATTCAAGTTTTCAAAACAAAATTTGAGATGTTTTATAATCCACAGTGATTCTAAAAATTGGTAAAAATTTAAATATACACTAAATACATGTTATAGCGAATAAAAGTTACTTTGCAAACTACTGGCATCATTTTTTTTTTTTTGTGTGCGTTTTACATAGTTTTAAATGCTTTTCATTTCATCTCGAATATTTTCTTTATGGCTTTTAAATTTCCAACCACGATCACTACTATTTTGTCCATTTTTTTTTTTTTTTTTTTTGAGGGTGGGGGGCTGTCCAGCTTTATTTTTAGTTATCACATGGGGAGAGGGAGGGGGTTGTAATTGTAGAGTCTTATCCACTAAAGGAAAGTTTTTAGAAGAGTGATGGGGGACCATTTTATTTATGGCGTCCACATTATTCCCCACCCCCTCCCCAAATTGAATCATTGAAATCAAAAATAGAGGGAGATTTATTTCGATTTTGTTTTTAATATTTAGTCACAAATTTTTACAGGACATAAAGAATACAATTTCCAAAGCCTTTAAAAACATTTTCAAGGATTTTTCAAAGTTATAATAAAAATAAGGCCTTTTCAAGGCAAAAGTCAAAATTCAAGGATTTTTCAAGTTTATGCGAACTCTGTTCTTCACATACATCTCGTCGAACTCTAGAATTTGCACAGAATTTAAAAATAGAATCCTTTATTTCACCCAAGAGGGTAGCTTTCTCTCATTCTCTCAGCAAGAATTTATGGCATAAATGATATAAGTGCTAAGTTATAATCAGTTCTAAGTGATACAGAACATATGATGACAAACTACTTAAGACCTTTACCCAGTCATAGTAAAGTCAATATAAACAAGATGAAATATGTTTTAAAAAGAAAACTTATCGATAAAATTACATACCGGAAATGGCATATAAAGCCCGACTATTCTCCTGGTTTCCAAGAAATGTTACAGCCTCAGTTTGAGCTCTCTGAAAAAGGAAAAGGTTTACAGAAGAAAGTGCATAGAATGGAAAGAGATATATATATTAGTGGCCTGGCAAAGCCACAGAGGAAACAACCGATGCAGCCTACCAGGACACTATATATACAAATGTAGACAAATTTAGGCATGTTGAAATATAGGTTCTTTTTTTTACAAATTGTCATAAAATTTTAACCATAGATTATAATCTTTAAAAAGCTTGCAAACTTCCATGCATTTTCGTCCCAGAGAATCAAAGATATGAAATTTCAATATTCAATTTGGCAACAAATATAGATATATCTATATTTCCCCAAAACCTCTGACCTTGATGGAGGGCAGACTAAAACTTGCTGATATGGTTTCAAATGATCTGAAATAACAGCAAGAGGAGACTTGATTCCAAATATTTCTCATATATCTCCCCTCTTTTGGAAATAGGTTACGATTATGAATATCTCCAGTATCAAATAATCCTTATACACTGTGAAATTTACTTTATCTATGAAAACCAAAAAGGAGAGATATGATATGAGAAATATTTGGAATCAAGTTTCCCTTTGCTGTTATTTCAGATATTTTGAAAACATAGAAGCAAGTTCTAGTCTCTCCTACATCAAGGCCAAAGGTTTTGGAGAAATATTAAATATTCCGTGATTCATATGCAAAACTAGGAAAACAAATGAGTATAATTGAAATATTTTATGGCTGTAAAAAAGTGCCACAAAATAGGTTCTGGATGATGGATGATCCCCTTAATATGCAACGTTAAGGGCAAATGTCCCATAGCCTACAATACAATTCAGTTAATTACCTTCCCAACAAGCCTTCATTTGTTAAATTCTGATCAATAGTCGCAGAAATTTGGAACTCATAAAATTGCGTTATATCTAATTGTAGAAAATAATTATACCTCGCATTAAAAATCTTATTTTTCACAAAAAGAATATTCACTATTTTTGAATATATAAAAAATAAATTTATTTCAATCCAAGGAAAGCAACTTATTTTTTCTGGAGTAATGACTATCAGTAATATAATTTTATATGATTAAAATCTGAAATTTTTTTTTTTTTTTTTTTTAAATTTTACATTTGTATATTTTATTTTATTTCCTTGTACTTTGTTATAATTTTGTTATATTATTTAAGATTTATCGCCTCTAAATTAACAGGTGCCACACTGTCTACTAACACCAGCCTCTGTCTCATCGCCGCAATATTGTATCGATGTGCTGGTTTTATAACTACTTCAATAGTATGTGCTCCAATGAACTTACTGCATGTGTGCCCCTTTAATATAAACACTCCTGACCAACTCATCAGCAAAATCCCACCCCTTCACTGCAGAGGTTCCCAGATGCCAGAAAGCGTTTTTACTTAATGACTTTTTTCCTTAAACAGTTTGCGTTTGGAATTCTTTTCCATTTTGTTGGCAACAAGCAGAAATTTAAATGTAATGTAAACATTTTGTTAGTACAACACAATCATGTTGACACACCGGTTCTTGCCAGATCACAAAAATTAAGTAACGTTGAGCCTGGCCAGTACCAGATAGGTGACCATTTGAGAAGGCTAGGTGCTGTATGTACGTTCTGGGAAGGTTGGGCGTGAGGCCAGTGTAACGTAATCCCCCATTGAGCAGCGTAGCTTTGTATTCCCGGGTGACGCCAGATAACCCAAGGATTTAAGATAGAGAAGATAAATATATATATTTTATTTCATGTCAAAATAGATATTGTTTGAAAACCAGAGAAATATATTTTTACGACTAAAAGTTGACAACAGGAAATTTCACTTAGAACCTTGTCTGGCCTTAAATGAACCCAGGGTCGGATGTCAGAATTGACGTCTGTCCTTGAAAATCGTGAGAGGATTTCAGGTGTGGGAATGGTTCCCACCCAGAGACCCGGGGCTTGAGATTTCGTGGCGAAATCTTATTGGTTGGGGAGAATTTCCACCCCGATCCACATACCTTACTATATATACGACTGTTGTGCGAAAATTAATCAGAGCTGAGAAGAGTGTGGAGAGTTGAGTCGCAGAGTGAGTGAAGAGTTTCAAAGCAGATTGCTTGTTGAGTCCGAGAAGAGATGTGACCCCTCCCCACCTCATCCATCCGTCTGTCGCTGTCTGTGAAGAGAGTTGAGACTTTGAAAAGAACTTACAAAATCTGAATGAGAATTGTAAAAACATTTTGTACATAATTTTGTGAAAATTAAGCTTTTGTAGATAGACTACAATTGTTTGTCTTTCTTCCTGCCTGCCACTTCGATATTCGCTTTCAGCATACCAGATTTATGTAACAACCTCCGAGGAGTCTAGATGACACGTGCAGAGAATCCAGAGAAATAAGAGTCCTTAACCACCTCCTCGAGGAGGCATTACACCAGTACCTTTACCTTGAAAAAAAAGAACTCTTCGCTACAAAAGTATTGACAAAGTTGTAAATGGCCTATGCCACTGCAGGGGTTCAAGGCTATAGATGGACCATTTTGGTGAACAAATCTGTACTTAGATGCCCTTATAAAATCTAACCTTAATTCTTACTAACCCCTAACCGGGGTTCATAAAGATTTTTAATGCCCATTTTCAAATTTTTTCAAAGCCTTCTGCAGACAAAATTTAAGTTTTGAAAACAAAATTTGATACATAAACAATGAAATACTTAATTGACAACAGAAAAAATCATTTTAATTTACATACAAAACAATATGCCAGTCAAAAATCATATTTGTTGATTGATCTATGCTGCATTAGTTTTACTTTTAAATTTCAAATATCTGGAAATAATTCTTAAATTTCAAATATCTGGAAATAATTCTTAAATTTCAAATATCTGCAAATAATTCTTAAATTTCAAATATCTGCAAATAATTCTTAAATTTCAAATATCTGCAAATAATTCTTAAATTTCAAATATCTGCAAATAATTCTTAAATTTCAAATATCTGCAAATAATTCTTAAATTTCAAATATCTGCAAATAATTCTTAAATTTCAAATATCTGCAAATAATTCTTAAATTTCAAATATCTGCAAATAATTCTTAAATTTCAAATATCTGCAAATAATTCTTAAATTTCAAATATCTGCAAATAATTCTTAAATTTCAAATATCTGCAAATAATTCTTAAATTTCAAATATCTGCAAATAATTCTTAAATTTCAAATATCTGCAAATAATTCTTAAATTTCAAATATCTGCAAATAATTCTTAAATTTCAAATATCTGCAAATAATTCTTAAATTTCAAATATCTGCAAATAATTTTTCCATTTCAAATATCTGCAAATAATTCTTAAATTTCAAATATCTGCAAATAATTTTTCCATTTCAAATATCTGCAAATAATTTTTCCATTTCAAATATCTGCAAATAATTTTTCCATTTCAAATATCTGCAAATAATTTTTCCATTTCAAATATCTGCAAATAATTTTTCCATTTCAAATATCTGCAAATAATTTTTCCATTTCAAATATCTGCAAATAATTTTTACATTTCAAATATCTGCAAATAATTTTTACATTTCAAATATCTGCAAATAATTTTTACATTTCAAATATCTGCAAATAATTTTTACATTTCAAATATCTGCAAATAATTTTTACATTTCAAATATCTGCAAATAATTTTTACATTTCAAATATCTGCAAATAATTTTTACATTTCAAATATCTGCAAATAATTTTTACATTTCAAATATCTGCAAATAATTTTTACATTTCAAATATCTGCAAATAATTTTTACATTTCAAATATCTGCAAATAATTTTTACATTTCAAATATCTGCAAATAATTTTTACATTTCAAATATCTGCAAATAATTTTTACATTTCAAATATCTGCAAATAATTTTTACATTTCAAATATCTGCAAATAATTTTTACATTTCAAATATCTGCAAATAATTTTTACATTTCAAATATCTGCAAATAATTTTTACATTTCAAATATCTGCAAATAATTTTTACATTTCAAATATCTGCAAATAATTTTTACATTTCAAATATCTGCAAATAATTTTTCCATTTCAAATATCTGCAAATAATTTTTCCATTTAAAATATCTGCAAATAATTTTTCCATTTCTCATATCTGCAAATAATTTTTACATTTCAAATATCTGCAAATAATTTTTACATTTCAAATATCTGCAAATAATTTTTACATTTCAAATATCTGCAAATAATTTTTACATTTCAAATATCTGCAAATAATTTTTACATTTCAAATATCTGCAAATAATTTTTACATTTCAAATATCTGCAAATAATTTTTACATTTCAAATATCTGCAAATAATTTTTACATTTCAAATATCTGCAAATAATTTTTACATTTCAAATATCTGCAAATAATTTTTCCATTTCAAATATCTGCAAATAATTTTTCCATTTCAAATATCTGCAAATAATTTTTCCATTTCAAATATCTGCAAATAATTTTTCCATTTCAAATATCTGCAAATAATTTTTCCATTTCAAATATCTGCAAATAATTTTTCCATTTCAAATATCTGCAAATAATTTTTACATTTCAAATATCTGCAAATAATTTTTACATTTCAAATATCTGCAAATAATTTTTAAATTTCGAATATCTGCAAATAATTTTTAAATTTCAAATATCTGGAAATAATTTTTAAATTTCAAATATCTGGAAATAATTTTTAAATTTCAAATATCTGGAAAAAATTTTTAAATTTCGAATATCTGGAAATAATTTTTTAATTTCAAATATCTGGAAATAATTTTTAAATTTCAAATATCTGGAAATAATTTTTAAATTTCAAATATTTTGGAAATAATTTTTAAATTTCAAATATTTTGGAAATAATTTTTAAATTTCAAATATTTTGGAAATAATAAACCAAAAGTCTTAATTGACAACAGGAAAAGTCATTTTCATTTACATACAAAAACAATATGCCTGTCAACAATCATATTTACATTCCCTGACTATTTTTCCCCATTGTTAATTGGTCTATGCTGTCTTAGTTTCACTTTTAAATTTTTAATTTTTGATATTGTGGCTACAAGAGTTATATCCCTTTCTCATGAGCTAACTGAGGTTATTATTTGGAAAACATAAGATAGTTTCATGATAAAGGAACGTAACTCCTGTATCTACAATAATACAATGTAATTTCAGAACAGTGTATTTCTATTTTATTTTTAACTAGCAGAACCCATTAACTGGCATTGTCCGGTTGAAGCATGCCCCCCCCCCCACCTCGTAAAAAATTAAACTACGATTGTTATTGTTGTTACCCAACCCCCAACCTCCTCATCTTAACGGCTTTCAGAATAGACACCCCATTTTCTGAGTGGAGTGTTTGGTTGACAAAACATTTGCCTCAAATTTAACCTTGATAATCGCTGTCAGGAATCCCATGCGCAAATACTATGAACCAACAAAAAAATTGGGGATTGGCAGTGATGATCGGATAGAATTGGATTTGTTCTTCGTCCAAGCATATGCACGATACAGGACTTTATGTCTCGAAAACTACTTGTATCTGCCAAATATGAATGAGATTTTCTTAATCAGCATAGTGGAAAATCTATAAAAGTCGTCATTTTAAAGAAAAGTGTGGAGGTGGAGCTAATATAAGAATGTATCTTTACAAAAAAGAACTGCTCTAAAAGCAAACATAACAAAGAAGTGGTCTCATAGGCAAAGTAATTAAGTTTTTAACCTACCTGCATAAAATAATGGGTTCATGGTTGGATTTTATTGGGGGGGGATAACTGTAAATGTGTACATAGGTATAGAGAAAAAGTAAAAAAGGAAGCACCCTATATTATAGTATACTATTATAAAGCAAAGTAAAAAAAAAAAAAAAAAAAAAAAAAAAAAATACTTTTACTTTTCCGAGCGGCTTATCAAACCAAACACGATGTATGTTAGGCTTGATAAGCCGCTCAGAAAGCAATAAAGTAAACACTGGTACCCGTTAATGTTATGTTTTTTGTTTCAGGAGTTTTTTTTTTTTGAGGTGGGGGTAGTTGCATGGTAATTATGTGTGCATAGATAACTAAGTGTATCAGTACTTAAATTTCTAATTATGCATGGTTATTATGGTTTTATTTGGTTTAATCTTTTTTTTAATGATTGCCTTGTGTAGAGATAGCCATCATATTTGAAAAGGTCTGGCATGTTCATTTTTGTAATAAGATGTGTATGTATTCTAGAATAATCTATTTGTCAGCCCTCAGGCAATGAGAAGTGATGGAATTTTAGAAGGGAGAAATTATTTTTGAATCAAGAATTGGTATGTCTATGAGTTTATGATCCAGTTACGAAGGGTGCCAGGACAATATAGGTATAATGTGTATATTTCTTCCCGGTGATGACTGGGGTTGGTTGGAGGACTTTAGATTTAGAGGGGAAAATAGGAACTACTTTGTCTAAAGATGATGCGATTGTGATGATGTTGCTCCTAGGATGAAATGTAGGATCTTATTATGATGAATAAATGTGTCTATAATGTCGTTCTAAAGTTACATAAGATAGTGACTAATAGTCTAGACTTAATATATTTGTAACTTCACAAAAACAGAAACTTTTTTTCCCTTGGACTTGCCCCCCACCCCCTGTATTGTGCATTTAAAAAAAAATAAAAAATAAAAAATGCATGGGTATCGATCCTATTTCACAAAATATTTTACTAATGTATTGATATCCTGAAAAATTGAGTCATAGGAAAGCCTTTAAAAAAACATCTTAGTGACCCCTGAAGATTGAACCTTTATGATCTACAGACCCACCCTCAAACCCACAGTTCGAATTCTTGTAATGCAGAGCCAACCCTCTTTTCCTTAGTGGAGAAAAGAAGCTTGTTTTCAACACCCGAAGAAGGTTGCAGGTTGCAACGACCGAAACATTGTGCTAATAACACTCAAGATGAGAATTAATCAAAATAACAATCATTCACATCTCATCTCAAAAATTTAGAATGGCATAATACATTTGTATTTGGCATCTTTTGTTGCAAACCTATCGTACTTCGGCCCAGAGGGGAATTTCTGCAACCAAAATATTACATATGGAGATATTTGAAAAATATTTTAATGGTATTTTTATGAATACTTAAAAATAATTTAATAGTATTTATTTCAATTTTATTTTTAATATTTCGACACAAATTTTTGCTGGGCATAAAGAATGATTTTCAAGGTCTTTTCCAGACATTTTCCATATTTTCATGGATTTTTCAAGGTAATAATAGAAATAAGGCCTTTTCAAAGCAAAAATCAAATTCAAGGACTTTTCAAACCTATGTGAACCCTGCTAACGTTTCTGTGGCAATGTGCCCTATTTGGAAAAAAAAAAAAAAAAGCGATTGGAATAGCACTTGATTACAGGTAAGATTTAAAACAAAAAACAAGTGACATGAAATTCAATGTTTTATACTCACAATATGGGGAGAATCTCTGGAGTCAACAAGAACTAAATAATACAGATGTGTGCGACCTTTGACCTCTTTGCCAACAACTGTTGTGTCATCATCTAGAGGTCTGTGAAAGGAAAAAGTAAAAATAACAATTATGTATCATGAAAGGATATAAGATGCTATACGATTCTAGACTAGGATTTATTAGCATTATTGTACATGAAAAAAATTAAAAATAACTCAATAATAGCCTCCATTAAAAAAAATAAAAAAATTTTAATCTGACAAACTAAGGAAGAGATGACTATTTTTGTACTTCACACGTTTGGATATTTTTGACTTTATTTTGAGCGCTAACTGTTCTAAAAAGAATGGCCAAGGCATTAACAACCATTTTATGTTAAATTTATATGCTAAACTGATCTCTCCCATCCTAAATTGCTACTTTTTTTTTTCTTGTCCTGTTTTTTTCCACATATGTAATTGCCTAAAAATGTAGAATCTTATTTTTAAATTGGCAGCTAGAAAGTCATTTATTACTAGAATCAAAGTTTAAAAGTTGAGTACCTGTGAAAATAATATTTCTTGAAGGAGCCAACATTTTATAAAAGAACGACAAACTGTATTAATTTATTGGGGGGGGGAGTAGTAAGCTATTTCAGTTTTCGAAATGAAAAAAAGAGTAGAAGTCTTCAATTAAAAAGATTACAAAAGACATGAAAAATTATGTATGGGAATTCTAAAAGATCCAATATGTTTTATGGAGTGATTCCGGTTTCTAATTGGTCGATAGCAGAATAGAACCTTCAAATTTTTTGTACTAAAAATATTGCAACATGTATTTTGTTTCATTTTGTTTTTTAAACAAGTTTCAAAAATTTTTTGCACATGCATTTAAAATTGTCGTAGACTTTGGAAAATTCAGCATGTTATTGTTATACATCTTATGAGATAACTGACCAATTTTTATGATTTCAGGTTCAAATGAACAGCTACAGTAGGAATTGAAATACACCTTACTAAAGCCAGACTGTCATAGCTGGTGAATTTCAAAAATGCAATCTAGACGTGAGGACATTTTAGAAAAACGATATGCAATAAAATTATGTTTCTGAATTTTTGAGACGAGGATTGGTTATATGTATTTTTATTCATCGGACTATTGTTCTCATCTTGAGTGTGATTTTCACAACGTTTCGGTCGATATAACCTCCGACCTTCTTCAGGTGTATCTTGTCGAACTCGGAAATTTGGACTGAATTTCGAGTAGAACCCTTTATTTACTTCACGGGAGTAGCGTGCTCTTGTTCCGTCAGCCATGACTGGAAAGAGATCCTAAGTAATTCCTAGTCTCCCAAACTAAGGATTGAACCTTCAACCTTCAGGAGGTCACTTTTACAATTGATTTTCCCAGTACTCTAACCACGGCGCCACGGGTCCTTGCGGACAATTCTAGTACGAATTTTAGGAGCCTTAACCCTATTTTTATTTCTAGTTGTAAATATCACCATTTATTACTAATTATTACTATATATTAATGCATATCTATCTCTATACTTATTACTTGTATATATATACTACGGCTTTTCGATGTTCTTCTAACCATACTTTCAACAGACGACACGTTACGATATGTAGATGACACCTTCATACTCTGGCCCCATCAGGAAGATGTTTAAACGTTACTAGACCATGTGAACTTGATCCATCCAACTATGTTCACGATGGAAAAAGAAAATAACAATAAATTATCGTTCCTAGATATGCTGATAACTCGCACAGGTCAGGGGTTTATGTCATCTGTATACCAAAAGCCAACTTTCACTGGACAGTATCTAAACTACAACTCCCACCATCCATATAATGTAAAGAAAGGAATCATCCGTTGCTTACAACACAGAGCAAAAGCAATATGTAGTAACATCAGTGCATATCAAGAGGAGATGGACAGTTTAAGAGAAAACCTCCACCGAATCAACCATCCAGAGAGCATGACATCAGCTCCAAGAAATCTGGACCAAAAACAAAGGACACGACTCAGAAACTCACCACAGTTTGTATACCATATATGAAGGGCTTGTCTGAAAAACTTCAACAAATATGTAATCCATATAAAATCAAGACAGTATTCAGGAGTGATTCAACTCTCCGGAATCAGCTTCTGAGAGTCAAGCCCCCTACAAAAACAATCATGACTAAGGACTGTGTATATGAAATCCCACGTAAATGTGGAAAACTATACAGAGGTGAAACGTGTCGTCCGTTGAAAGTACGGTTAGAAGAACATCGAAAAGCCGTAGTACGTTGAGAGACTGAAAAGTCAGGTATAGCTGACCATATCTGGAAAGAAAAGGGAAACCATCTACCATTATGGGACGAAGTAAAAATCATAGAGATGAACGGTGGAGAGTAAGACACCTTAAAGAAGCAGCACATATGCTGGGGAATAACCAACTGCTAAGTAGACCTAGTATAGAATTCAATACGATATGGGAACCAGTAATTATAAACAATAGATAATATATATACAAGTAATAAGTAAAAACATTTATACAACTAATAAGTATAGAGGTTGATATACATTAATATATAATAATAATTAGTAATAAATTGTGATACTTATAACTAGAAATAAAAAGTAGGTTTAAGGCTCCTAAAATTTGTACTAGAATTGTCTGCAAAGACCCATGGCGTCGTGGTTAGAGTACTGGGAAAATCAATTGTAAAAGTGATATTCACTTGAAGGTTCAATCCCCAGTGAGAGCCACTGAAATAGACATTTGCGAATTACTTAGGACCTCTATCCAGTCATGGCCGACGGAAAAAGAGCAAGCTAACCCCGTGAAGTAAATAAAGGGTTCCGCTCGAAATTCCATCCAAATTCTCGAGTTCGACAGAAACATTCCCAAGTTTGACAAGATATACCTGAAGAAGGTCGGAGGTTATATCGACCGAAACGTTGTGAAAATCACACTCAAGATGAGAACAGTAGTCCGATGAATAATAATACATGCAATAAAATTGTTTTAAACTGAAAAAAATACCACAGAAACGTGTGGAATGTTTCCGACTGCTTTTGGACCATCTTGCATGAATCAGGCATCAATTTTTGAGTGGCAGAAGAGATTCAAAGGAAGTCAAGAAATTTGTGAGGTAATATGAGTTGTGGGAGGAGTAAGGAGGTCATAACACCAGAATTGATTTGTCAAATAAAGAATTTCATGGATAAGAACCGTCATGTGTCTATAGAAAAAATAAGTGCACAGTTTAAAGTCAGTGTGGAAACTATATACCCAATTATTCACAAGGAACTGAAGATGCGGAAGATTTGCACAAAGTTTGTCCAAAGAGTAACTCCATCCTTGTCAAAGACTATTTGACCAAGATGGGCATCAAGATAGTTCCTCACCCTCCCTATAGTCCAAACCTTGCTCCCTGTGACTTTTGGTTATTCCCTAAGCTCAAAGAAAACCTTAGGAGGCTGTCATTATGAGACAACTGAGAAAATCAAAGAGTCTGCGACACAAGTCATTGACAAGACCACACAAGAGGACTACCATGGGGCCTTCCAGAAGTTGTTGGAATGGTACACGTGCATTGCAGCTGGAGGAGATTACTTCGAAGGGGACTAGAGTTTCATGTGTGTACTATATGAAAAAAAAGTCCAGAAACTTATTTAAGGCACCTTTTAAACTATGTTCATAAAACTAACAAAACTAAACAATTTTTATAAGCAGCTCCTGTCGACTTATAGCATTATCAGTGATGATAATATCAAAACTGAAAAGCAGGACAATACTTTTTCAGAAATAATTAAAAAAATTTTTTTTTTAAATTCAGACTTAGTTTTTTTCTTTTTTTTCCACTTACTTTTCCTCGATCTTTGTTCCCGCATCACGATCGTAAACTCTTGCTAGCCATGGAAACAACACAATTCCTCTATAGCCAAAAACTTTGTGAAGAAAAAGCTGTGAGAAGAAAGAAATACAATAGAAAATGGTATTTATTTGTCATGTCACAGAAACGAACATATTAAAAAAAATCACGTAAAACGATAAGCTAGAAAACTAATTATCAATGAAAATAATTTTCAAAGACAATTAGCGAACGGGAGATGTGGAATCCTAACAAAGCAAGTAATTATTTTCAGAAAACTTTGAAACTCTTAGTGTAACGTGGTCGTTACTTTTTAACTGTGTCGTTATTTTTCAAACCTTTCGGACCCACACGTTGTCTGGTACCATCGCAAAGGAACAATCAACTAAAACAAGAAACAAATAAAAATGCAACTGCATTTTTTTTTTAAAGTGCAAATAAAATGCATTTATTTATGCTTCTTCCAAAATAATGCATTTCATTATTTTTCCAAAGTTTTTTCCCACACGTGTGCTTTTTAAAAGTCTCTGTCCCTGCCACTTGATGCTGGCACTAGCTAGCACTTTCTCGTCCTCATATTTACACGTCTATCTTCCGTGGCATGCAAATTGTTTCTCTCCTCAATGACGTGGGGGGGGGTTCTCTTTATCTTGTGACACAAGGTCGTGCACACTTACTAATTTGCATATGTGCTTTAACGGCTGCTGCTGCTGCAAATATTTTCACTAGCCAGCTATCCTTCGGCTGCTGCTGATTTTCACATACGCACTGTTACATTAGCAAAACTTTAATGCTAATTGAATTTGAAAACAGCTTTCATTAATAATTAATTTTCTACATTATCGTTTTTCATAATTTTTGGATATGTTCATTACTGCGACAATAATTAAATAGATACCATTGGTTTTACTTGAAATTTAATATTCCAAATTTCACTATTATAACGAAGAAGCGCAAAGTTTATCTCTTAAACCCTCCTATTTGCATGTTCCCGGGCATTGCCGTGTAGCCCTGCTAGTCCATTATATAAAAGGCAGTTGTCTAGGTATGGAGGGACATGTCCAGCTAAAGCCCTAAAACTAACAACTACAAAGTTGGTATATTCATGATTGGTGTTGCCCAGGATGAATAATATCTAAAATTACAAAAAAAAAATATTTATTCTTGGGCCAGGTTTTGTCAGAAGGTTGGTTTATCAGCCATTTCATGCATTAATTTGAAAAGAAAATGTCAACTCATTCCTCCAAGAATTTATTATATTAAGGAGAGTTTTCTCTATATACATGTGCATCCATGTGCAGTTAGAGATGAGGGGGCTGAATGGAGAAGATAGGATTGAGAAGAGAGAGGGGAGGGGGAAGAGAGAAGTTTTAATAGAAATACAAGTACTTCTTCGCCTTACAAACATTGCTGAGATAACATTTAGAAAGCCATTTTTAACATGGAAGAGGGGTAGAGCTTTGATAACTATTCACCTAACAATTTAATATATGATATCGTAAAAGTGCAATTTAAGTTGAAAATCCTACTTCACTGTCCATAAACTGCAGAAATACAGAAATGTTACACTTTTGCTCCAGGCAACGTCAGGGAGTCCTGCTTCTAAAATATAAAATTCTGATTTCGGTGCTAGTGCAGAGAGTGATCCGCGCTATTTTTTAAAATCGTATTTCCAAGTTTAATTAAAAGTTTTATGATATATTTTTTTATTCAATTGTAAGATTAAAGTATAGAATAGGTACAAAACACCCTCCCCATGTTAAGAATGGCTTTTTAAATAACATTATTTACGTCCGGATCACTCTCTGCACTATTACCCTGATTTCTTCTTTTCTAACCTAAACTTCAGACATTATGCGACGAGGAGATACATAAAAAAGGAAAAAGAAAGGATCAAATAGGTTTTAAAGACCCCAGTAAATGAGCTAAATGAAAGATGAGTTCGGCTGCACACCGGTTTCTTCCGGTTGACATGCGTAAATTATACATAAATAAATAATAAGCATCAGTTGTTTTGCTTTTCATCACAAGTTCAATTTTTAATGTAGAGAACGATTTGGAGAAAAAAATGGGGGGGGGGTACTAAGTATTTATTTTTTGGTACATTTAAAAAAAAAATAAATAAAAATAAAAACAAACAATATTTTAATAAACAAACAAATCATTGTCTCTATCAAAATCGAAAATTCTATTTTTCAGGTTGTCTACACTTCAAGTGCCCTAAATTCTCATTTGAAAACCACTTCATTCTCTACAATTATACAATTTAGATTTAAATTATAAATTTGAATAAATACATTTTATTTTAACAAGGAATAATGACCTTTGATTTTAATTTAACACTGGTGCATGCATCGGGCAATACCAAATTACCTTGCTTATGGGCTAAGAGTGTGATAGTAAGGTGTTTGACACAAGGTTTAAGAGAGCCCAGATTTTGGGGAAATGATAGAATATGTTTTTATTGCGATATTGTAGGAAAAAAGAAATTTCTCAACAAGGTAAAGTAGACATTTGGTGCCATGTGGTCTGCCTTGACGTACATAAAAAGATCATGCTAAACCATATGGCTTGTATTAAGCCAGGGACTCACCTCACAGGAAGATTTGCTATGATAATAAAATTTCTTTAGAACGGTGATTCATAACCTATTTTGGACCATGCCCCACCTAGGCATTTCTAAAATCCTGATGCCTCCCCTTTGTGATATTTAATATATAATATGGTATAGTAAGCACAAGGGTGCACGTCCTGCCCATGTCCCACCAAAATATTGCCGGGCCCCACGTTGGGAATGACTGCTTTAGAACAAAGAAGAGAAGGAAAGAGGAAAAGGGGTTTAAGAGAGAAGGAAAGAGGAAAAGGGGTTTAAGAGAGAAGGAAAGAGGAAAAGGGGTTTAAGAGAGAAGGAAAGAATAGAGATCAGAAGAAGAAATGGTAATCTGGCCTAGAGAGAAGGGGAAACAACAAATTGATAACACAGTTTGGTTTTGGCAGAAGAAAGAACTTGCTTGCTAGCTGTCGAAGAGTACACTTTAGCTTTGGGCTCTTGTTCATGGCTGAATATCTCCCCAAGAGCAAAGTGAAAAAGCTCTTCCTCCTCTGACTGAGATACTATCTGAACGAATCTAAGTTGAAAAAAATCCTGCATCTTAAAACTATTAAGAACTGAAGAATTTAACTTTCCTTTGCACAAAGTGTAACCGGAAACATCTTATGAATAATTGTTCTAGTTCATAAGAAAATTATTATTCAATTGCTTTGATTTCAAAACAGCTATTTACAGAGCAGATGCCACAACCAGTCCAGACTGAACTGAGAGAAGCGATACACCAACCATTCACCAGATCACCTACAAGAAGAACTCAACCACAGCATCTGACAACAAATGGCCAACCAACCAGTTAACGACATAGCTACATAGACTTAAGGTAGTGTGTGTTTTGGACTAAGGGTTAGCCCCTGCGTTTAGGGACCGGAGACTGCATGGTTACACTAATTGATCCCATGAAGCAGGATTGTGGGAGAAAAAAAACAAAAAACCACCTGGTTACATTAATATTTATATATATTTTTTTTTAAGGGATTTTAACTTTTAGCATCACAAATTCAAATTTTTTATTTATTTGATTAGTTTAAAAAAGAATTGTACCTAAAGTACAAAGGTCAACTAAAAGAAACCGATGTACATTTATTTGGCTCATTTACTGGGGTCTTTACCACCTAATTGATATTAAATTTGTTCACCTGTCCTGTTTCATATGCACGACCACGTTCTCGGGGAGTTTCCAACAGACCAACTTCAGCCAATCTTAAAAAAAAAAAAAAAAAAGTTTCATTATATATTAATAACAGGGTGCGATTTAATTTACCTTTAAGTTCCCTGAAAGACAAGACGTTATTTTATTACTTTTACTGCAACTCAACATTCACTGTTAAATTAACCTTTATAGGTTTTTTGGTATACTGAAAACGAATATCATATTTAAATTTGGGGCAAACAAGTAGTTTTCTGGATATTAAGGCCTTTATTATCCAATGTTATAAATTTATGTTTTCACTGACATTTTAAAGTGAGTAGAAACATTAAAAACTTTTCTAGGTAGGTAGAAGAGTAACTTATCTTGCCTTTGCTAACATTTGTTATACTTTTGAATTTTTGAATACCTTTTCGTATCTCCATAGATTGTAAAACAAACCCTTTTTTTCCTTTTATTAAAATAAACACCTCTAACCTCCTCATGTTCAGTACGGCTTTCAAGGTTGGAGAGCGTTTATTCCGAAAGTCGTTCTTAACTTGGGAAGGTTCGAGGTGTCTATATATGCTGGGTACTTTCATTAAAAAAAAAAAAAAAAAAAAAATATCAATAATTATTTTAAATAATTACACAACACATTCATGAGTGCGCTGGTTTCGTATTTCCTTTCAGCTTTAGCTATTTTCCATTTTTACATGAACCTATTTCAACCATCCATTTTGTTTTCAAGCAGGGACTTGTAAACTTTACCCACCCACTCCAAATCATTAACCAATTTAACTTTATATTTATTCTTTTGGTGCTTATTCAAATTAAAAGCAAAGAAAATACTAAAAAGTGTGCATGATGTACATACTCGTTAGTGAAAAAGGCAAAAAAAAAAGGGGCTGGAACTTTTACATGACTGTAGGGGACATTAAAAGTTTGGCAGACCTGAACGAGCTTTCCCCCCTCAGAACTTATTGGGCTTTTCCCTACTGCCGTAAAATTAATTCCTTTTCACGTTTTCTTAATTTTTAATCAGTTTTCACCCCAAACAAGGCATAGTACTACTTTGAAGGGGGGGGGGCTACTATCGGGGAAATAAGTTGCAGGGGCTTTATGAAGGGAGATGAGTAGCGAGATGTTTGTTCACATGACACTTGAACTTGTAGTGGAAATTGTAGTGTGACTGCAGTCACGGAGGTGGGCTGCATGTGCGAACTCGAAACCCGAGCAATGGGAGACGAGAAGGCGACAAACCATCAGGTTCGATCGCGCATTAATTTGCATAAATGAGATAATATAAGGCCGGGAGTTAAGATGTTTGAGAGTCGAGCCGTTGAGTTCTCGAGAACCGGATGGAACGTGGTTGGAGCGGAGAGTGTCGGGGAGAATCCACTCCAAGCTTTTTTTTTGATTAGAAGCTATTTCGGCTTTAAATATGGAACCAATGCGGCCGAGATGAAATGGAAAATTTTAAATGATTCGCGTCGAACCTGAAAAATTAAAAGCCGCGTTAAAAATTGAAAAGCGTTGTCGAAGAGAGAATTGAAGGAGTTGTGTCAAACTGCGAAGGTTGAAGATATGAAGCGAGTCTGACTTTTTTTGTCTTTTTGTTTGTTAATCCCAGTGGGATTCATGGGATTTCTTTAACTATCGTCGTCAAAGGAACGTGTTGGAATGCAGTTTGGTCTACTTGTTTGTATTAAATTTAGCATTTTTTAAACGTGGAATTTGGAATGAAATTCGCTTATATTTGTTAAAAAAAAAAAAAAAAAAAAAAAAAGTCGTCGCTGTTAACACTAACAGAATTTAAATATTTAATTCGGACCACCTGTTTGTATTAAAGTCGTTTTTCAACGAGGAAGTTAGAGGGAAATCCTGTTGTTTTGAAAAGAAAAAAGTTATTGTTAAACGAAAAATATTTTACTCGAGTACAATTCGAGTCGGATTTTATTGTGTTTGAAAAAAAGTCATCGTTATTAAAAGAACTTGAAATGCGATTCAGATGACTTGTATGTATAGAAGTCATATTTCAATGCGGAATTTAAAATGAAATCCTGTTGCGCTGACAAGGAAAAAGGGTGTCGTTTTTAAGCGATGGATTTATTTTATAGTGGTACAATTCGAGTCGGATTTTATTGTTTGAAAAAAGTCATCGCTATTAAAAGAACTTAAAATGCGATTCAAATGACTTGTATGTATTAAATTCGCTTTTCAATAAGGAATTTAAAATGAAGTCCTGTTGTGTTGAAAAGAAAAGGTGTCGTTTTTAAACGACTTTCATTTTTATGAAAGTGCAATTCGAGTCAGATTTTATTGCGTTTGAAAAAAGTCGTCGCTGTTAAAAGAACTTAAAATGTGATTCCAACGACGTGTAGGTATTTAAAAGTTATTTTTAAATATGGAATTTAACATGAAATCGTGTCGTGCTGAAACGGAGAAAAAAGGTGTCGTTTTTGAATGACAGTTATTTTGATGAAAGTACACTTCAAGTCGATTTTGTTTTTGAAGAAAAAGTAGTCGCTGTTAAAAGAACTACAATGCGATTTAATCGACTTGTATGTAAAATCGTTTTTAAATGACAAATTTAAAAATTAATTTCTGTGTCTAGCCGTGTAGATCCACTTTTGCTAAGTAGTATCTGTCTTTATCGGAGAGTAGTGAGCGCTAGCCGTGCCTAGCGGAGTGTGGAGTGCTAGCCGTGTCTAGCGGAGACGAATACTACTTTCCTACCCAGTTTATGATCATGAGATCAGGGGGGTGTAAGTGGAAATTGTAGTGTGACTGCAGTCAAGGGGGTGGGCTGCATGTGCAAACTCGAAACCCGAGCGATGGTAGATGAGAGCGCGACAAATCATCAGGTTCGATCGCGCATTAATTTGCATAAATGAGATAATAGAAGGCCAGGAGTTAAGATGTTTGAGAAGAGTCAAGCCGTTGAGTTCTCGAGAACCGGATGGAACGTGGTTAGAGCGGAGAGTGTCGCTGAGAATCCAGTCCAGGCTTTTTTTTTTTGATTAGAGAACTTCTGCATGTCAGTATAGTTGGGAAAGCAGAATCCCGGAAGGGAGTTCCAAAGTCTAGCAGTTCTGGTGAAGAAACCATTGGAGTAAAAGGTTTTCTTACACCTAGGGATATCTACTGTGAAGGAGTGGGACTTAGTCGTTTGTCAGGGGTAGTTTTTTTCTACGGATTATCGTCGATCTGAGATTTAACTTCCATATTAGCAGGAAAAAGTTTTTAAAAAAGTTTATTGAATGACTTTCAACGTGGGGGATCACTTTTCAATTTTAACGTTTGAATTTAACCTGAAAAGACTATTTAAAACTAGCGTGGTACCAAAAATGCATAAGCTCCTAGTCCATGTGTATTGGTTGTCCAGTTGTCCCACCTCCAAAGGGTGTTTATTCTGAAAGCCATTCTTAAAAATGGGGGATTGTGGGGGGGGGGGGGGGTTATTCCGAAATCAGTTCTCAACATGGGGAGATTGGCGGTGTTTATTACAAAAGGCATTTTCTTATTTTCAATCTCCTTGTAATTAATTTCTTAAAGTATTCGGGTGGTCCCCCCCCCCCGCCCCGTGCACTTTCACCAAAGCACCTTTTATGTTTTTACAAAAACATTTGAACTATTTCATTTTACACCACAGTGGACACGTGAAACCTTAATAAGGAGAGTTATGCTGATTGACCACTAAGTGGATTTGGTTGGTTGGTTGTTTTTGTTTTACGGCATATCAACCCTTTTCGGGTTATTTAATGCAGAATCCAAAGATTTTGAAGAAAAATTTTTTTAATAGAACATATTTGTTGTTTTCACGTCGGGTTTCTATTTAACCCATAGTTGGGACCCTAACAGGTACTACCACTCCGGGTCAGAGTGGACCTGGGAGCAATGGAAATTAAAGGGTGGCTCCACACTCCCCAAAGCCCACAAGCTGGGGCCTCACCACTGGATATAGTTTAAGGTCATATCCAGAACCCCCATTGAGGGACTTTTACCCTCTGCAGGGGGGCAGTCGGCGTATTCTAATGCCCCACCGACAGGGCCCCACTAAGTGGAGTATCGATTTACTAGAATGTTATAATTGAAAAGTGATCCCTACGTTAAAAGTCATTAAATAAACTTTAAAAAAAATTTTCCTGCTAATACGAAAGTCTCGGATCAACGATAATCTGCAGAATAAAATAAGAAAACGTGAAAAGGAATTAATTATATACGGCAGGGGGAAAGTTTGTTCAGGTCCGCCAAAAGTTTTTTTTCACTTAATGTTATAACAAACAATAACTGAAGTTAATAAGTTTTAAACAATTCAGAACTTCATGAAATAAAGTTTTTTGGCAGACCTATAAAAGTGCCCACCCTCTAAAAATGCTTGTTTTTTGGGGGTTTTTTTCACCCCACCCCCTTTTTTTTGAGGTTTCTTTTTTTTCCGACGATTATCATAGATTACAAAAATCATATTACAGATTATAGTACTAGTGCACTAGGCACCTCCAAAACTCACCACAGAATTACCCTCCCCCATATGTAAAACGATGTAACTTTATAAATTAATATTATCAATATAACTTTTGCACCATTTAAAAGGACAAAATAAACTAGTAATAATTTTATTTTAACTTTTTCATTGTAGGAAAATAATGAAATTGCGAGACGAAAATCGTGTTTACATAATTAACGCGTTAAAAATAACGTTCCCATGTAGTAAGCATTTCGAACGTGAAAACATACCCGTGTTTAATAAATCTAGCAAAAATCAACTAATGGTCAGATTTTTGTGAAATTTACGATACTTAAACCATTTTAGGATGAAATTATATATGAAATGCAGTTTCTGTAAAATATATGAGGGAAAATATTTTTTTTTAGTACGTGTACCCCCCCCCACCCACCATATTTATTTTTTCGAAATTTGAACAAAATATTTAAATCTATCAAAATTTCTATTTATGAAACATAAGAGTTCAAATAAGTAAAACTTCATTTTTTTTTTAAATTTAAATACATGTATTGAACAAAAATTTACCTTGAAGTTGCACTTAAAAAAATCATATAAATTTAATGTTTTTTTTTTAAATAGCGTTTTTTCGAATTAATATATACTATAATCGGTTGAATTGCCAAGAAAAAGAAACTTCGTAAACATTAATTTTTTAAATATTAAAACGATTAAAATTCCATTATTTCAAAATGTTCTGTTACAACATAGATTTTTTTTAATTGTGTTTAAATTTTATTTTAAATGTTAAGTTTTAATATAAACATGGCTCTTGCCAGCTATTTTATCGCCAGATTAAAACCGATTTGAAAATATTGCACAAATATTAAGCATTTTGTAGGAGTTAAAAATAAAAACTATACAAAATACTGTTAGAAACTCGCTGAATATATGTTACCGTGACATAGGCTGACATATATTCGGCGGGGTTTTAACAGTATTTAGTCTAGTTTTTTTTTTATTTTACTTCTTTTCCCAAACTTACCGTGTCAAAGAGGGTGTTCGTTGCCATTTTTAACTTTCCAATACATCGGTAAACACTGTATGTTTTTCGAGCTGAATAAACATGTTACATTAAATAAAAACACTAAAAAATATCTAGAAAAGTAACTTATCTTGCCTTTGGTAACATTTATTTGTTATATATTTGTTTTTTAACGACTTTTTCGAATCTATGTGTGCAGTAATACAAACCCTAACTTTTTATGTCTGTGCGTTGTGGAGGATGGTGGTGGTGGATCAAAAACCAATTCTAACCTCACCATTTTTGCATTCATAAGTGTCGTCTGCCTTCTCCATTTTTTTTTTTTCGCGGTTTCCAAATCGTATACTACTTCTATTATTTCAGATTTATTCCGTAAATCGCAATGTGAAAAAGTCAGGTCGATATGGTAACCCCTCCTATAGAAATACTAAAATAACATAACCAAGAGGAGATAATGTTATTTAAATAAACAAAAATGTAAAACACAATATTCGTTCGTTAGGAACTTTAAAACAACAAAAAACACATTTTTTTTTTGTGTAGATGGTAATTTTCACTTATATCAATTGCAAACAAACTGTTAATATATAATTATAATTTACCTTGAACTAAAACACTGGCAATGTGTAGAAGGGATAATCTTGTTATAAGTTTTTTCATAGACAAATCTCCTTCGTAAAGCGATCGGCGAAATTATATATCGCCTTACGACGGCCGCTGCCATCTTGAAAAGTCAGGATCGAGGTGAAATGTTAAGTCCGCGCTTAATAAATTGAACAAATGTTTGTTTGGTTTTTTAATTTAAATTCTAAACAAATGCTATCCAAAACATTTTGAAGATTTTTAAATTATGTTGTTGTTTTTTTTCTTATTTATAAAATGAGTAATATTTATTTTATTTATGTGTTTAATTTTAACGAAGTCAAGGTGATCTCTATACCTACACCAATTCTTTTGTATAATTTCTTTTGAAGGAGGAAGGAGGTGCAAAGGTTAATTTATCACACAAAATGGTTCTTTAATTACTGCTTAACACGTGTAAGAGCAAGAATAGTTTGGTCGGTTCTTTTATATGACAGAAGTGCATGAGAACGTTCTTAGTTTCCTTATCCTGGGCTTGGGGGTCCCTAAAATCGAGATCAGACCATTCTTGTAATGATCAGGTCAGGTCACTGTCGATTTTGAGTTTAGTTCTGTGCAGTTCTAAGAGGTTCACCCTCCCAGGCTTTGTCTTCTCTCTTTGAGCAGGGGTTAGTTTATTGCTAATAGCCTGGGGCAGTGGGGCACCCTCACCGGGAAATGCCGACGGGACTGTCCAGGCACGTTTTGCAGGTCAGAGTGCCTCTCTTTAGCGGGCGCTGACTCCTGAACCCCACTTTCTGATCTTTTTGCAGTGAGAGAGAGAACTAAACACCCACCCCTTCGCTGTACATTTTCAGCAGAAAAAAAAAACGCAGAATCTTGGGGAGAAAAAAACAAAAAAACACGCACTTTAACTCCAACACTAAACCTAAGTTCAAGTTGGTAACACAACAAAATTATAGGGTTGTAATACAAGAAAAAAAAAAAAATATATATATATATAAAATATATTTGTAGTCATCGACATACAGTCCTGTTTCGTTGTATCACAACTCATCAGTGCCGCTAGACTAGCACCTATCCGAAGCTGAGGATCGAACCTAGAACCGTCGTGATGACAGTCGGTAGTTCTACCCCTTCACCACAGAAGTGGTGCCCGCAACTTATCTGTCCGAATGTCTATTTAAATAAACATTCGTCTGCTACTTGTAAAGTGCTCAAACGATTGTTTGTAAACAAACCACGAGCGTCGCATTTTTCTGCCAAATTAAGTAGCGAGTGAGATTATTTACGACAGTGCTCAACCCAAAGAGGGGGGCTTTATAAAATATATTTGTAGTCATCGACATACAGTCCTGTTTCGTTGTATCACAACTCATCAGTGCCGCTAGACTAGCACCTATCCGAAGCTGAGGATCGAACCTAGAACCGTTGTGATGACAGTCGGCAGTTCTACCCCTTCACCACGGAAGCGGTGCCCGCAACTAATCTGTTCGAATGTCTATTTAAATAAACATCCGTCCGCTACTTGTAAAGTGCTCAAACGATTGTTTGTAAACAAACCGCGAGCGTCGCATTTAATATTAATATATATATATATATATATATATATATATATATATATATATATATATATATATATATTAGTAGTTGTAGCAACCGCTACGTACGTCCGGAACAAATCTTCGGCAGAGACACTTTCATAGCAATCACCATTTTCAATACGCATGCTGCATATGAAGAACACGCAAGCACACAACATCGTGATTTGCTCACCTGCACATATATTAACCCTTATCCCTGAGTGGCTTCCAGGTCTTGATAAATGGTGACCTCCATGTAAAAAAAAAATATATATATATTAATTAAGGAACTATGTTACGTTCTGTGCATAGAGATATTAATTAAGGAACAATATTACGTTCTGTACGTAGAGTTACAGCAAACTGGCTGGAACATTCCAGAATGTCTCTATATAAAGATTTGCCATGAAAAATCAAATCAGTTTTTCTCTCCAACACTCATTGTAGAAAATCACCACATCCAAGTAGTAGAGTATCCTCAGCGTTTTTGAAGACTGGAGCTCAGACGAGCACTTGCCATGGAAATAACGATAAAACAAAGACAGGCTCGCAACGTCTCTTCTGTGGGAGAGAGGTTGCAGGGAAGAGAAAAGGGCATCCCCACTAAGCCACCAAGTCTATTTTGTACTCTGCCAAGAGAGGATAGGCTGTTTTTAGCAGCCCCTGCCCAGATATGGCAGAAGTACTCCATCCTTGGATGTACTTGGCTTTTATATAGATAGGGAATTGCATCAGCAGTGAGATATTTTCTGGAGCGGTAGAAGGATCCCACCATTTTCCCAGTGACCTTGGCAACAGACTTGATGCACATGTTCTATTTCAGATTAGGAGTAAAGGTCAAACCCAAAAGCTTGTCAAAACATGGAGCCTCCCCAAGACAAGAGCCATCCATTTCAATTGACGCCAGATGGGGATCAGAGCGTTGATGATGTAAAGATAGGAGTTTGGTTTTAGATGCATTAAAAGTAACCAGCCACCTCTTCCCTCACTGTACCACGCGTTCGAGATCAGAGAGAACTTTGTCATTTACGGCCTTTGTGTGTTGCCATAGATGGTCGTGTCATCAGCATAGATGTCAACAAATGACTTAAGTATGTGTTTTGGGAGATCATTGATGTAGATCAGAAAGAGAGTTGGGCCCAGGATAGACCCCTAAGGGACTCCAGCATTAATACTAAGAGCTTCTGATTTCTGCCCATCAGCCACAACTCTTATGAACCTATCAGAGAAAAATGATTTAATAATTGAGAAAACATTTCCAGTAATACCGTAGCTGGAAATCTTGTAAAGTAGGCCTTTATGCCATACCTTATCAAAGGCCTTTGATATGTCAAGAGCAATTGCCCTAGAAAGGAAGCCTTTTTCAAGAGATTCACTAATTCTATGGGATATAACTGTTATATAATTAGTAAGCAAATAAATAAATAATAATAATAATCCAATAATATTTATTTATTTTGTTTTTTTTATAAATATACCATTTACAGTTGAAAAAGGAACCATATATAAATCAGATAAATAAATAAATTAAAAAAATTGAAACAAATATTATTGAATTATTGAATCTTCTTTTTAATAATGTTATTTCAAACTAATTTTTCGCATTTCACTTACATGGTTTAATGACTGTTTACCTCTCAGAAAATAACCACATTCATCTCACGCCACGTGTGACACTCTGTTCATAAAAATCAGTAGTCTTCATGTCATTCTCGCAAGATTCTCATTTAGCTACGTGTTGGAGACACCTCTCCATGGAATTAATGGACTATCTCATGACGTCATTCCTCTGGTGACGTCACTTCCAGTAACGGGTATTGGTACCCGGCAGTCAGAGATTGATATGCGGCCAAGGAGGTCGTGTGCAAATGCCCAATAATTGAGGAATGGTATTGCTCAACCCGCCTTGCCTGTTGGAGCGATTTGAATTAATATTTTTCTAACACGTAAATAAATGTTATTATTTCATATCAATACAGCGATCTCAAGCTCTTTGTCAAGTGTCGTTATTTTCTGGGGTTATTCGCATTTATGAGGATGTAATTTGGTGAAAACCTCCTTCTGTTAATTGGAGATCTCGTTAAATTTACCTTTAACGGTCCCACGGATACGCTACTACTTTCGACTTCTAGAGATTCCTGCACCTCCAACCTCGGTCTTAAAAATTAATAGCTCCCGATTCTGAATTAGTGGACGCTGACTCACACTCCTACAATAGGTGACTTCCTACAATGTCCAGCCTACTTAGTAAAAAAATATATATTAAATTTCGGCCACTTTGGAACTACAAAAAAATGTCATTTAATTATTGGAATTCTTTTGTGATGAGTAATTTGTATATTTTATTTATTTATTCGCGGACTATTATTGCTATATTCGCATATCCCTCCATATTTACATGAATAAACCAGAAAGGCAGCAGCAGCAGCAGCTGCGACAGTGACAATAAAGGCGACGCTAAGAAAAATCCGTTTGTCGATGCAATGCAAATGAACTCACTAGATACACACGACAACTTCAAAGCCCATTTTTTCATATACATACATCAATAGAATCACATCACCTCAACCAAGAAAGCCGCCAGATAAGGCCGCACAGCAAAAGAAAAACCAAAATACAAATCACAAACATCGCAGTAAACGCAACTCAGGCAGCATATAAACGCAAATAACTATTACACGAAACACTGCAACAATACAACACCAACTAGATTACATTCACAACTTTCTCAGATTAAAATCGATATAAAACATGCATACATACACCAAACAGACGATTCACTACAACACATTAAAGCACAAAAAACAAACAATCAAAAAGCAAACTCAAGCCAGCGATTAAAAACTCTCTCTTTGCTTCTTACTACATCCGTGGCATGACTATAAAAACGTCAGCCTTCGCGACAAACAGACGTCGAGCCCAGAGACAGTCAGTCACCGGCATGGGGTAATTATCAGCTCCGTCAGATTCCTTCCCGACGTAAAAAACCACTTTCATGCGCATCTTTTTTTTTTTTTTACAAGGTGATCACCACTTATCAAGGCCCGGAAGTCACTCAGGGATAAGAGTTATTGCATGTACAGTACGTTAGTGTGGGGGTTTAATAAAAATGTCTGCTTAAGGGGGCGGTTCATCAGGAATTTGTTTACGTTGGACTTGAAGACATCCAGGTTGTAGTCAGGTGGGAAGCAAGCAGACGGAACAGAGTTCCACAGGCGTGCAGTTCTAAGAAAGAAGCTTTGTTCATGTAATCTACATTTTGATTTAGGCACAGATAAAGAGTGGGGAAAATTTTTGACAGTGGTTTCATCATTCATCAACTTCTCCACATGGAAGCACCAACAGCAAGAATTAACACTTGCATTTCTTATTTCATCACAATTTCATATTAGCGCCCGACTTTTCTCTCCTAAGAAGTTACAAACATTAACTTTACGATAAAAAACTTCTTTCCTGAACATTCTCACATCCTTGCGAACTTTGAACACTTTAGTTTGTTTTTGCTTTCTCGTTAAGTTTGTTTTTATAAATAAAAAATTGAGAAATTAATCATTTAAAATTTAAATCTCTATTGTTTGTCTGGTTCCTAATATAACATTATCATCATCGCTGTTAACAACCTGGCTGAAATGCTGTAAAACAACGACTATAAAAGATGAGTATAATAGTCGGCAAATAAATAAATAGAATAAGAAGACGAGAAATCGCATTTAATCATTTCTTTCTGATAGGTTCATAAGAGTAGTAGTTGAGGGGCAAAAATCAGAAGCTCACAGTATTAATGCCGGTGTCCCGCAGGGATCCATCCTGGCCCAACTCTTTTCCTGATCTATATTAATGATCTTCCAAATCACATCCTTACATCATTTGTAGACATCTATGCTGACGACACTACCATTTATGGTAGCACATCTAAGACAGTAAACGACCAAGTTCTCTCCAATTCTCTCTCCTCTGATCTTGAGCACGTAGTACAATGGGGTAAGGAGTGGCTGGTTACTTTTAATGCATCTAAAACCAAGCTTCTCTCTTTACATCATCAACATTCTGATCCACATCTGGCATCAATTGAAATGAATGTATAATAGTCGGCAAATAAATAAATAAACATGAAAAGATAATCAATTCAACATATATATATATATATATATATATTCCTTTTTTCTTTTTGTTTTATTTTAATGAACAGAATCAAAGAACGAATGAGTAGTATATACAAATTTCAAAAGATGATAATATATATTTAAGTTCATAAGCCACATCTTTTTCCTTTTTTTTCTTTCTCTTGTCTCTTTTTTTTTTTTTTGTATATGTATATGTCTCGCATACCAAACTCTCAACAAAGAATAGAGAGAAAAAAAAAACGGGTTTATAACAAAGATAATTTACAGAGTTGAGTCCCTTTCATCATTATTTTTCTTTTATGTCTCTTTAAAATATATCAAGGGAGGTTACTCTGGTTGATTTGCTATTTGTTTATTTTCCTCGTTTTGCTTTCTTTTGTCGGAATTTATCCTGCTTCCAGATAAATTCGACGCTAAAGTAACTAGGCTGAAAAAAAAAGCATGAAACAAAAGAGGGGGAGGGGGTAAAGAATCAAATATAAAGGTCTTGATTTGAAACGAAGAAGAAACTTTATTTACAATAAGTTGCAAATTTTTCCCTTAGTGGGCATTAAACTTAAGCGCCAAGGTAGCATATGAAAAAAGTAACATGTAATGAAAAAATAACAACACTGCTGGTTCTTATAAAGAAGTTGTGTGTATCCATTAACGAATACAACAAGAATATACAAAATAGTAGTATCTCCTAATCACACTCGCATATGAAATTAATTTTAGGAGCGTACTCACAATTGAAAGCCTGTCAGGCACGTGCCTTTTTCTTTTTTTTGTTTTAAGTTCTTTTAGAATTTTCCTTCCCTCCATGTTGCATGAAAACCGTAGACACACAGGTATTACAGGAGCAAGACCTCGTCGCTTGTCCGGATAGGAAATTCCATAATATCTTGTCACGTAAAAGGTATTTTCTTTAATTCCACTCCTCCTAAAATATGTGCAGAGCCATAGTCACGTAGTTTCCAGAAGCCTGTCTCGTCACAGCCGGGTATTAATTTCTTGCCGGGTTTACTTCTTTCAAGGAGGCTCATCAAAATTCCATTTTCAGCACCGGGCAATGAACACGTTCACTCTCCAGGTCAGCAGAATTTCAAAAGAGGACGAAATACACGCTGAGCTCATGACGTCATTACAGAGCTAGCATTTCTCTTTTCTCCAAATTAAAGGGAGTTTCGTACAAACCGAAAATATACGAAACTAAAAATCATGATGGACACAAAATACAAAAAATCATATATAAGAACCAGATAAACAATAATAAATGTAAACAGAGGGGATGCACCATTATTGGTACAAAAAAAATTCCAACACTTTCAGGTGATATACTTTCTTTTTATCAAGCACTAGCGAAATCTCTGAGTTTTCGTATTTAATAGTTCTCTTAAAGTGATCCAATATGTCTTTATAATTGACAAATCAAAAGAGTGAACGATAAACCAATCTTTAGTTTTATGCTGGTTGACAACAAATATGTTTTTCCTTTTTATACTTCTTGTGGAGTCGCATAGATGTCTATCGTTCTCAAGACCTTCACTGCAACTGATTAGCGTTTTTAATTTCTTAACGGTTAACTTTTTCTGAAAGAAAACGCTGAACACGTTTTTTTTTTTTTCTGAATTTTAAATATATCAGCATTTTTTTCTTTTCTTCTTCTTTTTTTATTATTGTTTTTCTCTTCAATGTTGCCGTTGCTGTTATGGTAACGGTTTACTTGATTATTTCAATTCCTTTGTGTCTTGGGATTTTAGCCATTAAATTTATTTATTTTTATTAATACGATATTGATAGATTTCAATATCATGACAATACAAAAAAAAAATGGTTATTCGTTCTGTCTTATGCTATATGGTCAAGAACTAGGTAACCAATAACACATTTTAAGAACTAGACAATCATTTTTGTGTTATATTTATGTAATAGAATGAACCTTTTTCTAAAGTATAAAATATTTTATTTAAAAATATTTTTTTATGGTTTGACGTATAAAACTAATCATATCTCACTTTTAATTTTTTGGTAGCAAGGGTAAAATTTTGCTTTATTTTCTATTCGAATGTCAAAATTTTAAAAGTCAGCCATTTTGATTGATTATGAAAAGATTTTTTACACTCATCCACATTTACCGTAGTATTTTTATTTATTTTATTTTATTTTATTTATTTATTTTGCATTGAGCGTAGTGTATTGCATTGAGTGCAGTAAACAGTCTCTTGAAAGATTAACAGAGATGCCATGGGAAAGCTTGCTACATCCCAAAGCTGCCATCTGTCTGCAGGATGTTTGGAATCGCTCCATCACAAATTTGTCAAGCGGCAATATCAAAGACAGAGCAATGTCAATCGTAATCTCTATACGGACATCAAGAGATGCTGCAGCAACTACCATCCTGCAAGAGCTTTGCCACCGTCACAGGCCTTGGATGAACAACACCAGCATCCTTCCAACTATGTGACTTGTAGAATAAGAAGACGAGAAATCTCATTTAATCATTTCTTTCTGATAGGTTCATAAGAGTAGTAGTTGAGGGGCAAAAATCAGAAGCTCACAGTATTAATGCCGGTGTCCCGCAGGGATCCATCCTGGGCCCAACTCTTTTCCTGATCTATATTAATGATCTTCCAAATCACATCCTTACATCATTTGTAGACATCTATGCTGACGACACTACCATTTATGGTAGCACATCTAAGACAGTAAACGACCAAGTTCTCTCCAATTCTCTCTCCTCTGATCTTGAGCACGTAGTACAATGGGGTAAGGAGTGGCTGGTTACTTTTAATGCATCTAAAACCAAGCTTCTCTCTTTACATCATCAACATTCTGATCTACATCTGGCATCAATTGAAATGAATGGCTCTCGTCTTCAGGAGGCCTCAAGTTTTAACAAGCTTCTTGGCTTGACCATTACTCCTGATCTTAAATGGAACACGTACATCAAATCTGTTGCCAAGGCCGCTGGAAAAATTGTGGGATCTTTCTATCGATCCGGTAGATATCTCACTGCTGATGCTATTCTCTATCTATATAAGAGCCAGGTACGTCCAAGGATGGAATACTATTGCCACATCTGGGCAGGAGCTAATAGAAAGGACTTGGCCTGCCTTGATAGAGTTCAAAATAGACTTCGTAGCCTCGTAGGAGATGTCCTTTTCTCTTCCTTGCAACCTCTATCTCACAGAAGAGATGTTGCGAGTTTGTCTCTGATGTATCGTTATTTTCATGGAAAGTGTTCGACTGAGCTTCATTCTATGGTCCCCCCTCGCCAAACTTTCACAAGCAACACTCGTCTAGCTGTAAACACTATCAATAATTCCCCCCCACTCTTTATCTGTGCCTAAACCTAAACGTAGATTCCATGAACAAAGCTTCTTTCTTAGAACTGCACGCCTGTGGAGTTGTCTTCCGTATTCCTGCTTTCCGGCTGACTACAATATGGCTGTCTTCAAGTCTAACGTAAATAAGTTCTTGATGAGCCATTCCATATAAGTTATCAAATTTACCAAATTTTCATTACTAATGATTACTATATTGTCCAATTTCTACTGTACACTCTTTAACCCTTATCCTTGAGTGGCCTCTTGGCCTTGATAATGTGGTGATGCCTATGTAAAAAAAAAAAAAAAAAAAAAAATCATACTTTCATAAATCAGAGTCCATTTTCTGTAGGCTGTTTTTGAACCCAGTCAACGGCGGGTACCTTTGTTAGTATATATATATATATATATATATATATATATATATATATGTGCATATATAATTATGTTTTTACTATAATAATTAAATACCTACAGACACTAGTGTTTCATCCTTTGGGAATCTTCAGTGCAGGATGTCACGATTAACACCAGCCGAACGATTTGAACCCCGCAACACGAGACATCTCTGGCTCGATTAGCGGAGACCATATCCATTCGGCTACCATTAACCACGTGAAATAGCATTGAATTTTTTAAACATTTTAATTTTAAATGTTCATTACGTCAGTCAGACAGTGATCTAATCGTTATACGATGATCTATGCATATATATATATATATATATATATATATAATATTCTGGGTAAAAATAAAATTTTATAATAAAAGTCATTGGAATATTATTTCATTGGCATAGGGTGGGGTGAAAAAGTTAAAAAAATAAACAAAAAAATGTAAGTAGGACCCTCCCAACCCGCTCTAATGGTAAACCGGCCACTGTTTTCTGGCTCGTTGGGGACCAAAAACGAATCCATCCTGAATACATGAAAAGTCAGATTTTTTTTGTTTTCAATAAAAAGTTTGAGCCAAAATCCACGACAAAAGTTAACGTCTGCTTTATACTAGCCTTCCTTGTGCCTCTGTTGGGCGATGGGAAAGTTAAATCACGCATTTTTTTAAAACCATATACAGTCATAAGCATATGCACTAGGACGAACTGGACTCATAAAAAAAGAATTTTAAAAACTACCTGCCTGGCAACTATACCCGGTGAACCAAGTGTAAGAGAAATTTTTTTTATATATTACAAAGGAGTCACCATTAATCAAGGCCCGGAGGCCACTCGAGAATAAGGGTTAACGAGTGTATGGTAGTCAATGGGACAATATCGTAGTAATTGTTAGTAGTGGAAATTTGGTAAATTGGATTACTTTAGGGGACGGCTCATCATCATTGTTTATGTTGGACTTGAAGATGACCATATTGTAGTCAGTTGGAAAGCAGGAAGACGGGACAGAGTTCCACAGGCGTGTGGTTCTAAGAAAGAAACTTTGTTCATGGAATCTACGTTTACATGTAGGCACAGATAACGAGTGGGGGGGGGGAAATTATTGATTGTGGTTTCAGCTGGACTAGTGTTTTTCGTGAAAGTGAGGCAACAAACAATTGCACTTAAAGGAACGGTCAGAATACTAAAAAGATCTCTCGGTTGGAATATCTGAGTTAGTAGGTGACTGTTTGGCATCGGGTAGGATGCCCCATTCCCAGCTTGAACAAATTGATAAGACAATTAAAAAAAAGAAGAAAAATACTCAAGCTGAGATCAAAACCAAAACCTAAAGACACTCTTGACCATCAGGATAGCTTGATACGATCATTAAAAAGTGTTTTCAAACATACTTATTCTTAACATAAAGAATCTATAATGTGAATGATTCATGCATGCACATTCATGAAACAGTTAGCAAACTAATAAAAATCCAATTACTTCTATGTATTAATTTTTCAATGTTTATCCCTTAGCAGCCCTTTTTTCTGGATGAAAACTAATTAAAATATTTTTCACATGTCTGAATACCCTATATACCAAGTTTCAAGTCGGTAAATACAAAATTCGTTGAGTATATAGGTCGGGTTGTCTTCACAAACACACGTTCTCACTTTTATATATAGACTAGCGGGGGGGGGGTACCCGGCGTTGCCCGGGTGTTTGTAGGTGTGTGTATGGAGGGGGGGGGGGTAATTAATAACCCTGCTTAAATATTATAAAAAAGACGATGTAAAAATAAAAACCCAAAACCAAAACGGAAAAAAATGGCATATATAAACCTGTGTATGAGAGAGGGGTAAACTAAAGAATAAGCGAAGTAATAAAAAAAAAAAAACGTTGCCCGAGTGTTTAAAGGTGTAAAATAAAATAAAATAGTTTTGGTCGGGATGAGGGATTGAACCCGGAAGCCTTGATGCGGAGGTGGAAACCGATGCCAGCTACTTAACGGTCTCAACCACGAGTGAGAGTAATTGATTAGCTGTTAAGTTAAGGCTTATAAAGCTAGTAAAAGATGTTTGATTGACAGGAAGACGCTAAATGAGGTCATCGCGGGATCGTTATTTTTAGTTTTCACTTCCCCCCCAGATGATGGTGGGAAGGGGGGTGTATATACACATTAATGTGAGTGTATGTACGCTAACGTGAATATATGTACGTGTGTGGACGTGGGCGCGTATGTTTGTGTGCGCGTATGTATATGACAAGTAATATAGCTTGAAATGTGAATGTGTGTTTTTGTGTGAGACTTGAAAAGGCTTGCGCAACATTTTGATACATCCATCTTAGTTTATTTTTAATTTTTAATTTTTAATCAGTTCATATATGTGTCAAAGTGGTAACGTCACCAGCTTTAAAATGCTACAATTTTACTTTCGGTTTTGATTCTAGCTGATGGCACCCAAATACATTTTCTTTTTTACTTTTGAAGTCACGACTCTATAATAATATATAGGATATGTGGACAAATCAAAATATCATATTTAAGCGTATTTTGCGTCCGGGCAAAGCTCTCCCCCCCCCCATCACCACCACTAGTCTCACATAATAAACCTTGTGTCTAAATTTGCCCTATTGGTGAGGAAAGTAAAAGAAGGTCTCGATGAAAAAGATGTAATGCTTCAGTGAGATGATGACCTCTAAGGTCCGAAAAGATACTAAATTTTCATCTTAGCTAAATAGACTAGATAAAATATCTATTTTTCTTGCCTTCCCATGAGGGCAAAATTACACATAAGGTCGGTTTTAAATGTGGAGAAAATTCAGCTCCCAAATTTTGGAAGAAAAATAATTCGCATAATGATGTCAGTATTTGAGGTGATAGGCAACAAACTCATCCTCTCTTCAATGGAGGGGATAAAGCTTAGGAGTATACTGAACAAATAATAGCTGAAAACACTATCAATGATCCCCCCAGCTCTTTATCTGTGCCTAAACTTAAACGTAGATTCCATGAACAAAGCTTCTTTTTTAGAACTGCACGCCTGTGGAACTCTCTTCCGTTTGCCTGCATTCCAGCTGATTACAATATGTTCGTCTTCAAGTCCAACGTAAACAAGTTGTTGATGAGCCGTTCCACTTAAGTTCCCAAATTTACCGAATTTCCATAACTAACTATTACTATATTGTCCAATTTTACTACTGTACACTCTTTAACCCTTATCCTCGAGTGGCCTCTGAGCCTTGATAAGTGGTGATGTAAAAAAAAAAAAAAAAAAAAAAAATCCCCAAAAACTACAAGTTAATCTTAGTCAAAGACCCAGGCTGTACATAACGTTCTGTTAAAAATGCCAGACTCATAATTTGTCAATTAAGTTAAGTCAAGGGAGACAAGTCAGTTTGTCATACTGAATTGGTCGCACGACTCTTCCGCATGGTGTTTGTTTAGCAATTTGGAATAACAACTGATTGTTCTAATCTTTTAAACCAATGCATTTCAAGTGAAAACATCATTACGTATTTACATGTTATAGTGACGTTTATATAAATTTAAAAAATCAAGAAAAATGGTCCAGAAGATGTGCTAGATCTATTTTTAACAAAAAAAAAAAAAAAAAAAAAAAAAAATCATCCACAATTGTGTTCCGTTGATAATTCAGAATGAGAAACCATTCTTCTAAGGGACATAACTCTATTGTACTAATAATTGTAAGACTTTTTTTTCTTTTTGCAACTACTTTATTTAATGTAACAAAGTTTTATAAAATTGATAACAAAAAAAAATGTAACATGCGAGGATATTGTATTTTTTCTTAAACAAACATTCCAGTAATTGAAAGAAAAAAAAAATGATTTTTTTCCAACTACTTTAGTAGAATAGAGTTGCCTCCCTTTAGAACAATAAGTTGTTATTCCGAATTGCTGTCTCGTTTAAAAATGGCGGACTATTGAACGCCATTTAAGTCAAGGGAGATAAGTCAGTTTGTCATATAGAATTGGTCGTGCAGCTCTTCCATATTAAAGCATACAATAAAACTTGATAATTCGATTAATTCTATTTCTACTTGTTATTATTTTTCTACTGGATCATTTTTCGTAATTTATACCGATTTTGCCACGACACGTAAATACTTTAGACAATTCAGAAGCATAGACGAGCCTAACTGCGACCTACCGGTGTTAGGTGAGAACCTATCCTCAATGTGAAAATGTTCCGATTACCAAACCAGATTTAATGTTTTAGGTTTAAATCAATCTGTAAAATATATATAAAAAAATTAAAACGTGCTCAAAAGTTTCGCATATTTTTTTTTTCATGCCTATTTATTATTTATGGAAAACCTAAAAAAAGGAAGATCTGATTGGTAATCGAAGCATTTTCACATGGAGGCTAGGTTTTCACCTGACACGGATATGGTCGCACTTAGGGCCACCTATGCTTATGATACTTTCAAATGTTTTCACCTGAAATGCGTTGGTTTAAATGATTACAACTAGATTTTATTAGCAATGATTATTAGTGTGAAACGTATAAAAATTCAAGGGAAGTAACTCACCGTGCTTCTTTCGTCAAGGGAGACAATCAAGCAAGTCACCTTTTAACGGTGTTGTGATGCACTTCGAGAAAGTCCGTTCCGGTGAGGTCAGTCTAATTTAATTTGTTTTTATGTAATTAAAAAGAATATTAACAAGTTTTAACTCAATTATTATTTAATTTACGTTTAAGTTTAAATCTTAATAGTCTTTTGCGTTTTCCTTGTCTAAAATTGGATTTCAGTTCGTGGTTGATCTCTGAAATAACACCGACGAACAAAATAAAAACAAATACTTTGAAATGTCTATCTCTTCTCTTCTCTATCTTCTGGCATTACATAATCGGAATTTTGTCTGTGAGTTCATTCCCTACAGACTCGAAAACGACTGGGTCGATTTTTATGAAATTTCACACGAAGGTACTATATATGCCTGGCAGTGTTCTTGGATTGGTTTTGTATCAGAATGTCTTCGATAAGTATCAATAATCGATAATCAAAATAATATGGATGAAAGAAGGAACAGGATATTCTGACCAAAGTTAACATGTTACAGAACATAATCTCATAAGTGGATTTGAGAAGTTTTATTACCACACAAGCCGTACGTTCTTTGATATGACAGGGGCGCGGGCGAAATCAATGTTTCTGTTTAAAGCACAGTTGAACCAGGGGTACTTATACAGTTTCAAAACATTAAAAGAATGAAAATATTGGAAAAAAAGTTGGTACTTCAGTGAAGTAAGTACCAACTTTTTTTTTGCCCTTTTTTACGCTCTTGCATGGAACTATGATTTTAGTCGCCGTTTTTGTTTTTTTTTGTTTTTTCACTTCAAGTGCGTACATTATTGTTGAGACATTGGTGGCCATAATTTTTTTTTTTTTTTTATATTGCCATTCTTTTTTTCCCCAAATTATTATCTTTTTTTTTTTGTTTGTTTATTTGGGGAGGGGGGAAGTATTTTCATGGGACCATGATTTTTGGCGTCCATGTTTAAAACAAAAAAAAAAAATCATAATTTGGAAAAAAAAGAATGGCAATAAAAAAAAAAAAAAAAGTGTCCACCAATGTCTTAACAATAATTTACACACTTGAAGTGCACATTTAGACCCCCCCCCCCAAAAAAAACCCGTTCGGCCAAAATCATGGTTCCATGCAGCAGCGTAAAAAAAAGGGCCAAATTTGGTCTCAAAAAGGCCAGTCTGGCAAGCCTTAGAAAGGCCAAAATTTCAAAACAAGATGGCAGCCTTATTTGTTGTACATTAAAAAATATTGAAAAAAATAATAAAAATTAATTTTTTTCGGGTTTTATTTCAGCCTTAGGGTCTAATAATGTGTTTTATATAAAAATAAATAATTTTTATAAATTTTTGTCTATCAAATAATTTACGCCGCTGAAATATACATTTGCCTTATTTTTATTATTATATTTTCTCCACTAAATATTTATATTTGTTACATTTATTTTTTCATACATATTCAAATAATGCTTTTGGTCTTTTTTTTTTTCCTAAATTAGTACTTTAAAAAAGTTTTCGTGATTAAATAAACCAAAGAAAACCTTTTGTGCATGCGCTTTTAGAGAGCAGTCATTAAACAAAACAAACCGTTTACGCAGGGTCCACGTTCCCCGTGAAGTACCAAAAAGTTATATTGTACGTACTTGTTATGGAATAAAGTTTTTTATACAAAAAAAAAAAATCACTTAATTTGATTAAGAAGTTTATTTTTTTTACAGAGGAAAATCAAACTTTTAATGAGATCAATCGTGCTGTGACCATCTTGTTTTTCGCGGATGAGGAGGGGGGGGGCGCCAGGGCAGATAACTCCAATCACCGCTTAAAGTTTGTCAAAATTTGATGAAATTATTTTGAAACAGGAACAAAAAAATACCTAGGTAAATATTTTAGTTTTTTTTTGTTTCAAAGTTTGTCTGTCCTTTTTTAATCTTTTTTGTTTAAAGGCATCCCCTCTTTGTTCCAGGCAAATGGCGCCAATATGATCGGTCTCATTAAAATTTGTTTTTCCGCTGTAAAAAAAAAACAAAAAAAAAAACTACTTGATCCAATTAAGTAAAAAATTTTTGTATGAAAACTTAATTCCATAATGAGTATGTACAATACAATTTTCTTTAATATTTTCATTTTTTTTAATGTCTTGATTAAACTGTACAATTACCGAAACATGATATTGACATTTTCATTTTAAACTTTCATTCAAGCCATTATCACTGCACAGGCAATAAGTCCAGACATGTAAAATCAACAGAGGGGCACATTCGAAATGAATGTTTCTGTTTAAAGCACAATTGAAGCATGATATTTGACTTTCCGCATTTTAAACTTTAATTAAAGTCATTACATATAAAAATAATTTTATGAAATCACCAGTAGGTTCTCTACAGTGCAATGTAGATTACAATGTATTGTGGACTAAGTCACTGCATGTAAAGCTGTGAGAAATTTAATCTCACATTGCTTAGAACTCGGCGGAGAAGAAATTGTCATGTAAAGAAATGCAAACTTACTTGGTATGAGGAAAACAAGTCGTGTTCTTCTTGATTGCAATATCATTATAACATTTCGCATCTCTGTTGAGTCTGTTAGTTGACTTCGAAAGAAGTGTTAGTTAAATTTCTACTGGGTAGAGTTGAATGTTCTTGGTCATGGATTCATTTAGTTATGACTCCAGTTAAAAGAAAACAAATGTTTCCACTCAATAGATAATTATGATATCAACCTCATTAGCTGATATAAGGAGACAATATAAGATCATTTAATGAAACTTAATTGGTTAGGTAAAATAGTCTCACAGAGAAAGGGCGTCAATCGCCCTTAAATAAACGACTCCATGGATATGGGAAGGAGAAACACTAAACTACGTCTTGCCTTCCTGAGATAAATACACAAAGTGAAGTTAGCAGTTTGAATACTTTGGGGATGGATGGCGAACAGAGGTGTTCAATTTTTGAAGTAATTCGTAAAAATGAAGGCTATACTAAATACTGAGACCCCTTTTAGTAATTTATAAGTGCCTTTTGTTAAGTAAATTATCATTGATCTTATCATTTGGACCAGGTGAAAATGTTTTTTTTCAAAAATAATTATTAGATCAGGGTTAAGGTTTCGAATGAAGTAGATTTCATTCCCCCCCCCCATCATATTGTCCCTTTTGGCAATGGTTTCAACCATTTCTTTGATTAAAAATTCGATATTATGCGTAACCGCTTACTTTCTAAAGTGGTCTTGTGATTTTGACCAGGACTATATATATATATATATATATATATATATATATATATAGTCTTTGTGTTGCTTGATAATCTTTCATTTCACTTTTACTTTCCCTCCTTATTTGATTGTCACTTTTTGCTGTGTTGTGTAACAGAGCGCGTATAAAAAAAAAAGCAGCAGGGAAGGAGAAACACTAAACTATGTCTCGCCTTCCTGAGATAAATACACAAAGTGAAGTTAGCAGTTTGAACACTGCCCAGCGTGGTGTTCAAATGTAAATCCACCAATCAAAAAGGCTGTAATAAAACATGGCATTACTTCATCAACCAATAAAAGTTTGCATTTCAAGTCTTGCAATTTCTGACACACTGCCAAAGGAGGAAAGAAAAAGTAATGAGTATCCATTACTTTTTTTCCAAATATTAATTACAAGGTAATTGGCTAGTAAATAATTTTATTGGTCTCAAGGACTTAACTAACCATCATAGGTTTTATTTTAAAGTAATTATATGTGACTTTTTCTGCTCATGATAAATGAATTTATAACCAATAAATCTAGTTTATCAAGATTACCAATATATTATTAATAATAAGGACGATAACTTGAACAGCTCCAATCTCTGCCCCCCCCCCCGCCGCCAATCTTTTTCGAAAAACACCCGTCTAGCTGAAACCACTGTCAATAACTTTCCCCACTCTTTAACTGTGCCTAAATCAAAATGTAGATTCCACAAACAAAGCTTTCTTAGAACTGCACGCCTGTGGAATTCTGTTCCGTTTGCATGCTTCCCAGCTGACTACAACTTGGTTGTCTTCAAGTCCAACATAAACAAATTCTTGATGAACCGCCCCCTTAAGTAATCCAATCTACCAAATGTCCATTAATAACGACTACTATGTTATTATCTCATTGATTACTGTACACTCAATAATCCTTATCCCCGAGTGGCCTCAGGGCCTTGATAATAACTGTAAAAAAAAAGAAGAAAAGAAAAAAAGTCAAATGATAACTTAATACTGAGTTTAGTGATTTATTTTTTCCAAACAATTTGGACAGTTTTATCCGAGCTACATTGCGAATGTTTTTCAAAGTGGCGACTAGAAATAATAAAACGATCATCTTTTTGCGATTGTATTTCTTTCACTGACAATCACCAAAAGCTCCCTTCTGAGTGAAAATTATCTTTTCAACTTTTTTTTAAAAAATAAAACGGAGAAAGTTAAATTATTTAAACAACAAAAGTTTAATAGAACAATATACTCTTTTTTTTTTTTTAACGAAGGCTGTTAAAAAAATAACTGAAGAAGTTCAGATATATGTTCTGAATTTCTTCAGATATTTTTTTATCAAATTTCAACATTAACGTACTTTATCAAATCTCAACATTAACGTACTGTACACGCAATAACCCTTATGCCCGAGTGGCTTCTGGGCCTTGATATAAGTGGTGACTGCCTTGTATAAAAAAAAAAAAAAAAATTAAAATGTTTATACCTTCAAGTATCAACATAAAATTTGTTGTATATTTAGAATTACACGTATTAACAAAACACCGAAAAATCTTTGTAAATGCAAAGATTGAGAAAAATGAAATTTTATAACAAATATTTTCATAAATATTTTCATAAATATTTTCATTTACAACGTTGCCCGGGATTGAATGATGAGCAACGAATGTTTCACACTCCCATATTTTTATTGTCATTGGACTCGCCCATTTTTCAATCATATCGATTACACCTGGAGGAAGCTTCACAAGCCTCTCACAGTGACTTAGTTCACAATACATTATACTCTACATTGCACTGTAGAGAACCTACTGTGATTTTATAAAATTATTTTTGTATAACGGCTTGAATTAAAGTTTAATATGAAAAAGTCAAGTATCATGCTTCAGTTGTGCTCTAAACAGAAACATTCATTTCAAACGCGCCCTTGTCATATCAAAGAACCTACTGTTGATTTTATATGCTTGGCCTTACTGCTTATGCAGTGATTATGGTGTTCATTTAAGATGAAAAAGTCAGCTATCATGGTTAAATTTTGCTTTAAACAGAAATATTAATTTCGAATGCACCCTCTGTCATATCAAAAAACCAACTGTTGATTTTATATGTTGGGCTTTTCTGCTTGTGTGGTAATAAAACTTCTCAAATGCACTTGTGATGTTAGGCTGTGTAAGGTGTTAACTTTGGTCAAAATCGCTTGTTCCTTCTTTCATCAGATTATTTTGATTTTTGATACTTATCAAAAACATTCTGATACAAAACCTTACTAAGAACACTGCCAAGCACATAAAGGACATTAGTGTTAAATTTCATAAAAATCGACCCAGCCGTTTTTGAGTCCATAAGGAATGAACTTACACATACACACACACACACACACATAGGCAAAGTTCCTTTTATATAATTTATATAATTATAAAACTTAGATCAGCTTGCTTGGGCGTTTAAACCGTCCATCTGGTTTCTGACTTTCGGTTTCAAAAAATTTGTCTGCTTACCTATTTCGTGGCCTTCCTATCTTAGTCTGATATTAGAAGCCACTGCTGCTATTCAAAACATACACAAGGTTTAGAAATTTCTTTTTTTGTTTTAACATATTTTAACATACTTTCTTTACAAATAAATGTAATTTGACCCCATTGAGTTAAAAAAAAAAAAACTGATTTAAATAAATATATAATATATAACTATAATCATATTTATAACCATATTTACTGCTTTTAGTAGCGCTCCTGTGGAATCTGACGATTTATTTTTTTCAGGCCTTAATTAAAAAAATAGGGTGGGGGGGTAGGTAGAAACTTGGTTTTAGTAGTGCTTTTAGTAGGACCTCCTATTGAATAGTCCCGTGACCTTTGTAATAGCCATCTTTACGAAATCCGTAGTTGTCGGCTCTTGAATTGGAACATAAAATCTAAGAGACATGGTAGCTTCCTTCTCCCGTAATAAGATATTAAAAAAAAAGAAGAAAACTTAATCAATATACATAATTTTTGGAATATGACATCTTTGTTCCATGACTGGTATGTATATCATAAAGATTTATCTTTATTTTCTGTACTTTTTATTATTTTTAATTCAAATTCTAAATAATAACCCAAAATTCATTAATTAAGTAGTTTTTGGTATTTATGGAGAATATCATTTTTTAGCAACCCATTTTTGATTAAATTATCCAACAGCATATTCTATAAGTTTTATTTATTTGTTTTGTTTTAGCATTTTTTTTTTTTTTTTTAATTAATATTGAATAAATTTAGTTTCAGTATAAATTGTGTATCTTATTTTTCTTTTTTTCAATGCAAGTTTTTAAAGTTTTCTAATGTTTTTCTAAAAAGCTCTAACTTTTTGACAGATCTTGCTTGCTAGGACCTCATGAATGATGTCATTTTTTGGTGAACTGGCCTGAATCTATTACATTGGTCGCAATAGAACTCGGTCAAAGGGCAGTAACTCCTTTTCTTTTTCAGGTGGAGTTACCTCATTCCTTTTAATTCTGTTATGTGAGTTCTCTCGTGGAGACAGATGTTGGCAGGCCCCAACTAAAGAATAACTTTGAACCCAGGTAAATAAAGATGGAGATATATTCTGTTTGTGACACACAAACTCAAGTAATATCAGACTCAGACTAAACGGTGTAATTTGTATCATTTTTTTTGTTGCCTTTTTATACGGCATAATCACGTTTGGCACAACGGTTCCTGTCAGATTACCGAAGTTAAGCAACAATATGCCTACCCCAGTACTAGATAGGTGATCATTTGGGACTTCTAGGTGTGGTATGTGCTCTCTGCTTATCTTGGTATTGTTTCCAGTCGTCCTGAACTTCTTATCACTGGACTCAAGCAGCATTGATTCAGGAGAGGTGTGGTTGGGGATTGCAAAATCCTTGACACACAATTACATGCGCAGCTTCCCCTACAGGGGGTATCCTTTGTCTTTCGAGACTGAACGGAGGCATTGATGTGTTGCCTCCTTGTAAATAAAATGTCTACGCAAAATGGAAAAATTTATCTTTTGTTGACCTTTGACAACTAAATATTTTCGTTTACTAGCCAAATAAAAAAGTTACTAGCCAAACCAACATGATTTTTGGAATGTAACATGTTCGTTCTGTTACGATTATGTACATCATAAAGTTTTTTTCTGTATATTTTAAATAGGTGTTATTCTAAATATACAACAAATTTTATGTTGATACATGAAGGTATAAACATTCTAATTTTTTCAGGTGTTTTTTTTAAACAGCCTTCGTTAAAAAAAGATTATGTTGTTCTATTAAACTTTTATTGTTTAAATAATTTAACTTTGTTCGTTTTATTAAAAAAAAAAAGTTGAAAAGATATTTTTCGCTCAGTAGTGAGCTTTGAAAGATTGTCGGTTAAAGAAATGCAATCGCCAAAAGATAAGCTTTTCATTATTTCTAGTCAGCACTTTGAAAAATCACTCGCAAATGTGACTGTCTCACTCGCAATATAAAGCCCTGCTACGTCAAGTGAACTGTGAATATCCTCATCTTTTCCACTAGTTTCTATCATTCATGTACACACACAAATATACACACATTCGTTTTTGGGCATAATTTTCTGCAATACATTAATAGTTACTAGCGGGACCGGTGAAAATTCCACAGGGGACTCATTCATATGTAATATATTGATGTTGGCATTCTGTAGATGTTCAGCGTAAATGGAGACAGCCTGATATTATTGTAGCTCTTTTGTTAAAACTGCAAAAGTATTTATCTAAGCCAGCAGGGATACCCGGCATATCCCAGTTGTAAAGTATGCTTAAATGTGATATTTTAATTTTTGCAGATTTTGTATATATTATTATAGAGTTAATGTTCTGTTGATTTTTAAAGTTCTGATTTAAAAAAAAACAAAAACATCTATCCATACAACTTGGGTGTATCAGCTCGAATTGAAACCAAAACCCAAACCAAAATTTATGAATAAAAAAAAATATATATATAACTTGAGTTCCGAAACCAAAACTCATGAAGAATTTTTGGTAAAATTATTTATAAAAATATAGATGACTTAAGTGCCATCAACTATAACTGAAACCGAAATAAAAAAAATTATGAAGAATTCTTGATAAAATTATTTATTTCAAGATTCATAACAATTAAACGACAGTCACTTGGATGTAAGTGCGTAACACGCAAAATAAATAACACACACATATCCTATTAATATATAGATGATATGCCAACATCCCCATTCATAACATGCATGCCAAATTTTATGTTGTTTTGCTATCAAATTTATTCTTACCCTTTTTCAGAATGTAGCGGACTGAAGATGCTCACAACCCTATCCCCAGCATATCGGGCATCTCGTCATTTTTTTTGTTATACAAGATGTTGCAGTTTACACACAACGGCACGGTAAGTAACGATGAACAATGTCAAATTTTTGTGTAGAGAGTAAGATATTAAAATATGTCATGTTGTATAGAGATATCGACATATCAACTGAGTCATGTTGTATCAGAGAGTTATCACATGGGTATACATTACAGTTCATATTTACACAAGGTATCATTTGTTATAAAAAGAATAATATATGCTTCATACATTTTCTTTCTTCAAGAGTTCTATCTTCACTGCTGCGCTCCGTGGTGAAACATGAAATGACCAACCATAATTGATTGAGACCTCTGTTCGTCCTTCTTTTGTATAACCACAGAACAAGACTTTATATTTTTAAAATATGAATTTATTTCAGTTGTCTCAAATGGTCTTCACTGGAGTCTGCATTTCGTCTACATGCTTATTCTTCACAGCCTTGCTTCTTGGCTTGAAGTATGTCTATTCACTCTCGTGACTAAACTCCAACTCTCTGACTCTAAACTTCCCGACCTCTTGACCTCAGTTCCGTTACATCATCATTCAGAAAGCACACATATCACTAACGTGTGACCTTTCCACGTCTGCCTGCCCAACGTTATTTTGTTTATATTTAACCTAGCTAATTTATGTAAACATCCTCAGCTAAAACCCATTGCTACACTTTATTCTATAAACAATAAATAACTCCCAATATAAACTATTTTAAGAATATCATTGAATAGATAGATAAATAGATAGACAGATCGATAATAACTAATTAACTGTTAACAATGTTAATTAGCCAACAAAATTAATTAAGAGTATATCGAGCTCTTGGAATGTTTTTTTTTTTTTTTTTTTTTTTTGTATGGAAATCTCTCCAGACAAAGTATGAAGCCACTTGCTGTTAGGAATTAACAAAAAAAAAAATACCACTTCAAAGTTAAAAACTAACCAATGAATAGATCCCAACCTAGAAAGCAGCAATTCTTCCCCCTTTCTCAGAAACATTGCTCATGGAATGCAAGAACAAAAGGACAAAATAAGGGAAGTGAGAGGTGTGAGGCTGCTGAAAGTAAACTTTCTACTCTTGGTTTCTCTCTCCTTTTTTTTTTTTTTTTTTTACATAGGCATCACCACTTATCAAGGCTCAGAGACCATTCGAGGATAATGGTTAAAGAGTGTACATTAGTTAATGGAAGAATATCGTAGTAATTGTTAGTAGTGGAAATTTGGTAAATTGGATTACTTAAAGGGACAGCTCATCAAGAATTTGTTTATGTTGGACTTGAAGATGACCATATTGTAGTCAGCTGGAAAACAGGAAAATGGAAAACAGTTCCACAGGCATGCAGTTCTAAGAAAGAAACTTTGTTCATGGAATTTATATTTCGGTTTAGGCACAGATAAAGAGTAGGGGAAATTATTGATAGTCTTTTCAGCTAGATGAGTGTTTCTTGCGAACGTTTGGCGAGGTGGGACCATAGATTGGAGCTCAGACAAGCACTTGTCATGAAAATAATGATAAAGCAGAGACAGACTCACAACGTCTCTTCTGTGAGAAGCAGGTTGCAGAGAAGAGAAAAGAGCATCTGCTATTAGGCTAAGAAGTCTATTTTGAACTCTATCAAGGCAGGATAAGTTTTTCTGGCAGCTCCTTCCCAGATATGGCAACAGTACTCCATCCTTGGACATAGCTGGCTCTTATATAGGTAGAGAATTGCATCAGCAGTGAGATATCTACTGGATTGATAGAAGGATCCCACTATTTTTCCAGCGACCTTGGCAACAGATTTGATGCATGTGTTCCATTACTAGGAGCTTGTCAAAACATGGAGCCTCCCTAAGGCGAGAGTCATTCATTTCAATTGATGCCAGATGAGGATTAGAGCATTGATGATGTAAAGATAGAAACTTGGTTTTCAATGCATTAATCTAAGTTATGAATCCGTCATCTTTTATCTATTTTTATATTCGTGCCCCCCCTCCCCCCCATCCCCCCATCCCTCCCCACCCCCCCGCGCATTGCCCAGGTGTGTGTATGTGGTGTAATAGGGAACACCGGGGGAAAAATAAAAAAAGTGGTAGTTGGGGGGGGGGGGGAGATAAAAATCAAGACAACAGTAGGTAGTTTGGGTGGAGAGAAGCTTTGTTAAAAGGAAAAGTGGTAGTGGGCAGGCAGTGAAGGAGGAAAAAAAAAGTAACGTCTTGGCCAATGCGTTCATGGCGCAAGCGGAAGTAGAGAGCGTTGAAATTAAGCATAGTCAATCCAACGGAGACGATGACTTGCGAAAATGTCAACGAAAAAAAAAACGACCCCTCCTTGTACAAAACTGCCCAGTGGAGGGTGAAAGAATGAATGTTTTTGGCTAATTTTTCGATATTTGTTGTCCGAAAGATCGAATTTCAAAATGATACCAATCTCGTGAGGATCCATTGCATGTGTTGAAGATTTTGCAAGACGTACAAACACACACACACACACACACACACACACACACACATTTTGCCTTTTTTTACTCTTTCACTTCAAACAAGGCATAATAATAATAACAATTTAATAATAATAATAATTTAATAATAATAATAACAATTTAATAATAATAATAATAATAATTTAATAATAATAATAATTTAATAATAATAATAATTTAATAATAATAATAACAATTTAATAATAATAATAATAACAATTTAATAATAATAATAATTTAATAATAATAATAATACGATGTGTAACATAAGCAGTTACTAACAGACGAATGTGAAAAGTTGAGTAGCAAGTTTGTTCACATTACATTTAAACTTCTGCAAGTTAGTACAGTCAGGGAAAACAGAAAACAAGTCCAAGGGAAGAAACTATTAGAGTAGAAGGCTTTCCGGCATCTAGGAACCTTAACAGTGAAGGGGTGGGATTTTGCTGCTTGTTGAGTTAGTCAGGAATGTCTACATAGAGGGCGCACAAGTGTCTTTCTTCTTACCAGCAGGAGTGAATTGTCCCTTTTTGAATTCTATGGAAACCGACTAATATCACCTGGGTGGTTAAGTTATATATGACTATACATAGCTCGAAACGATTTAAAATGATTTGATTGTTTTCGTATGATTAGAAATAATCGATGAATAGTTCTACACACATCTCCCTATATTTAATTTTCCTCTGAGGTCATCAAAACGATGCCTGTAGTTAAGACTTGCATCACACATTTATCGCATCATTTTCCTATAATTCTCTCCATGCAACACGTCTTTAATCCTTAATTCTGGGGTAAAATTCCAGAGCCAATGTTCCCAAAACAACCTATAATATATACAGCAATGTTCCGGAAACGTCTGCAATAGCACTAAAACCATGTGTATCAGTGCCGTCCCCCTTTCCAATGGACTGTTCCAATGATGTAGATTGGGAAATGACCCCCCCCCCTCTTATTTGTTTTTTGACTTTTGGCAGCATTCACCCAGGATGGGTTGAACCGGCCCCTCCGATAGACCACAGAGTGCCCTAATATGTAAAATAGCTCATTTTGCAAGTGCAGTTTGCAACAGCCTCTATATATAGTAAATGACCGCCTGTGCATAACAAAGAGTCACATCCTTCAAGAGGTAACCTTGTTAATATGCATAGGTATAGATAGAATACGGCTGATCTAGAAGAGTAAACCTTGTTATCAGCATAAATGTTAATTTATTGAGGTGAAGGGGTGAGATTTTGCTGATTGGCTAATTGGTAGAGTGTATTTGGATGGCAAAGCTATTGTAGTTTTTCAGAATTTTTGTTATCTTGGTGATACCATTGGAGCACAAAGTGGAGCAGGTACTAGCATGATTGCAAGAGTAATAACTGGATATAGTATGTTCAGAGAACCTGTCATTACAATCTAGCAGAGCATTACCACTGTTGACAAAGGGAAGAGTCAAATCACACGTGTACGCAGTGTGATGATGTATGGAAGTGAAAACTGGCCAGTGATGGTTGAGGACATGCGTTGCATGGAGCGGATTGCTATGAGAATGATACAATTGATGTGCAGCATGTATCTTAAAGACAGTCTTCTCAGAGGAAGATTAAATATGTACAGTATAGCGAGATGTGTGCGGAACAGGAGACTTTGATGGTATGGTCGCATTGAAAGAATGGATGAGAGTTTTCTGCTGAGCAGATTGGGAAAGAGTTGATGTATTAAGTTTAATCCACACATGAAGACCATGGAAAACATGGGAAAAAGTGGTAAAAATTAATTTATGTGGAAGAGGGAGAAATAAGGACCTGGCCAGAGATAGATTAGTTTGGGAGTCAGTTTCTTAAATCTATCCAATGCTTGCCAACAGATGTTGTTCACAAGATGATGATGATGATCTTTGTCTTTAGTCCGGGCATCTCTATTGTGACAAACTATATAAGAGCCAGGTACGTCCAAGGATGGAGTACTGTTGCCACATCTGGGCAGGAGCTGCTAGAAAGGACTTGTCCTGCCTTGATAGAGTTCAAAATAGACTTTGTAGCCTTGTAGGAGATGTCCTTTTCGCTTCCTTGCAACCTCTATCTCACAGAAGAGATGTTGCGAGTTTGTCTCTGATGTATCGTTATTTTCATGGAAAGTGTTCGACTGAGCTTCAATCTATGGTCCCCCCTCGCCAAACTTTCACAAGCTGAAAACACTATCAATAATTCCCCCCACTCTTTATCTGTGCTTAAACCTAAACGTAGATTCCATGAACAGAGCTTCTTTCTTAGAACTGCACGCCTGTGGAATTGTCTTCCGTTTTCCTGCTTTCCGGCTGACTACAATATGGTTGTCTTCAAGTTAACGTAAATAAGTTCTTGATGAGCCGTTCCATATAAGTTATCAAATTTACCAAATTTTCATTACTAATAATTACTATATTGTCCAATTTCTACTGTACACTCTTTAACCCTTATCCTTGAGTGGCCTCTTGGCCTTGATAATGTGGTGATGTCTATGTAAAAAAAACAAAAACAAAAAAAAAACCTCTGCCTCACTAACTGAGTATGTGGATCCAATAACGTCTCGTAGATTTTTCTGAAATAGGTAAGGTAGACAACATTTATTCATTTATAGGAATGCACATGCGCGAATCTGCAACAAAATCTTACCATCAAAGAAACAACAACTTCCTTTTTTTGGTTCACAGGTTTATTTATGTTATCCCTCTCTTTCTTCTGGATCTCGTAAAATCATATTTGCTAATCAGCTGGAATGAAAGGACTCCTTCTGCCCAGCTAGCTTTTTCAGGGCAGAGAACGGCGGTCGACGACAAAAGACCAAAATTTGCGACTGTTTCAGTAAGCTGGACAAAGGATGATCGTTATTTCTTCAACTCTTCAAGTCCAACGTAAACAAATTCTTGATGAGCCGTTCCCAATTTAAGTAATCAGATTTACCAAATTTACACTTCTAATTAATATATTGCCCTTTTGACCACTGTACACTCTTTAACCCCTATCCTCGAGTGGCCTGTGGGCCTTGGTAAGTGGTGATTCCTGTGTAAAAAAAGAAAAAAAAACTGTTGCTATGATGTCACTCACAAGGTTTATACAGTATGCAACGCAACTAGATATAAATAAAAGAAAGTAAATCGCACGTGCATGAATTTGAGACAAAATCAACCTTTTTACGGTTCATAACTCACCCCCACATACTAAAAAGTGAAGAACCTCCCAAATGTATACCATGTCACAAACCTTATACAATGAAACACTTTTTACTTGACTGCTATGACTTCCGACAAATTTGTCAACACTACTACAAGGCCATGAACCTGTTATATCGTAGATTATTATGAATAACAAGTCATTACTGGGGTTGTACAGAAAGGGTTTATTTAGGTAAAAAGGTACACACATTTCTAAGCGTCCATTGACAGCTTAGTACTAAATTCTGTCTCCCACGTGAGGAGAGTTTGCTTGTCTTTTTATAGACGTAACAGTCCATTCATTTGAGGGGTGTTGGATCAGTCCATTATATCACCTTCCTCCCAAGCTAAATTCTTCCCTAGAATTTCGCTTCACCATTTTTTTCTTTTTTGACTTTGTCCAAAAAATTCAGTTCACTACCCAAGGCCACAAGCTTAAAAGCACTCTTCAAAAAAAAAACCCCTAAAACCATTCTAAATTTCCTGAAAAGAGCAAATCTTTACTATAAAATATAAATGCCATCGAATAACAAACTATACCAAAGCACTGCCCAAATAACTCTTTATACCCAGCAAAAATCGACTCTGAAAGTATCAAAAAAATTTAAATCTTATATACAGCATTAAATGACCTAATTCAATCCGATCACTAACGAAGCAAGAACCCCTGAATTTGAATTTCTTCTTAAGACCCTTTAAGCTTAAACCTTAAATTTTAGTTATTTTTCTAGAATAAAAATCATGCAATAGATTTTGATCAAAATTGGAATAAGAATTCTAGACATAAAGTTTATTATATATATATATATATATATATATATATAACTACTTCATTTACTCACATAAATTTAATATACGAAAGTATAGATTTATGCGTAAACTTTAAGTATTTACTTCAAAAGTGCTCAATACTAGTTAGATATATGTGCACGTATGTGTATACACATAGGTATATTTATATATATAAAAAAAAAAGAAAAAAAAAAAGGAAAACGTCTACCTTAAACCACTAACCTAGTTCTAAAACAGATCCTTTGTTCGATAAAATGCATGCCCATTGGCTGATAGGAAGGGGCGCGGTGGATACTAGAAAGCTGATTGGCTAACTAAAAATCCTCAACATATATAAAAACAAGAAACAACCACAGAATTTGCGCATAAGCCTGACGAATCCTACCTATAGTGGATGAAACGCAGAATATTCAGTGTAGCTTAATCACCATATATATTTTATAAATTACTATATATATATATATATATATATATATATATTGGTTTTAATCTTTATAAGAGGACGTAGAAGTGGTGCAAAATTATTCAGTTAAGGGAATTAATTTTCTTTGTCCTAGGATGGGTATTCTTTTAGTAAATACAGAATGTTACAGAAAAATCTGATACTTAAAAGTAAATCAAATAGGCGATAAAAACAAGAGTTATATATGCAGCGATCCGATTTGCTACTTGGTCCATATTGTAGTCATTGAAGTCCCATATCTTATATAACCTTTTTCTTGACATTGAAAAATTTGTTGAAGGTCAAAATAGTTTTTGAGTGATCAACATTTCCATGACATGTTATTAGTTTATAAATTCTTTTTATTTGGTTTAATAAATTATTGTTTTCTTTGCAGCAGACTTGGCAGTATCTTTTACATATTTATTCCTATTCATGTCGCTAGTAAATGTTAGACGAAGGAGTTTTAACATTGGACTCTTGGTAAGGGTACTATCAGTTACAAGTATCAGTGGTTGGGAAGGTTTCTTATCTAGTAGAGCAAGTGCCTGCTTTTATGTCAAGATAAAACTCGAAAAATACACAGCAAGTATCTACAAAGTACCTAAAATTTTTTTGATTGGCATAACCCCAAATGCATAATATCTAAAATTAAAAAAAGAAAAAATTGACTTTCCAGGTCAAATGGCATTTGTATCATTTAAAGTTACTGGTTACTTGCCTCCCCACGAGGGCAGAGTTAGACACGAGGTTGGTTTTTAATGTGAAGGAAATTCAGCTCCCCAAAAGGGGGCACTCTGGATAAGAACAAAAATAAGAATTGTCTCAGTCATGAAGAATTTCTCCTCCACTGAATGAGAACAGAAAAGGTGAAGTGTAGTATCAGCAGAACAGATACTACACTTTGTTTCTAGCCAAAAGGCCTTAAAATTTTATTTTAATGTTATGTGAGGGGATGTAACGTTGATTTTTTTTTTTTTTTTTTTTCAGTGTTATTTCCCTTATGTTAACTCGAGTTATTTATGTGTGTGTATGTCCAGAGAAAGGAATGGGCTGAGCGAAGAAAAAGGAAGAGAGAGGGATTGATTTTTGCCCCGGGCAATGCCAGATAGCCCTGCTAGTAATTAATAATCTATGTGTTGGTAGCATTAAATGTAACCATCTCCTTCAACCATATAGACTGAGGGTCATTTTCTAAGGATTCAGCCATTGCCTTGGGTTTGTGAGAGTGTTCGCTTTGCCCGTATGTCTAGAATCGTGTGTAGTATCTGTTCTGATAGTGCACTTTACTTTTTTCTTCACTGTTTTGGTGTCGGTTAATAGAGGAGAAATTCTTCATGACTGACAGATTTTTTTTTATTTTTGTTACTAACCAGAGTGCCCCTTTTTGGGAAGTTGGTTCCCCCCCCCCATTAAAAACTGACGTTCTGTCTAATTTTGCTCTCGTGGGGAGGCAAGTAAACAAAAAATAAATTAAAAAAATATACCCATTTCAGACATGATTGAATCACGCAGGTTGTTTATGAAAATGCAATTAACAACCCCTGTGTCACACCCACGTTAACGTGATGTTTAGATATTCAGCCTTCAAGAATGATCTGAATTTTTCTTTTGGCTAAGCGGGATGTTATTATATTAAATATTCGGCTAGTAAAACTATATGAATTAATTTTCCCGAGATCTTCATGCCAGACCTTGAATATGGTAACTCATGTCACCTAGTTTCACTTGCCTTATCCAGTGTGTGGCATATGTTTTCTGTGATTAGTAGCGCTATGACAACAGCATATTCTTTTCATTGTTTTGACTCTTGAATATATATCCGACATAGACACAGTTAATCAACCGAGAACCACATCACTCTTTGTAAAAGTATATAAGATATCAACGGATACACACTCGAGAGTTAAAACAATGAAAAGAATATGCTGTTGTCCTAGCCCTAGTGATGAGTTAGGATACCTACAGTAAAATGACTGTTTTTAAAGTAATTATCTCCCCTTCTCATGAAATCTCTATAAAATGAGATAGTAAAAATCCTGTAAATTGAAAAACAAAAATAAAGAAAAATTTCTATAATGTATGTACCCATGATGAAATGAAAATATCATATTCACAAAATCATGTAAATTGATCAAGTAGTCTTATTATTATAAAGAAAATCATTTTTAAGCAAATAATGGGAATTCGTAGACATTACAACATTAATCTTGCAAGTTTGACTTATTGTTGAGTTAATTCCCTTTGTTTCTTGGCTTTGTTTTTAAAATGGTGACCAAGGCGGTTGTTCTCGGTTATTCATCAAATTTGATTTTCTTATTTAAAAATAAAATTATGCGACCAATTTACTTGATTTTTGGAATATGATATTTTCTTTTTGTTACAGTTATGAACATCATAGAGACATTTTTTTCTTTATTTTTGTTTTTAATATTGGGAGAATTCTAGACAAGAACCTAAAAAGGATACATTATTTTCAGCAAAGTTCTCTAGTTTTGTTTCATTTTTCTTTTAAGGTGTGCCATGAAAAAAAGGAAAACTCACTACGACGTACTCGACGTTGATTTTAACGCAACACCAGAACAGATACGAGCAGCGTATGTCAAAAAATCTAAACAGCTTCACCCTGACCTCAACCCCAATCAGCCCCAGACACACGAGAAGTTTATCCGGATGACAGAGGCCTACAATACACTGATCAAGAAGAATACTCGCCACAAATATGATCTCAGTCTCCGAGCTTATCTCCGCAGGGAAAAACTCCACAGATCTACTTACTCTGGTCATACGTCTGCCAGCAGTTCCACACGGCCTGGAAGTAGTTTCGATCAACCGTAAGTCTTTGGAAATTTTCTTTAACCATTAATCCTATTGTTACATGCAGGAGAGTCTTGGATTACGGTTTGGCAGTGAGGTTATCAGTTATAGGATGCGTGTTCAGTTACTTGAAGGTCGTTATTTGTAGATTGTATAGAATAAGAAATCAATAATAATATTTATTGCAGACTATTATCCCCATCTTTCAAGTGTTGCTTCATGACGTTTCAGTCAACTATTCCTCTGGCCTTCATCAGGTGGTTACCGCGACAGGATATGAACTCTGAATCTCCGAACTGCATTCTCAGCAACTACCACCTTCCATAGTTGTTGTTGTCTCACCACGTTTTTGGTCAAGTAAGCCTCTGGCCGGCTTTGGGTAGGATTGAAACCACTATCTTCAGACAATGCTCACCTGGGACCGTAGAGATTCAACGTCTCTATTCACTGCGCCACGGGCTTTGAAGGGCGATCAAGGTTGGATTTTTTGATCTTATAAATCCACGTTTATTCATTATATGATCTTCCATGGTCGGGTACGTACCAAATGGTATATATTATTTAGTGGATGGATAGCGGTTTCGATCCTACCCAAAACCGGCCAGAGGCTTAGTTGGCCAAAACGTGGTGAGGTGACAACAACTATGGAAGGCAGTAATTGCTGAGGATGCAAGTCAGGAGATTCGGAGTTCCTATCCCGTCGCGGTTACCACCTGACGAAGGCCAGAGGAATAGTTGACCAAAACCTCGTGAAACAGCAACTAAGAAAGATGAGAATAATAGTCTACAATAAATAAATGAATAAATGAATAAATGATACTCATTCCAATTAATTAAATAATAAATGAAGAGCGTGTTTTCCAATTACATTTAAGAAGATGACGTCAAAAAGGAGAACGTAAGAATTGAGTTACATATACACATATTTAAGAAAGCAAGAACGTTAAGAGAGCGTTCTATGCACACGTGTGTATGTGCACGAACATGTATGCGTGAGATTGAAAGTGTTCATTGCGTATATGCATTCTTTGTGCACACGTGTGTCTGGATGCTTGTGTGTAATCACAAGAGTTCATTAAAGTTTACGTTAAAAGTTTATTGTGTGTGCGAGAGTTTGCTAAGATAAACACGTATATTCTTTCTTACCTTGTGAAAGAATATACATTCATTTTATCTTGAAACGGAGATGCCGCCTTGTTGAGACAAAAAGTGTACCACTCACATGAGCCGTTCGAATGGGAAGAGAGAGATAGAAAGAAGATAACGGAGTAGACAATGCCGCCTGTTGGCTGAAACGGGAATTCCGCCAAGGGCAGGTTGCTGGTGAGTATTTAAAAGTGTATACGTGTGTGTAATTTGAGTAAATGCATGTTAAATCTAAAACGCATGTGCTTATAACAACATATACGAAGCTCCTTCATAAAGTAAAGCCTCACATTTTTTGTATGTTTTGAGATCCACAGTCCTTCGAAAAAGTGATAAAAAAATCAAATGAATAAATGTTTGCATTATTTTGATTAATCGGACAATCATTCTCATTTTGGGTGTTATTAGCACAACGTTTCGGTCACTATACCCTACAACCTTCTTCGGGTGTTGAATACATGTTTCCTATTCTCTACAAAGGAAAAGAGGGGTTAGCTCTGCATTTCAAGAATTCAAACCGTGGGTTTGAGGGTGGGTCTGCAGAATATAAAGAAAGTTCAATCTTCAGGGGGTCACTATATAACACTTAAAATGAAAATAATTCTCCGATTAATCAAAATAATACAACCATTCACATCTCATCTCAAAAATCCAGAATTACAAATGAATATATTTTTATGGTGAAAATCTCAGATTGTTTTCTTTTCTCGTTCACTTTTATTTTGCCAACGATATAACCCGTGAAAGCGAAAGAAAACATATCCTTAACCTGTTGTATATTGGTTTATATTAAAGGAGATGATATATTAAAACGTGTCATGTGTTATCTAGTGGATGTAAGATATTGTTCTTTCACAGACAGATAATAAATGTATAAATCGTATGTATGTTGTATGAGGACACGATATTGACGTGTAAAACTAACTACATCACGTGTTCTCTTACGCCACCTAATTACGTGTCTCATACCAATCTAATCCACAACTAGTTATTTGTTTATTCAAAACCCCAAAATAATGTTTACATATATTTTCTATTTTCGCATTCCTTTTGCGATTCACACGTCAATTATTTCTCCCACAATTTAATTGTTTATTCTCCTAATCATAATAACTGATCCAACGACCATCTGTCGCTCAAATCAATTAACAAGAATACAATAACAATAATAATAATGTTTTGACCATTGACCCCGCTTGCCACAGTTAACAGATACTACGCTATGATCACAGCCTAAAGGGTCATAACATTACAAACCTTCGTTGTACTTTCTAATTTGAAATTCAGTCTCGTTATACAAGGACTGACGTAGTGCACAATGGAACGGTGGCGTTTACATTAGTCATACGTTTACATTAGTCATACGTTCTGCTTTAGAAGGACCCATGGTTGTGCTAGAAAATGTTGACATATAAAAAGCGTCATGCAGTAAATTAATCTCCCTTTTTTGTAAACCTGGGCTGGCAGCTGCAAATGCCACCAACAACACGTGCACGCTCCACACAAGCACACTGTAAGATATGTAAGACTTTCCTCTCTGCTCTCTATCCCTATCTTGCACATTATTTAAAGACTCTGATAAACTCTTCATTATAGACATACTTTCGTCATGAGCCCAGAGGGGTTAGCTCTGCATTTCAAGAATTCGAACCGTGGGTTTAAGGGCGTGTGCGTGCAGTCAGCACCAATCCTATTGGGGTTTAACTAGCTTCCTCTGAAGGAGGAAGTGTTATGGAAGTATGAAATTCACAAGCAGTCCCCAGTCGTATGTATATCCCCGTTAGGGGAGCTGACGACGTTAGGTTTTTGCAACTTTTTGCAGGGAGGTGTTGACGTCCTGCTACATACAGCACCTGGACTTCCCAAATTGGTCACCCATTTTAGTAATGACCAGGCTCAACGTTGCTTAACTTTGGTGATCTGATGGGAACCGGTGTGTCAACATGATTATGGCGTATGTTTGAGGGTGTGTCCGTAGATCATAAAGAAAGTTCAATCTTCAGGGGTCACTAAGATATTTTTTTAGGGTTTTCCTATGACTCGATTTTTCGGGATATCTCTGCAAAATCCCCCAATACATTGTAAGTCTCTCTCTCTCTGTTCCTCTTCCTCTCCCTCGCTCTCCCTCGCTCTCTCTCTCTCTCTCTCTCTCTCTGTTTATCGATTTATCTTTCGCAGCTCCTCTTGTTTACGTAGCAATTGACGTCAATAAAATAACTTCGCATTTGCCTTGTTTCTGACCAGAATGTGAGATACACTCTGGAATCATTTCTTCATCAAATTCTAACAAACTTCCTCCTATTGTCCGTGTACCGACGTCAACATTTTCTAGCACAACCATGGGTCCTTCAAAAGCAGAACGTATGACTAATGTAAATGTCTACCGTTCCATCGTGCACTACATCAGTCCTTGTATAACGAAACTGAATTTCAAATTAAAAAGTACAACGAAGGTTAAGGATATGTTCTTTTTCACTTTCACAGGTTATAATGGGACATCACTGTTACGAGGGGCGTGCAATAAGTAATGCCTCTGACCCACTTCCAGTTGTCTGATCTAGCTGAAATTTTGCATGTGCAATGATTAATATCTCTACAGGTTATGTGGCAAATTACAGCTCTGAACTAATTGTGGTTTCTGTTTTACAGGTGTTTGAACTGAGTCAAGTGTGAAATGGAGCCTGTTGAATGTCGAGCAGTAATCTGGTTTTTGTATTTGAAAGGACGCACACTACAGGAGACTTTTGATGAAATGAAAGAAACGTATTGTGATAATGCCCCATCATATAACCTTGTAAAACGTTGGCATCGTGAATTCAAACATGGCCGGGAGTCTGTGGAAACAGCTCACAGACCTAGTCGCCCCCCCCCTCTTCTGCCATTGATGAGGCATCTGTCTATCAAGTTGAGGCTACCATTTTGGAAGATCGACACATTACTATTCGCCAAATAGCCCAAGATGTCAAGATTAGTGCAGGGTTTGTGGAAACTATCATTCATGACCATTTGCATATGCATAAGGTGTCTGCCAGATGGATTCCCAGGTTGCTCACACTATTTCAGAAGCGAGAACGTGTTGAGTGCTTGAGGATGAATTTGGTGATGTGCCAAGAAGATGAGTCAAATTTTTTCAAAAGACTGATTACACAGGATGAAACCTGGGTCCATCACTATGATTCAGAGACCAAAGCCCAGTCAATCCAGTGGAAGCACTTGGACTCACCACCTCCAAAGAAGGCAAGGGTGCAGCCCACCGCTGGCAAGGTCATGCTCACAGTTTTCTGGGACGAGGACGGAGTAGTGATGACAGATTTCCTGGCAAAGGGTACAACAATTACAGGAGCCTATTATGCTTCACTTTTGAGGAAATTAAGGGAAGCTATCAAAATCAAGAGGCGGAGCAAGATCAGCAAAGGTACCCTCCTCCTGCAGGACAATGCTCCGGTCCACAACTCACATGTCGCCAGATCAGAAGCACGGGCGTGTGGTTATGAAATCCAACCCCATCCTCCCTACTCTCTTGACCTTGCACCCACTGACTTTCACTTCTTCCTAGCCATGAAGTTGTTTTTGAAAGGAAAGCGATTCCCAGATGATGCAGCCTTGATTTCTGAAGTCACGTTGTGGTTGGACGACCAACCTGGGGTGTTCTACAAAAATGGTCTCCAGAGCTGCATCAAACGATGGGAGAAATGCATAACTCTGGGTGGTTCCTATGTAGAGAAAGACTAATAACTGTGCCAAGTTTTGTTGCTCTACTGCTATGGGAAGTGGGTCAGGGGCATTACTTATTGCACGCCCCTCGTATCGTTGGCAAAATAAAAGTGAACGAGAAAAGAAAACAATCCAAGATTTTCACCATAAAAATATATTCATTTGTAATTCTGAATTTTTGAGATGAGATGTGAATGGTTGTATTATTTTGATTAATCGGAGTTTAGTTTGATTTTAAGTGTTATTGATATAACGTTTCGGTCGCTGCACCCTGCAATCTTTTTCTGGTGTTGAATACGTTTCCTTTTCTCTACTAAAGAAAAAGAGGGATTAGCTCTGCATTTCAAGAATTGGAACCGTGGGTTTGAGGGTGTGTCCGTAGATCATAAAGAAAGTTCAATCTTCAGGGGTCACTAAGATATTTTTTTAGGGTTTTCCTATGACTCAAATTTTTCGGGATATCTATGCTAGTTGTTAATATTAATGAAAAAAGTGTTTTACAAAACAGAGAATCGATACTCACGTGTATTTTTATTTAAAAAACACACATACACACACACAACGCAAGGGGAACATCTCCAAGGGAAGAAGGTTTTTTTTGTGCAAGATAAGTTACTCTTCTACCTACCTGGACAAATTTTTTAGTGATTTTGCTCACTTGAAAACGCTTAATCGGTTCGAAAAACAAATCCACCCAATATATATTACACTAACATAGATTGGGTTGGTTTCTAACAGTATTTTGTATAATTTTTTTCATTTTTAATTCATGTTCCAAATTTCAAATTTTACGAGCCAAGCGCACAGCTATTTTTCTTGCTTTCATGTAAACGCTAGACACTTTGTTTTTCAAACTAACTTAAAGTGAGAAAAACCACTAAAAAATTTGTCCAGGTAGGTAGAAGAGTAACTTATCTTCGATAACATTTATTTGTTATGTATTTGATTTTCTTTTAACCACTTTTTCGAACAACTATGGACAGTTAAACATACCCTATTTTTTTTTTTTACTGAAGAAGTTAAAGAGGTATGAAGACGCAAGTAGTACCATTAAAACGAGTGACGTTTTGTGCTCAAGAATTTATTTTTCTACATAGTCACCAGTGTTTTCAATTTACTTTTGCCAGTGATAAACGATGGCTACGTATGGGCATCCGGAGCATGCTTTGTCATATGAGGGTCGTTCTAAAAGTTAAGCCTCCTATTTTCTATTTTTTTTTTTTAACTCACAAAGTTGAAGAGCTATAAAGACGGTAGTGATACCATTAAAACAAGCACACTTTTGTGCTTAGGAATTTATTTTTCTATATAGTCACCACGATTCTCAATTTACTTTTGCCAGAAATTTGATGGCACATCTCTGCTTTTGGCACATGTCTATGGCACAGGTTGCTTTCTGAGAGTCTAACACCGTCAATATCAGCAACAGAGAGGTGAAACATTCAGGCCATGAATGCATAAGTTCAGTCATCATAACAATGCAAGTTACAATTCCCTCTGAGCCATTACTTTTAGGACACCCCTCATATATTGTTACTAGTCACTTTGCATTCATAACCTTTGACCTCATCAAACACTCCGATCTTTCATTCTAGTTCTTCATTCTTTCCCAAATGGGTATTGTACAGTTTAATCGAGACATTAAAAAATGAACATATCAAAAAAAAAGGTTATATTGTACGTATCCGTTATGAAACGAAGTTCTTTTAAATAAAATTTCACTTAATTTTATCAAGTAGTTTTTCTGTTTTCGAAAAAAAAAAACAGTTTGTTATGATACCGAGCAAAAGGTTCGATTTTTAGGAAGAAAAGCTAATATTAATGATGAGGAGGGAGTGTCGGCACTTTACATGGAGTTATCTCCCCGTTTAAAAATTTCCATAATGGCTGACTTCAACGCGCTCTCATAAAACATGTTTTTTCCGCTGTAAAAAAAAACAAAACTACTCGATCAAATTAAATGAAATTTTTTTTCAAAGATCTTCAGTCCAAAACGGATACGTACAATATAACCTTCTTTTTTTTTTTTTTTTCGATATTTTCATTTTTTATGTCTTGATTAAACTGTACAGGTATCCCCAAATGATATTTGTGGCTGGAATCAATGTTCCTTTTTATATGATTACATCTTAGTTTTATTAATGAACACAAACCATAATAACAATACACAACTGACAATTACAACTACTACCTTGTGTGTGTGTGTGTGTGTGTGTGTGCTGCTGTAAGCGAATTACGATAGTCTGATGTGTGCTTTTTTTTTTTCTACATAGTAGTCACCACTTATCAAGGCCTGGAAGCCACTCGGCGATATGGGTTATTGTGTGTACAATGAATGGGATAGTGTCGTAGTAATCGTTAGTATTGGAGATTTGATAAAGTGTCTTACTTAAGAGGGCAGTTCATCAGGAATTTGTTTATGTTGTAATCAGGTGGAAAACAGGCAAACGGAACAGAGTTCCACAGGCGTGCAGTTCTAAGATAGAAACTTTGTTCATGGAATCTACGTTTTGATTTAGGCACAGATAAAGAGTGGGGAAAATTATTGACAGTGGTTTCAGCTAGATGGGTGTTTATCATGAAATATTGACTAGGGGGGGGAACCAGAGATTGGAGCTCGGACGAGCACTTGCCATGGAAATAACGATAAAACAAAGACAGGCTCGCAACGTCTCTTCTGTGGGAGAGAGGTTGCAGGGAGGAGAAAAGGGCATCCCCCACTATGCCACAAAGTCTATTTTGTACTCTGTCAAGGCAGGATAGGCTGTTTTTTTGCAGCTCCTGCCCAGATGTAGCAGCAGTACTCCATCCTTGGATGTACTTGGCTTTTATATAGATAGAGAATTGCATCAGTAGTGAGATATCTTCTGGAGCAGTAGAAGGATCTCCCCATTTTCCCAGCGATCTTGGCAACAGACTTGATGTACGTGTTCTATTTCAGATCAGGAGTAAAAGTCAAAGCCAGAAGCTTGTCAAAACATGGAGCCTCCACAAGATGAGAGCCATCCATAATCTAACATAACAGTGTGCTTGCTTAAATTCGTTCATTTGTTATTCTCTCACTCTGTCTACCAGATTTTATCTGTTTTCTTTTTTTCTGCCTGCTTCTCTATGTAGACCAGGGGTCGGCAACCTTCGGTCCGTGAACCAAATCAGGCCCTCAAGTGAATTTTGTTTGGCCCACCATCACGCATGATATAATCAATGTTCCTTTTATACTATTACATCTTAGTTTTTTTTTTATTTAGTACATTAATTACATTACCATAATAACAAGGTACAGTTGATAATTACAGCTGAAGCTACTACCTTCTGGTGTGCGCACGCCCACAAATTACGATAGGTGAATGTGTACTTAAAATGTGGAATAAAAAATAGGAAGCATTTCTTTTGAAACACCTCTTACCCCACCCATATAACATGTGAGTCCCTTTTCTTTGTTATCTATAATAGAAAAGCGAAAATGTGTTTGTGTGTATTTTTTCGTATGTCCGCCAATGGCATTTTTTTTTTGGGGGGGGGATCACTAATTCTTACAACTATATATCGTCCAGTAAGAATATTTACACCCTTCATTATGCTGCATAGTATAGTAGCCGTCCCCCAGCAGAACCTTACAACTGGATGTTGTGTAGCACAACCTACACTTGTAATTGCTGAGACAACTCATCTTAAAAGCCTTCGTCTTTGGCAGCCATCAAAATCTTCTCCTGATTACAGTGGAACGTTCCTCTTTTTAGCCAGTCTACAGAGTGTTTATCTATATATTCCATCCAGAAATTATTATATGAATTCATCCAGAAAATACTTTGCACTCTGTTAGTTGGTTGGTCCAGTCTTCTTTTTTGCAGTGGAATATCTTGCTGTATTTTTGGTGACTCTTTTAGACTTCAACTCCAAATAAGGGAATGAAGAGTTATCCCCCTTACCTGTAGAAATATTTTTGGTTCCTCTCCATTATAATAGGGAAATTCGGAAATGGAAATATTGAATTTATAGTAAAACCAATGGTATCTAATTAATTGTCATGTCACAATGATAAACACATTTAAAAATCACGAAGACGATAACTTAGAAAATTAATTATTAATGAAAATAGTTTTCAAAGACAACTAGTAAAAATCGAGTTTTACAAAAAAATAAAAAAAAAAATAAAAATTTATAGGGAACCGGACAGTTCGAATTGTAACAAGGGAGGTAAATATTTTCTGAAAACTTTGGCCAATTTAGCAAAACTTAATTTTTGCTAACATTGTTTTCATTAATAATTGAATTTATAGTAAAACCAATGGTATCTAATTAAGGTAAAATCCATTGAAAGCGGTCGGTGGTTCTATGAGAAAATAAAGCTGTGTACGCATTATAAATGTTTCTTTTCTGTGTCTTACGTTATACATTAGTACATTAGGGGTCATTTCGAGTTAAAAGTTTATTTACTGCACTCATCTGGACTAGAGAAAATCATGATTTAAATGTGTATGTCTCGTCTAAATAACTAACGATAATTCTCTGATATGGCCGACCAGACGGGGGATCAAAAAGTCAGATCGAGCATACCGGAAAACGAAATGAGATCAAATTGACAATTGGCCTTTTTTTTTTTTTTTTTTTTGGCTTGAACTTTGCGCTTTTCAGATTAATTTTTTATGTTGTATTTTCTTGGTGGATAATTTTTTTTTTTTGCCGTGTTTTTTTTTTTTTTTTGCCCGTTTTTTTTTTGGGGGGGGGGGGGGTTCTTGAATAAAAAAGAATAACTCAACTGTTTTTTATTCAAACGTAAATAAAATTCAATTTCGATTTGGCTCATTTCGTTTTCCGGTACGCGGTATGCTCGATCTGACTTTTTGATCACCCGTCTGCCAGACGGCCATCAGAGAATTATCGTTAGTTATTTAGACGAGACATACACATTTAAATCATGATTTTCTCTAGTCCAGATGGGTGCAGTAAATAAACTTTTAACTCGAAATGACCCCTAATGTACTAATGTATAACGTAAGACACAGAAAAGAAACATTTATAATGCGTACACAGCTTTATTTTCTCATAGAACCACCGACCGCTTTCAATGGATTTTACCTTTTCCCCCTTATCGTTTTTCGTAATTTTTGGATACTTTCATTAATGCCACATGACAATTAAATTGCTACCATTGGTTTTACTTGAAATTCAATATTTTGAATTTTGCTATTATAACGAAGAAGAACCATAGTTTTAAAAAGAAAAATAAGCATAATAGTTTTGGGGCGCCTTTTCACCAGTACAATGACGAATTGTGAAAAAGCGACATTTTTCTAATTACTTTTTATCTTAAAAAGTGTTAAAGTTTTTGAAAATCTAATCTATAACAAAATAAAAAGGAAATGCGATAATAATTGCAGTTAAAAAAAAAAAAAAAAAGTAGTTACGTTGATAAAAATTCCGGTTATTCGCAATAACTGATTGTTCCAAGGGAAGTAACTATATTTTACTAAGAAATTCGTTCGGGTTTTCATCCGTTTATTTGGAACGCTAAAACATTCCTGGAATTGTGAAAAAAAATAAATAAATAAATAAATAAAAAATAAATTTAAAAAAAACCCTAAAAATGTATATATTTTTTTCAACTACTTTATTTAATGTAACCAAGTTTATAATATTAATAACAAAAAAATATAAGCTTTAAATTACAAAAAAAAAAAAAAAGAAAGAAAAAATGTGACCATCATCGTTAGCAGTGTCAGAAATTTCGTGAAAACTATTGAATAATTCCACCCGCTATCTTTCGAAGCTTATAACTCCTCGAAAAATGTAATTCAAGCCCTAATTTTTTTTTTCAGTTAAAGGAGCAAGGACCAAGGTTTCATTTAAAAAGAAAAAAAAAAAAAAAGTGTTTCTTTTAAAAAAAGGTTTTAAACTTCGGACTTTACAGGTAAATTTCTAAAAAAACACTACTTTTTTTATTTTAAATTTGAATATATTATTTATTGATCCTTTATCTCCAATTTGTGATATATAAAACTTTGGTACATAAATTAATTATTTACTTTTTAATAGACATTTGAAAATGGGGGGGGGGGGTGAATTTAAAAAAAATCGTTTGTCTAAAATATTATATTTGGTTTATTGGAAAGAGCATAAAATTTCACATTGACCCTGAAAATATCGTAAAAATAGAATCAATAGAAAAATTTTGATAGATTTTTAAAGTTTAAAAATTGAAAAATACTGAACTTGTAACATTCAATTAATTTCATTACTATTTTTTTTTTTTAAATATTTCTATTACATTTTATACAACTTTAATAGTTTATTTTGGGAGTATAATCCATAAAGAAAATAAACAACCCATTTTTAAAAGAGAAATTATGAGTTTTTTATATTTTATTTGCAGTTTCGTGTTAGAGGTGTCAAAAATTCCTACAAAAATTCTGATACACCTATCGTAGAAGAATTGTAATAAAAAAAAGATTAAGGTGTAAATAGTGGGGAGGGAACTGAAATTGCTTCACGCGTACGAGCGGTACCCCCCCTTCTATATTTTTTTTGGGGGTGGGGTATTCAAGTTTGTATTGTTTTCACTGGTTACCATATTTGGTTTCATGTGTGCACATTCAATTTTTACCCCTAACAATCAACTTTTTGAAGATAAATCTGTAGTTGGTAATCTAGCGCATAGTGACCATAAATTATTGCCCGTAGATTGATAAATGAAAAATCCTTTGTGTAAAAAAAGGTGCGCATGTTCTCATTGAGTGATTCCAATATGGGGGATCGATTTATTATATTAGAAACTGTGCACAGGAAAGAGTTTTCCTGTTAATCAATAAAATTATAAATGTTGGCTGATGAAACTTGAAGATTAGGTGTTAAAAAAAAAATTCGCAAAAGAAAAAAGAAAAATTGTTTGGGCGAAACCTTTGAAGATAACCATAGATATGTATATAAAATAATCAAAAAAGGGCAAATTTCATGTGAAAAAAAAAGGCCAAACAACATGAAAAAGGCGAAATTTGGCTTAAAAACGTTGTGTAGTTCCATAATGGGTCCTCGATTATTTTTTTGTATAAACGAATCACAACTTCTCAAGGCCCAGAGATCCCTCGAGGATTAGGGTAATCAAAAGGACAATATAGTAATGGTTAGAAGTGTACATTTTGTAAATTGGATTACTTAAGGGGAACGGCTCATCAAGAACTTGTTTACATTGGACTTGAAGATGACCATATCGTAGTCAGCTGAAAAGCAGGCAAACAGAGGACAGTTCAACAGGTGTGCAGTGCTAACAAAGAAGCTCTGTTCATGGAATCCATGTTTAGGTCTAGGCACAGGTAAAGAGTGTGAGAAACTATTGATAGTGTTTTCAGCATGAATATTTGGCGAGGGGGGGACCATAGATTGGAGGTCAGACGAGCACTTGTCATGAAAATAATGATAAAGCAGAGACAGGCTCGCAACATCTCTTCTGTGAGAAAGAGGTTGCAGGGAAGAGAAAAGGGCATCCCCCACTAGGCTACGAAATCTGTTTTGAACTCTGTCTATCGAGCAGCTCCTGCCCAGATGTAGCAACAATACTCCATCCTTTGATGTATCTGGCTCTTATATAGGTAGAGAATTGCATCAGCAGGAAGGATCCCACCAATTTTTCCAGCGACCTTGGCAACAGATTTGATGATCAGGAGTAAAGGTCAAGCCCATAAGCTTGTTAAAACATGGAGCCTCCCCAAGTTGAGAGCCATTCATTTCAATTGATGCCAGATGGGAATCAGAGCGTTGATGATGTAAAGATAGAAGCTTGGTTTTAGATTCATTAAAAGTAACCAGCATAAAAAAATATTTAAATATTGACTTTTTCATTGTTTTTCTTGGTTCTAGATAACCTGGTAGATTAATGTCCATTCGATAATAATCCACTGAAAAACATTGAAAAAAAAAAACGAAAATAAAAAAAAATATAGAGTGGGGGCGGGGGATATACTACTCGTACACGTAAACCAGTTTCAGCCAACTCTTTGCTATTTGCACCAAAATGAATGTTCTTTTTTGTAATGTTAAAGCTTATATTTTTTTGTTGTTGATTTTATAAAACTTTGTTACATTAATTAAAGTAATGTAATAAGACTGTTACACATTACCCGTATTGTTACATTTCAATATATACGGCATAATCACATTGACACACCAGTTCTTGCCAGATCACCAAAATTAAGCAATGTTGAGCCTGACTAGTACCAGATGGGTCACCATTTGGGAATTCTAGGCACTGTATGTGCTTTTTGCTCATCTGAGCATTGTTTTCAGGCATTCATGTATGTCTGTATGTATGTCTGTATGTATGCATGTAGGAAATGCCAAACCTTGCCGCCCAACCATGGAGATCTCTGGATCTGTAAGATGTGTGATCGGGCTCTGTTGTCTAAGGCAGGTTTTGTTAATCACATGAAAGCCCACGATAATACAGGTTCAGCTGCTGTTAGTTTCATACAAATCAATGAACGTTTTCATTGTCATGTCTGCTTGAGGGTGTGCAAGTCACTGGCAGGGCTAAAAAGTCATATTCGGACACATGGATTCTGACAAGACGTTGCAATCATCATGCATGTATGCATGCATGTCTGTATGTCTGTATGTATGTATGTATGTATGTCTGTATGTCAGGTTTTGTTAATCACATGAAAGCCCACGATAATACAGGTTCCGCTGCTGTTAGTTTCATACAAATCAGTGAACGTGTTATAGTCAGGTCATGTCATATGCTACTGGTACCATGTAACCCAGTACTACCTGCCTCATGGTCGGGTGACCGGCGACTAAACTGGTTCCCCCACCAGACTTGTTTGGTGAAGAGGGCGGCTAGTCTCCCTGAAGGATTAAAAACAAGACCTTTTAAAGGGCGAATGAACTCTTTTTCTGGGTCAACGGCCAACTAGCACCGTGTATATTTGTGTGTGTGTATATGTGTATTGGGATCGAGAGGGCTCCCGTAAGCCGTGGTGAAGGCAACCTCTCTAGGAGAAGCAAATCTCTGATTTAAAAAACCATAAAGTGGAAGATCAGTACCCGCATTAAGCTGGTCTGCAGTTTAATTTGTTGCTGGCTATCTTGCTCTTGCTTGTTGCTGGATCTCAACATTTTGAACAGAGAGAGAGACTTAGCTGTTGTACAAAGCTAAGACTCTGTAACATCATCTTTGTATAGATACTTGCTCAGGCATTTGGGCTCATGGATTTTAAATGTCTGAGGGAGTGGCACTCGTCTGACAAGACGTTGCAATCATCATGTCTGTATGTATGTCTGCCTATCTCGCCATTGTTTCCAGTCATCTTGTACCTCCACTTGCGACTGGTATGCAAAAATGTTGACTCAGGAGAGGCATGGTTGGAGACTGCACAACTCTTGCCGCACAAATTTCACACACAGGCACCCTTACAGTGGGTATCCATAGTCCGTCAAGACTGAAGGAAGCCACATTTAAACCATTTTGACCTGCACGTTATCTGAGACTTTATCGCAAAAGAACGAATAAAAAAAAAAAGAAAGAAATAAAAATCCGACTTGGCATTTTTTTTAAAAAAGTGCAAATAAAATGCATTTATTTGTGCTTCTTCCATTATCTTTTCAAAGTTTCTGCCATATAACATGTCCTTTTTTAAAAGCCTCCCCCCTTCCTCCATCTTATGCCGGCCCTCACCCTCATATTCACAAGTCCATTTTCCCTGGCACACGGGTCATTCCATGTCAAATCATCCAGAAATATGGGATTTTGAAACCCATATCCACAGACCTGGCTGTAGCTGTCAGTGCCTATATTGTCTCTCTGCAGTAAGAAATTCTGAAAATTTGAGCACGTAACTCCAAGCGGTTTCTGATTTAGAACATTTTTTGTTTTGGTGTTAGTCGTATGATGCGACGCCCAGGTGACAATTTTGTGATGTCATTTCTTTGAATATTTTCTAATTAAAAGATCGTACGGTCCTGAAAATTCAACCAAGTAAGTTTTTTCACCCAAGGAATCCATAAATGGCTTCAGATTTTCTCAAAAATAAAGCCTTATTAAGGGTTTTTGGATTTTTCCATATGTGCCCCAAAATCGAATAAAAAAAGGCCGTAAAAAAGTAATGCATTACCATGCCAGCTACATTCTTGTTTTACTTGATTTTGTCAAGATGCTTGAAAAAGTGGTAGTCGGTAGGTTAGAGGTTTGGAGAGTATGGTGGATGAGGCAGATTTTCGTAGCCCAACTCGTTCAACTTCTACAGGCTCAGTTTAGCAACGTGTGAATGGGCATTGTCGTGGAAGAGAATTGGGCCTTTTCTGCTGGGTGCTGTTGTCGAAGTTTCTGATGCATTTCATCCATTTACAATAAGATATAATCAAAAATACAATAAAAAAACATAATAAAAAAATTAAAAATAATACTTATTTATATCTTAATAGTTTATTGTATACTAGCCTGGGTACCCGGTGTTGCACGGGCGTTTGGAGGTGTGTGTTGAGCCCCCCCCCAAAAAAAGTGGTAGTAGGCAGGAAGGCAGGCAGGCAGGCAGGCTCAAACCCGTACAGTAAAGGAGGAAAAGAATGTGAAAAAAAAAAATAACGTGACGCCTTATCCGCTACGGCCATCGTGAAACGAGAAGTGGCAAAGGTTTAGATTAAGGCTAGTCAATCGAAAAGAGGGGATGACTTTCGAAAATATTGGTGAAAAAAGCGACCCCTCCCAAAAACATTAACTCCTTCATCCCCAACTGGGCACTTTTTTATGAGAAGGGGGCCGCTTTTTTTTGCTGATCCACATTTTTTGATTGATTAGCCTTGATTTTGACGTTTACACTTCTGGTTTTGTGATGGATGCGAAGGCAAAGATGTCACATTTTTTTTTTTCACATTCTTTTCCTTCTTTGGGGTACGGGTTCGAGCCTGCCGGACTACTACCACTATTTTTTTTTTTTTTTTCTCAACACACACCTTTAAATACCTGGGCCACACCGGGCACCCCCGTTAGTCTATAAATATAAAAGCAAAAATGTATGTTTGTATGTGTGTTCGCTTTTTTTGTATGTCTACGAAAGGCTTTTTTCAGAGAAGCGGTCAGTTGCTTCACAACTTTTTAAAACTTTTTATATCGCATATAAATCGTAATATCTCACAGTTAACAACGAAGCTCGCCTGTCTATTTAATTTGCTCGATTTCGGGAAGATAAATATTATACATTTGTCGCTCGCCGCATATGGGTTAGTCTTTTTCCTATAGCATCTTGGGAAAATAAAAATCCCGCAGTCAAACTTGACCTCATTAACTCATTAAAACGGGCACCTGCCAAATCCAAGTAATAAAATAAATTCAAACATGTTTCCGTTAGCATCTCGCGGTGGGGCAATCGTTAACGTCGCACGTTTTTTTTTTTTTTTTTTTTCACACTTTGATTTACAACTTTGCCTCAACGGTTCGGGTTTGATCCTCATACTTACCTACCAAAACATTCCCCCCCCCCCCCCCCCCCCAGAGTTTCCACACACACCTCCAAACACCCGGGCAACGTTGGGTACCCCTCGCTAGTCTAATATATAAAAGGCAAAATGGGTAAGAGCGCTTGTGTATGTCTGCGAAAGGCTTTTTGTATCGAGATTCTCGTGTCGGTTAGATTCCGCGAGAAGTTTTCGCACACTTCCCAGATCGTAATATCTCAGATTTGCAAACGGACATCCTTTCTTTCCCTTCTACCACTTTTTTCTTTCTTCTTTTTTTTTTTTTTTAACGCCTCTCTCCTCCCTTGTGGTTCCTTACTACACCACCTCTCCACACCTGGGCAACGCAAGGTACAGTTCTTTCTAAATCTCTAAATATTTAACAATAGAGTTGTTATTTTCCCCCAATTACCGTAAAAACATTTTAAATGTGCAGAAATTTTCTCAAATGTAAAACTTACTTGTGGAGGATGATCTCTAGATTTTAGCTTTACTTAGCTTAATCAATTTATTGTTTTATTATTACTACCGGCAGTGGAAGATCATGGCATACAATAATGTTTTCACCTGAAATGTGTTGGTTTAAAAGATCATTGATCTACACAAGCATCAATATTTTTTTTTTTTATTTGGATAATTTCCTGTGAGTTAAACATTGATTTTTAAAAAAAATTTTCTTTAAAAATCAAAGAACCAATGCAAAGGTTTTATCAAAAGTCACTTAAGTAAATACTTTTATTTTAAGATTCCTGTTTTTCATTGTGAATGATAGTTTGGCATTAAATTGCAAACAAGAAACAAAAAAAGACATTAAAAAAATAATAAACAAAAACTAAAAAAAGAACAAAAGTCAAACTTATTTTCTAATAAAGCTAAAACACAAAGATTCAAATTTAAACAATTTATAAATTAAAGTTAAGAAAAAAAAAAAAAATGACTGACTTGTTTTCAAAATAACCAAATTATAACCGACTTCACATGTGTTTTTTGCCAGCCATACTTAATCTTGGATAGACAAATTTTTGTTATTTAAGGTTTAAGGAATTGTTAGATTTTATTTGTCTTTTTTTTTTTAATAGTTTTTTTTTTTTTTGTGTGTCGGCTGTTTAAAATGAGATTAGATTTTGTTGTCAAATATTTTTCCTATTTTATGATGAATTGCTCCTCTTCTTTTTCTTTTTATTCTCCTCCTCTTCTTCTCACATTGCCACTTGGGCATAAGGGACTATGGAAAATTAGGAGCCAGATTTATAGCTAGGAAGAAGAACATAAAAATTGTACAAAACTTCTAGTATATCTATATGTATGTATGTGTGTGTGTGTGTGTGTGTGTATATATATATACTAGCAGGCCGTTATATTTTGATTCATGCATATTAGAAATGGAAAAAAATCTTGAGATTAAAATTCGAAAAACAATTTTTGTAGAATTGGGGGTGATATGATGGGGAGAAAAGAAAGGACAGAAAAAACTTGAAGAAAATTGTGGAATTTTTAATTTTGATTTCAAATGATGTATTTTCAAATAAGTTTCTAAATATTTTTACTTTATATATCATTTTAAAGAGCGGTTTTTGCTTTATCTAATCGTTTCAAAACAATTATGCCTTTATTTATTTATTTATTTATTTATTTTTTTTTTAGAACGTTGAATACCAGATAAAAAAAAAAAAAGCAAATTCGCGCAATTTTCTTATTTCAATTCAAGCTAGGCCGAAAATCTGCTGAAACAGCTTGCAATATCAATGAAATGTTTGGTCCAGGAACAACTAATAAACGCAAAGCACAATGGTGGTTTAAGAAATTTCATGGTGGCGATGAAAGTCTTGAAGATAATGATCATACTGGTCGACCATCGGATGCTGACAACAATGAATTAAGAGCCTTAGTCAAAGCTAATTTATGCACAACTGTCTGAGAACTTGCTTCTGAATTAGATGTAACATATGCAACGATTTCTAACTACCTGAAAGAGATTGGAAAGACAACAAACTTGATAAATGGGTGTCACGCAAATTGAACGACAATAAAAAAAAAATGCTGTTATAAACTGTCATCTTCCCTTTTGCACAACAAGAACAAACCGTTTCTTGACCAGGTAGTGACTTACGATGAAAAGTGGGTTCTTTACTACAACCAGCAATGCTCAGCTTAGTGGTTAGACGCCAATGGAGCTCCATGACACTTCCCGAAGCCAGAGTTGGTCATACTATTTGGTGGTCTGTGACCGGTTTCATCCATTTCAGTTTTTGGAATGCAGGCAAAGCCATTAGATTACGGTGCGTAAGTACTGTCACCAAATGGATGAAATGCATCAGAAACTTTGACAACAACACCCAGCATTAGTCAACAGAAAAGGCCCAATTCTCCTCCATGACAATGCTCGACTGCTCATTGCTAAACTGACCCTGCAATAGTTGAACGAATTGGGCTCCAAAAATCTGTCTCATCCGCCATACTCTCCAGATCTCTCACCTACTGACTACCACTTTTTCAAGCATCTCGCAAATTTCTGTACAAGAAATGCTTCAAAAGCCTAAGCAATATGAAAAATGCTTTCAGCATCTTCATCACTATCAGAACGCAAGATTTTTATATTGCTGGCATAAATACACTTGTTTTGCATTGGAAAAAAAATGTGTTGATTCTGATGGTGTTTATTTCGATCAATAAATTTTTGTTTGAGGCGAGATATGTTCGTCTGAAAACAAATGCAAGAACTTGTTAATCTGATAAACGAAGCATGGAAAAGTAAGAAGGAAAAAAAATATATAAAAAAGTTGAAATGTAAATCAGCTCAAATTCTTGGAAGATGTAACCTCCGACCTTCTTCAGGTGTGTCTTGTTGAACTTGGGAATTTGGATGGAATTTCGAGTGGAATCCTTTATGGGATGAAGTAAAAATTATAGACAGAAAGGAACGGTGGAGAGTAAGACGACTGAAAGAAGCAGCACATATGTTGGGGAAAAACCAACTACAAAGCAGAGTATAGAATATAATAATATTAGAATTTAATATGATATGGGAACCAGTAATTATTTTTTTTTTTTTTTTTTTTTTTTTTTTTTTACAAAGGCGTCACCACATTATCAAGGCCCAGAGGCCACTCAAGGATAAGGGTTAAAGAGTGTACAGTAGAAATTGGTCAATATAGTAATCATTAGTAATGAAAATTTGGTAAATTTGATAACTTATATGGAACGGCTCATCAAGAACTTATTTACTTTAGACTTGAACACAACCATATTGTAGTCAGCCGGAAAGCAGGAAAACGGAAGACAATTCCACAGGCGTGCAGTTCTAAGAAAGAAGCTTTGTTCATGGAATCTACGTTTAGGTTTAGGCACAGATAAAGAGTGGGGGAAATTATTGATAGTGTTTACAGCTAGACGAGTGTTTCTTGTGAAAGTTTGGCGAGGGGGGACCATAGATTGAAGCTCAGTTGAACACTTTCCATGAAAATAACGATACATCAGAGACAAACTCGCAACATCTCTTCTGTGAGATAGAGGTTGCAAGGAGGAGAAAAGGACATCTCCTACGAGGCTACGAAGTCTATTTTGAACTCTATCAAGGCAGGACAAGTCCTTTCTAGCAGCTCCTGCCCAGATGTGGCAACAGTATTCCATCCTTGGACGTACCTGGCTCTTATATAGGTAGAGAATAGCATCAGCAGTGAGATATCTACTGGATCGATAGAAAGATCCCACCATTTTTCCAGCGGCCTTGGCAACAGATTTGATATACATGTTCCATTTAAGATCATGAGTAATGGTCAAGCCCAGAAGCTTGTCAAAACTTGAGGCCTCCTGAAGACGAGAGCCATTCATTTCAATTGATGACAAATGTGAATTAGAATGTTGATGATGTAAAGAGAGAAGCTTGGTTTTAGATGCATTAAAAGTAACCAGCCACTCCTTTCCCCATTGTACTACGTGCTCAAGATCAGAGGAGAGAGAATTGGAGAGAACTTGGTCGTTTACTGTCTTAGATGTGCTACCATAAATGGTAGTGTCGTCAGCATAAATGTCTACAAATGATGTAAGGATATGATTTGGAAGATCATTAATGTAGATCAGGAAAAGAGTTGGGCCCAGGATGGATCCCTGAGGGACACCGGCATTAATACTGTGAGCTTCTGATTTTTGTCCCTCAACTACTACTCTTATGAACCTATCAGAGAGAAATGATTTAATAATTGAGAAGACTTTTCCAGCTATACCATAGCTAGCGATCTTATGAAGTAAACCTTTATGCCATACCCTATCAAAGGCTTTAGATATGTCAAGAGCAATTGCCCTAGAAAGATTGCCACCGTCGAGAGATTTGCTAATCCTATGCGATATAACTGTAAGGACATCTGCTGTAGATCTAGCAGAACGGAAACCATATTGAGTGTCACTAAGAAGGTTATTTTTGTTGAGATGTTTGATTACTTCTGTATTTAACACAGATTCTAGCAACTTACTCATGACGCACAGGAGACTTATTGGCCTGTACTGAGAGGGGGATGAGCGATCACCTGAATTCTTAAATACAGGGCATACTGATGAGATTTTCCAGGGAGATGGGAAACTATTCTCCTTAAGACAACGTTTAAACAGTTTTGTAAGTATGGGCGCTAATTCAGGTTGAAGTTTTTTGAGTACTATAATTGGAATACCGTCAGGGCCAGTTGCCTTACTCGAATCAAGGTTTTTGATTAGCTTCGCAACATCACATACAGATATACGTATATCACATAGCGTGTTTTCTGATACAGGAGGAAATATTGGGGGTTGGCGGTCTTGGTCGCAAAGGGTAGAATTAGCTGCAAAGTTCTTGACAAAGAGTTTGGCTTTGTCAGATGCTGACGAGATTACCTCAGGTCCATTGATAATAGTTGGGATGGAGCACACGCTTCTGTTCAGGATTCTGTTTGCTATTTGCCAAAACTGGTGGGAACCAAGCCGCTGCTCAGCTACTTTGGACTTAACAGATTGAGCATACAACACTCTTGCGTTCCTTATTACTTTCTTACAATGGTTGCTGGCAGTCCTGAAAACGGCTTTAGTTTCCATACATCTATTACGTTTGAAGCAGTGGAAAAAGTGATTTCTGTGCGCAATGGCAGCAGCACATTCTGGAGAGAACCATGGCTGGCTGTTAGGTTTTTGCTGAAACTTTTTAGAGGGTATGAAATGGTCAATACCTACATTTAACCATTCAGTTAGGTCTAATACTATAGAGGACACATCCTTTTTAAACATGGAATGCAGAGGTAGATCAGATATAAATGTACGGAAGCTATCCCAGTCAGCCTTAGTGTATCGATATACTGTACGATGAAGAGGTACGTCTGGGGACTTATTACATTTCATTTTTATCTTGATTGATACAACAGAGTGGTCGGAAGATCCAAGAGGCGACAGAACAGAAACTGAACATAGTTCAGGGCAAGTTGTGAGAAAAAGGTCTAGTAGGCTCGCATACTGGCCGTCATTATCGGGCACACGGGTAGGTTCCTGAACAATCTGAGTGAGGTCATAGGCAATGGAGAAATCATGACAGAACCTCCCCTCATCATCGGTCTTGTTTGAGTGGGTCAACCATTCGACGTTGTGAACATTGAAGTCTCCACATATGTGAATGTTAGCTGAAGGATAAGTAAGTAAAAACATTAATATATATATATATATATATATATAGAGAGAGAGATAGATATGCGTTAACATATAGTAATAATTAGTAATATTTACCACTAGAAATAAAAATAGGTTTAAGGCTCTTAAAATTTGTACAAGAATTGTCCACAATGACTCGTGGCGCAGTGGTTAGAGTACTTGGAAAAATCAATTGTAAAAAGTGATAATCTCCTGAAGGTTGAAGGTTCAATCCTCAGTGTGGGCGACCGAAAAATACAATTGTGAATTACTTAGGATGGCTGATGGAACAAGAGCACACTACCTCCTGTGAAGCAAATAAAGGATTCTGCTCAAAATTCCATCTAAATTCTCGAGTTCGACAAGATACACCAATAGAAGGTCGGAGGTTACATCAACCGAAACGTTGTGAAGATTACACTCAAGATGAGAACAGTAGTCCAAATAATCAATCCTCAGTTCAAAAATTCAGAAACGTCGATCCATCAGGAATCAGATGTATTTGAGTTGATTTATATTTTAAATTTCGTTTTTTCTTTTTTGATGAAGATACTGTCTACCACTTTGCAGAATAAAAGTTACATCAAACTTTATTAAGCCATCAGGATAATAAGGAGGAAAATGAGAGGAAAACAGAAAAAAGGAAACTATTTAGGCCATGGCATTTTGAAGCTAAATGCTTCTCATCAGAAGAGTTTTTTTTTCCATTTTCCTTTTATTTTCGTCCTAATTGACCTGGTGATTTAATAAAGTTCATATGTAACATTTATTTCTTATCTTTTTAATTTTATTTATGAATTGCTCCTCTTAATCAGGTAGAGCTTTTACTATCTTGATAGGTTTGCTTTATAAAAGAAATATTCTTTTTTAGCTCATTTATTTTATATATAAAAGACTATATGTCTGTCTGTGTCCATATTTTCAAACTCTGTCTCCTCCGAAACTACAAGTCGCTGAGCGTCGCCAAGGGCCTCAAATAATTGGATTTTTTTACAAACTCTTCTTTTATGGATCTTTACCAGGTTAAAATAGCTTTGAGGGGTCAAAAATGGATCAAAATTGAAAAAATCGTAAAACGTTTTGTACATTCATCTTAGTTTATTTTTACATTTTTAATTTTTAATCAGTTCATATGCATGTCACGTTGGTACAGTGGTAACGTCACCAGCTTGAATGATACAGTTTCGATTCTAGCTGCTGGAACCCAAATGTTTAAAAAAATCTTTTGACGACTCATACGGTGTCTAAATCGAAAAAAATCGTTATACATTTTTTATATTCATTTTAGTTTTTTTTTTTTTTTCAATCAGTTCATATGCATGCCACGTTGGTACAGTGGTAACGTCACCAGCTTTGAATGCTGCAGTTTTGCTTTCGATTCTGAGAGCACCCAAATACTTTTTTTTAATTATTTTTTTTTTACTTTTGAAATCACAACTCTATAATAATATATACAAAATCCGGACAAATTAAAATATCATATTTAAGCGTATTTTATGCTCGGGAAAAGCCCCCCCCTCCCCCTGGCTAGTTATATATATATATATATATATATATATATAAAGACAGAGAAAGAAAGACATTTTAGCCTATTGACATAGAATTAGTGCTTTTTGTCAAATACAAGGCTTGTCTAAAAAGTATCTGACCTTAGGCCAGAAAAAATATTTCACATACCTTCAAAGTAGACCCCTTGTGCTTCCACACGTTTAGTTCACCGATACTTCCACTGCTGGAGGTCCTGGATATGACCTTAAACTATATCCAGTGGTGAGGCCACCCTTTAATTGCCATTGCTCCCAGGTCCACTCTGACCCTGAGTGGTAGTACCTATTAGGGTCCCAACTATGGGTTAAATAGAAACCGACTTGAAAACAACAAATGTATTCTAATTAAAAAATTTTTCTTCCAAATCTTTGGATTCAGCATTAAATAACCAGAAAAGGGTTGATATGCCGTAAAACAAAAACAACCAATCCACTGCTGGAAGCACCTCTGGAAGTCGTCTTTTGGAATGGTGTTCATCTCTGCCGTCGTGTTCCGCATTATCTCTCTTCTACTCTCAAAACTGGATCCTTTCAGTGACCTCTTCAATTTTGGAAACAACCAGAAGTCACAAGGAGCCATGTCTGGAGAGTAGGGAGGTTAGGGAACGATTGGAATTCTATGTTCGGCCAAGAAATGTTGAATCAAATGGGATGAGTATGCGGGAACATTGTCGTGGTGCAGTTGCCAATTTTTTTGCAGTCTGTTGCACCGAACTGCATCATCGACATGCCAGCACGTATTCATGTTGCACAATTCCACAGATATCAAAGAAGACAGTCAACATCACCTTGATTTTATTTCGCTCCTGTCACGCTTTTTTCAACCTTGGAGACCTGGGATGCTTCCATTTCAATGACTGTCTTTTTGTTTCTGGGTTGTACCCGTACACCAATGATTCATCTCCAGTTATCATAGTGTTCAGAAATTCAGGATCAGTGTTTGTGGTGTCCAGGAGATCTCGTACAATGTGAACACATAGGTTCTTTTGTTTTGGCGACAACGATCTGGGCACCAATTTGGTTGCCACTCTGTGCATGCCCAAATCATCACGCAAAATTGCATTTGCAGAATCTTTACTCACTCCAATCTCTTCGTCAAGCTCCCGCACAGTCGAACGATGATCTGCCATCACCAAATTTCGCACCTTTTCAATAATAGCTGCACTCCGAGCAGCCTGGGGCCTGCTAGAATGCTGGTCATTCTCTGCTGATGTGCGGCCATTTTTTTAATCGATTGAACCATTTTTTAATTCCAAACACCCGCTGAATCTTACAAATTGTTTCGCTTTGAGAATCACCAAGCTTTTGACAAAATTTGCTCAACACGTTCAGTTATCTTGAGAGAATCAGTAATCCGACGAACATGTTGTGTAGCACTAGCAGTATCAGAATTTTTGTAGGAATTTTTGACACCCCTAACACGAAACTGCGAATACAATATAAAAATCTCGTAATTTCTCTGTTAAAAGTGGGTTATTTATTTTCTTTATAATAAACTATTACAGTTGTTTTAAAAGTAATAGAAATATTTTTTTTTTTTTAAAAACTAATGAATTTTCCGAACTCAATATTTTTCAATTTTTAAACTTTAAAAATCTATCAAAATTTTTCTATTGATTCTATTTTTACGATATTTTCAGGGTCAATGTGAAATTTTATGTTCTTTCCAATAAACCGAATATAATATTTTAGACAAACGTTTTTTTTTAAATTCACGCCCCCCCCCAAGTGTCACCCATTTTGAAATGTCTATTAAAAAGTAAATAATTAATTTATGTCGCACAAATTGAAGAGAAAGGGTCAATAAATAATATATTCAAATTTAAAACAAAAAAAAAGATCGCTTTTGTAGAAATTTACCTGTAAAGTCCGAAGTTTAAAACCTTATTTTATAAGAACACATTGTTTTTTTTTGTCTTTTTTTTGTCTTTTTTTTTTTTTTTAATGAAACCTTGGTCCTTGCTCCTTTAATTGAAAAAATAATTACGGCTTGAATTACATTTTTCGAGGAGTTATAAGCTTGAAAAGACAGGGGGTCGAATAATTCACGCCTCTCATTTTGAAATGTCTATTAAAAAGTAAATAATTAATTATATTGGGGAGTTTTATATATCACAAATTGAAGAGAAAAGGTCAATAAATAATATATTCAAATTTAAAACAAAAAAAAAATCGCTTTTTTAGAAATTTACCTGTAAAGTCCGAAGTTTAAAACCTTTTTTTTAAAAAAAAAACACATTGTTTTTTTTTTGTTTTTTTTTTAAATAAAACCTTGGTCCTTGCTCCTTTAATTGAAAAAAAAAAATTAGGGCTTGAATTACATTTTTCGAGGAGTTATAAGCTTGGAAAGATGGGGTGGAATTATTCACTATTTTCACGAAATTTCTGACACTGCTAGTGTAGCACCTCACTCGGCGACCGTCAGGCAGCGACTGATGCGCTGGAACTTCACCCAAAACTTTACCCGTGTGTCTTCCTTCACTGTGTAGAGTGATACCGCGCTATTGTCTGTATTCCCCATAGGAAAAATAAAGATTGGGTACTTTTTAGACAGGCTTGGTATGTGCTCATTGCTCATTTTTGCATTAAATATATATTTTTCAGATCAGGCTATCTGAAGATATTGGCTTCCTGAGACGAAATGTACCTAACATTAATGCTTTTTTGTTTTTCTACTTCCTTTTGCAAAACTTAATTATGTTCTACAAAAACAAAAACAACAACCCACCTTTTCCCCCTTTTCCTTTTCTCTTTCTATCTCCTCCACTTCCTGACTTTTTTCCCAACTTAAAATTTACCAAACATTAATATTTTAACCCTTTTCTGTCTCCCATTGCAAAACTCATTCATGTTCTGCAGGGCAGGGAACAAAAACGATAAAATCCACTACAAAACAACCAAACCAAACACTACAAACTAGCGATTGAAGATACAAAGAGCTTGAAGAATGAAAACCTTCTACAAAATAACTGGATCCGACATGAATACTATTTCCCAAATAACTGGAATCGGCATTAAATAACCCGAAAAGGGTTGATATGCCGTAAAACAAAACAACCAAACTAAACCAAACATAAAAAAGGTCTATACACAATTTCAACCAGTTTCCTAGAAAAAGTGGAACAGACAGACAAACTAAAAGAAATCTATAATGTAAATCTCACCTGTCTGTTTAAATGCATGTATGTATGTATGCCTAAAACTTTCGACAGAAGCGATGAATTTTCACAAGATCAGTATCATCTTGAAACTCGACCCTTTGGACGACAAATATAAAAAAATTGGCTAAAATCAATAATTACTTCACCCTCAACTGGGCATTCTTCTACAAGGAGGAGACGCTGTTTTCACCGATATTTTCAAAGGTCGTACCTTCTTTTCCATTGACTAGCCTTAAACCTTCACCATTTCTAGTTTGACGATGGACACAGCGGCAAAGACATCGCGTTTTTTTTTTTTTCACATTCTTTTCCTCTTTCTGCCTACTACCACTCTTTTTTTTTTTTGTTCAACACACACCTTCAAACACCGCGCAATGCCAGGCACCCTGTTATAATCTGCTGATTTCTTTATGAATTTGAATTCATTTTTGCATTAAATACTGATCCCGATTAATTAATTCCTAACTATGCATCAAACAGATACCATAATACTTACTTCACTGCACCTTATGGTACCAAAGGTCCATACAAAATTTCATCTATATCAGCCCAGTAGTTTTCAAGAAAAAGTTGAATGGACAGACAGACAGACAAAACGAAAATATGATATAGATATATAAGTATATATTTAGTTAGCAGATCTTTATCAATCCAAAAACTGATGAAATTTTTTCTATTTGTCATTTTCTTTATAATTTTTTCGATTCCTCACTCTCGTTTCCTGATCTTTGGTGTTAATTCATAAAGGACGAATCTGATTAGTTTTTTTTTTTTTTTTTTGGTCCATCTTGGGCATTTATCAATCTTTTTGATCTTCTTGTAGAATTACTTTTGTACGAGGAACTGGTTGCTGAGTAGATAATAATTCTAGTAGGACAAAAAATTGGCCGCCATTTTTTTTTGTCGTGAGTACAAACTTCTCCATTACAATTTCAATCAATTTTCTCCACACAACAAGCATCGGCTTGAATGCGTTACTATGAAAATACAAAAGCATGCGGGGTCAGCACGTTTACATGACACATGGGTTGAGTCTGGGTCATTCGTCTTGAGCCAGCCCAGTCTTGACTTTGGGATGAGATAGGATATGGTCAGAGTCACCTTAACATTTAATCACCGACTGCCAAAAGTGTGGGAAGAATGCGATGAAAAGAATTTGGAGGAAGTGTTTCTCCATACAAATGTGTTCTGATTGGATAATACAGGATGACCCAAAAAAACAGGACATTCAATTGTTTTTCTGAGCATTTTACAGTCAAAGGAGAAAAAAACGCCAAAGACCCTAGTGTTTTGATGTGATGTTTTGAATATAATAAACTAAACCAAACATAAACAAAGTTTCATTTCATTTGGACAAAACACTAAGAAACAGGGCTCAATTAGAGTTGGGACCCGTTTTTTGGGGGTCACCCTGTATTTGAATCGCTCTGTGAGTAAGCTTAAGTTCATAAAGAGAAAATTGATCATATGCATATAACTGATACATTCTTCATTTTTTTTTTATTTTGCAATATTGTTATTTGTATTTTCTTTTGTAAGATTGTTTTTTTTTTGTTGCTATATTATTATTGTTGTTCTTATTTTTTTGTAATGTTTTTTTGCTATATTATTTCTGTTTTTTGCTATATTATTTCTGTTTTTTGCTATATTAGTGTTTTTTTTTTTTCTATATTATTTTTTGTTTTTGCTATATTGTTCATTTTTTTGCTATATTATTGTTGTTCTTATTTTTTGTAATGTTTTTTTGGGTTTTTTTTTGCTATATATTTTTTTTTGCTATATTATTGTTCTTATTTTTTTGTAATGTTTTTTTTGCTAAATTCTTTTTTTTTTTTGCTATATTGTTTTTGTTTTTTTTGCTATATTATTGTTTTTTTGTTTTTGTTGCTACATTATTGTTGTTCTTATTTTTTTGTAATGTTTTTTTTGTTTTTTTTGCTATATTGTTTTTTTTTGCTATATAGTTTTTTGTTTTTTTTGCTATATTATTGTTTTTTGTTTTTGTTGCTACATTATTGTTCTTATTTTTTTGTAATGTTTTTTGGTTATTTTTGCTATATTGTTTTTTTTGCTATATTATTGTTTTTGTTTCTTTTGCTATATTGTTTTTTTTTTGTTGCTATATTATTGCTGTTCTTATTTTTTTTGTCATGTTTTTTTTTTTGGTTTTTTGCTATATTATTGTTTTTTGTTTTGCTATATTGTTATTTTGTTTACTTTTTTCATTTTATTTATTTATTTTCTTTTTTGCTATATTGTTTTTTGTTTTATTTTCTTGCAATATTGTTTATTTTTCTATTTTTGGCTACATTGCTGTTTTTGCTTTCTCTTTTGTTATTTTTTTTGAAACATTGTTTTTATTTATTTATTTTTTTCTAATATTGTTGGTCACCTGACAAAAGGAGGTGGACCTGTAAATTCACTCTTGTCTGTTCATCTGTTCGTCTGTCCGCACTTTTCTCAATAACTATGCCTTAGAATTTTTTGCACAAACATTAAACATGATATGAGTAAAAAAGTAACAGAACGGATTTTCTGTGAAAACTCCGGTTGCGCCCCTAAGGGTGCCTTTCAGATTAAAATGGCTAAAATTGACACTTTTGTGCTTATTAAAAAAAATTGATGCCTTGGATTTTTATAAAACTTTCTGAAAAATTGTAACTAACTGATTTCTATATAATTTTGTTTGTCTATACTTTGCGATAACTCTTGGGTGTGCCCCAGGAGCTCTTTTAGCGCTAATAAAAACACTCCATTTTGGGGACTATTTTACCATATTTGTCCCAAATTTTCTGTATATATTTATTTAGCAGTTTTGCATGGTGCTGAACTCAAATGTAAATATGTTAAGACCTTGGGGACTTTTGGGGCTAAATGGAGGGGGGAGTAAATGATGGACTTAGTCATTTCTTTTTTGCATGGTGCTGAACTCAAATTTCTAAAATGCGCTTGTGATGTTAGACTGTATAAGGTGTTAACCTTGTTCAAAATCGGTTCCTTGTTTAATTGGATTATTTTGATTATAGATTTATGATACAAGACCTATCTAAGAACACTCTCAGACACAAAGTATATTTATGTGAAAATATAAAATATTTCTATAGTCCAGACCTTGCTCCTTGTGACTTTTTGTTATTCCCTAAGCTCAACGGAAGCCTTAGAGGCTGTTATTATGAGACAATTGAGGAGATAAGATTGTGATGAGGGTTAATGCTCACCTGAGAGGGCTTCCATGGGGCCTTCCAGGAGTTGTTGGAACGGTACAACAAGTTTATTGCAGCCAGAGGAGATTACTTTGAAGGGGAATAGAGTTTCATGTTTGTACTATCAATAAAATTGCCTTGCGAAAAAAGTCTGGAAACTTATTTAAGGCACCTCGTATATGATTTTTTTTTCTTTTATCATGATTTGTTTTGTTTAATCAAGATAAATGTTTAGTTTTTATAGTAGACTAGCGTGTGTGCCTGGCGTTGCCTGGGTGTTTGGAGGTGTGTGTTGAGCAAAAAAAAAAAAAAAAAAAGGCAGGCTTGAACCTGTACCACAAAGGAGGAAAAGAGCATGAAAAAAAAAAAAAACGTGATGTCATTGCCATTGTGTCCATTGCCAAACCGTAAGTAGCGAAGATTTAAATTAAGGCTAGTCAATCAAAAAGAGATGACTTTTGAAAATATTGTCGAAAAAAGCGACCCTTGTAGAAAAGTACCCAATTGAGGGTGAAGGAATTATTGTTTTTAGCCAATTTTTTAATATTTGTTGTCCGAAGGGTCGAGCTTCAAAACGATACCAATCTTGTGAAAATACGTCGCCTCTATCAAAAGTTTTAGACAAACATACATATATTTAAACAGACAGGTGAGATTTATATTGTAGATGTTTTCATAAATGATGTTTGCTGTTGTAAGTTCATTTGCTCAGCGTTTTGGCACCTTTCGGCATTTTATGCTAACAGCACAGTACTTATTCTGCATAAATACTCTTTTAGTGTACAAAAATGACAATTTTTATTTTTTATTTTTAATTTTTCAATATATTTCAGAGAGGCTGATGAGCACGTTTATTGGGATGAGACAATTCGGTCGATGAGAGATAAAAGTAAAGGAAAAGAATTCAGCGATACAGACTACTATGGTGTGAAAGGCTTGAAGCGGCAACCAAATTCTTATATTTTGGCCGGAGTGATAGTGTGGATTTTTATAGGTGTCATAATACATTTTGTAATTTTCAGGTATGTGGAAATCTTTTTTTTTCTTATTTATTTCTTAAGTTACATTCCGTAAAAGATCTATCAATGGTATTTGTTGTGTCCAGAGAAATGGGTTGTCGGAATCATGGAATATTTGAATGAAAAGCAAACAAGCTCATTTTAGGTTAAATAGTATTTATTACAGTCGAAACACAAATTATATTTACAGCACGATATGCACATGTTAGCGCGGCTGTCATCTTGTCTATTCTCCCTGGAACTCTCCAGTCTTTCTCTTCTCATCTATATAAGGACAATAACTCTTACTTCCTTTATAAGAGTTATTTCCCCTTTAGCTTTTGAGTGTTATAACATTATTCTAATCAAAGTATCTGCTTGTAGTTTTCTCCACAAACAAGGCCGATAGCCATTAGTCGTGTGCTCTCGTGTAATGAATGAATGCGTGAATGTAGGATTGACATGAAATTCTTAAAGATAAATTAAAATGACCGAAAAAATGGGCTGAAATGACTTAAATAAATAAAAAGTAATTGACTTAGAATGACTTTAATGAACTTAAGGGTGAATTGAATGACCTTAAGAATGACTTGAATGTTTAAAAAATAACTGAAATCCTTCAAAAACAACTTGAATGATCTGGAGAATGACTTGAATGGCTTTGAGACTGGTTGTAAAGTGGGTGATCATTTTACATTAAATTAATACAGAAAAGTGATCCCCCACTTTATATCACAAAGTTACAACATAAGTACAGCATGTAGTAAGAACAGATACTACACTTTGAACTTGGCCAAGAAAAGGGTATTTATTTGCTCCCCCACCGAGCAAATTAGGCACAAGTCCGATTTTTAATGTGAGGAGTGAAGGGGAAATGGAGACCAACTCCCCGGGGAGTAGAGGAGCTGGATAGTGACAATTGGTATGAAAGGTTGTCCCTACGTTGACCAAGGTCTTATATGTGAGACTGCCCCCACATATGGTCTTTGCTTGCAGTATCTGCTGGAACAGATACTACACTTTGATCTTGGCTAAGAACAGCATCTATTAACAGCAGACCTTTGATCTTAACCAAAAAGGCCAAGCACAAAAGTGTTACGGACAGACCAACCGACCGAGTGACTTCTAGAGTCACTTGCACGCGACTAAAAACTTACTCAAGGTGTTCTATACTTAAGAACTATACATAGTGTTCTATACTAAAGGCGCATTATTTATCCATCTATTTATTGTGGTCTATTATCCTCATCTTCTAGTTGTTGTTTCACAACGTTCCCAATCTTGATCTCCCTTCACGGTCCATGGCACAGTCGATAGAGATGTTGAATCTCTACGGCTCCAGGTGAGCATTGTCTGAAGATAGCGGTTTCAATCCTACCCCAAGCCGGCCAGAGGCTTACTTGGCCAGAAACGTGGTGAGACAACAACAACTATGGAAGGCAGTAAATTGCTGAGGATGCAGTTAGGAGATTCGGTGTTCCTATCGAGTCGCGGTTAACCACCTGACGAAGGCCAAAGGAATAAGTTGGCTGAAACTTTGTGAAACAAGAACGATGAAAATGAAGATAATAGTCCGCAATAAATAAATGAATAAATAATACAAATTACTCATCTCACTAAGAATTCTAATTAATTAAATAATTTAAAGGCTCATTCATTGCAATGTTATGTACTAGAGGCTTAATCATAATATTATACAATAAAGGCCCACTCATGATGGTAGTTGTGGTTAGTGTGATATATAGAATTAAGAATCAGGGTCATTGTTTTAGATTAGAAATTCTTAAGTTGAAATGGGCCTGTTGCAAGCATGACTCTAGGTTGTTTATTTACCTAATGTGTCACAATAAAATAGTTCAAATAGTGCAGAGCACATCTTGACATGTGGTGATGTTGATGCATTGCAACGTCACAGAATCGTTCATGAAACATGATTATTATGATGTCAGGGTGTCTGATTTTGAGTGACAGAGACAACGGATCGGAAAGCCGGTCTCTGGATTTCAGGGAAGTTGGGCGAACAGATTTCTCATGGTGGCGGTGAGAAGAGCCACATTTAGATTGAGATCATAGCAAGATAAAGAGCCCCTCCTCCCTTAAGTTAAGTTGGCGATGCAGGTTAGACATGGTAACAATGGTGTTGTGTACTAAAGACCTACTTGTTTTGTTGTTTTTAGTTGTAATACTCCTACCCCCTTCTTTTTTAGTTGTAGTACTCCTACCCCCTTCTTTTTTAGTTGTAGTACTCCTACCCCCTTCTTTTTTAGTTGTAGTACTCCTACCCCCTTCTTTTTTAGTTGTAGTACTCCTACCCCCTTCTTTTTTAGTTGTAGTACTCCTACCCCCTTCTTTTTTAGTTGTAGTACTCCTACCCCCTTCTTTTTAGTTGTAGTACTCCTACCCCCTTCTTTTTTAGTTGAAGCACTCCTACCCCCTTCTTTTTTAGTTGTAGTACTCCTACCCCCTTCTTTTTAGTTGTAGAACTCCTACCCCCTTCTTTTTTAGTTGAAGCACTCCTACCCCCTTCTTTTTTAGTTGTAGTACTCCTAGTTTTAAGGCAATGCTTGAACCCCCTTCCCCTCTTTTATTTTATTTATATGACATGAACTTTTTTTAGAAGTTGCTTCATCCTATCCTGGCTCTGACATCACATCTCACTGAACTTGGACCGACAACTCCTTTTCCCCTGAAGGATTTAGCAGTTACCTTACCTTCTTCTGGCTTTAAGATCACTCCTTGCGTTACTTTGTCTGAGAACAGGCAAACTCCTCCTCCTCCTCTTCCTCTTCAAATGCAGTTTTCAATGGTTGCACCATGAGTAAGCAATACTATAGATTCCAGTTGTAGTTTTTAGTTGCTTTACTTAATTTAGTTTGAATCCGCTTCCTCTAAAAGAGAACTTTGATTTTTGTTTATATGACACTAGCCTGGGTGCCCGGTGTTGCCCGGGTGTTTAGAGAAGTGTGTTGAGCAAAAAAAAAAAACAAAGTGGTAGTAGGCAGGCAGGCTTGAACCTGCACTGCGAAGGAGAAAAAGAATGTGAAGAAAAATATGTGGCGTGTTAGCTGTTGTGCCCATTGCCAAACCGGAAGTGACATAGGTTTAAATTAAGGCTAGGAAATTGAAAAGAGGCGATGATTTTCGAAAATATCAGCAAAAAAAGCGCCCCCCTCCCTGTAGAAAGTGCCAAATTGAGGGTGTAGGAATTAATGTTTTTGGCCAATTTTTTGATATTTGTTGTCCGAAGGGTCGAGCTTCAAAATGATACCAATCTCGTGGAACTCTGTCACCTCTGTCGAAAGGCTTTGTGAGACATACAAACATACATACATTTAAACAGATAGGTGAGATTTATATTATAGGTGGAGTCTTGGATTTGACGTCACCCTCCTCCTTCCCCGAACTCTGTGCGGTAATGGGCAGATAACTCATTACAATTTCAGTGTCAAACATGCCAAACATGAATAGGATCTCTACTATTATATAAAGGGAACTTATGTGTATCTGTGAGTTTGTACCCTCTGGACTTGAAAATGGCCGATTTTTATGAAATTTCACTCAAAGGTACTTTATGTGCCTGGCACTGTTCTTAGATAGGTTTTATATCAAAAAGTCTTCAATAAATATTGATAAACAATATAATTCGATGAAAGAAGGAACAGGCGATTTTGACCAAAGTTAACACCTTACACATCCTAACATCACAAGTGCATTTGAGAAGTTTTATTAACACACAAGCAGAAAGGACCAGAATATAAAATTAACAGTAGGTTTTTTTGATATGACAGGGGTGCATTCAGAATGAATGTTTCTGTTTAAAGCACAATTGCACCATGATAGCTTACTTTTTCATTTTAAACTTAAATTCAAGCCATTATCACCACACAAGCAGTAAGGCCAGGCATATAAAACCAACAGTAGGTTCTTTGATATGACAGGGGCACATTCAAAAAAATTAATCTTTGTTAAGAGTACATTTTTTTTTTTTTTTTTTACACAGTGATCACCACTTATCAAGGCCCGGAAGCCACTCAGGGATAAGGGTTATTGCAAGTACATTACGTTAGTGTGGAGATTTGATGAAGTGTTTACTTAAGGGGGCGGTTCATTAGGAATTTGTTAACATTGGACTTGAAGACATCCAAGTTGTAGTCCGGCGGGAAGCAGGCAGACGGAACAGAGTTCCACAGGCGTGCAGTTCTAAGAAAGAAGCTTTGTTCATGGAACCCGCGTTTTGATTTAGGCACAGATATAGAGTGGGGGAAATTTTTCACAGTGGATTCAGCTAGACGGGTGTTTTTCATGAAAGATTGGCGAGGTTTTAATTGAAGCATGATAGTCGACTTGTGCATCTTAAGCTTTAATTCAAGCCAACATATATCTAAAATAATTTTATAAAATCAACAATAGGTTTTCTACAGTACAATGTATTGTGGCCTAACTTTTTTCTCAACCTTATGGAAGAGCAGTGCCTCCAATTCTGCTTTTTAGTTATAAGATGTATATATTTATGATGGTGTGTAGTCGTTTGAAACGCGTGTCTCCAAATATAAAGTTGATACTTCGTTGTTTATTAGCTTGAAAGTGCAAGGTTTCTGTTTGGTTTATGAATTGCGTTAAATGTTAACTGCAATTATTTTTTGCCTGTGATAAAATATTGTATTACTTTCTTTTCTAGCAAATCACGAGATTACACAAAATATGCACATGATGCGCAAGATATAAAGTTTCATAACTTATACATGGAGCGCCGGATTAAAGCAAAGTAAGTATTAACTGTTTCTATCTTTACTAAATGCATTTCTGCACACACAGAATACAAATATTAGTGTGTGTATATCTATCTATCTATCTATCTATCTCTTTCTCTTTTTGTCCCCCCCCTTTCTCTCTCTCTCTCTCTCTATATATATATATATTTTGTGTACAGAAAGTTGTTAGTTGAGACAGATCATTGGTACCGTCGGTTTCAAGCCCAATAATAAGGCCCGTTTAAGGTATCCTTATCAAGCTCTCTTCAGCCAATATTCGTCTATCTTAAATGGGACTTATTATCGGGCTTGAAACCGACGGTACCAATGATCTGTCTCAACTAACAACTTTCTGTACACAAAATATAAATACGCTCTTAAAGTTTGGATTTTCCTTTTAATTGAGCACTCTGCTGGAATTTTTTTTCCAAAAAAAAACTAATCATATATATATATATATATAAAAACACTAGAGGAAGACCTCCAATCTGTAGTGGAATGGGGACAAAAATGGTTGGTCACGTTCAATGCCGCCAAGACTAAACTAGTTTCATTCAATAATTACAAGAAACCCTCTCTACCACCTATAGCAATGGCCAACGACTCTTTATCTGAGAGTACGACTTTCAAACTCCTTGGCCTAATGTTCACAGGAAACATGAGTTGGAACAATTACATTGAAGGCATTGCCAGGGCCGCTGCAAGAAAGGTGGGCTCTCTCTCTACCGTGCTAGACAACTACTAACACCCGAAAGTAACCTGTACCTCTATAAGGCCACCATTCGCCCATGTATGGAGTATTGCTGTCACATTTGGGCTGGTGCATCTGCTACTAGTCTCTCGCTCCTTGACAAGGTTCAAAAGAGAGTGACAAATCTGATAGGCCCTGAACTGGCATCTAAGCTTCAGCCTCTGTCCCATCAACGAAATGTTGCATCCCTCTGCCTGTTCTACAAGTATTTTAGTGGTGAATGCTCTGACGAACTGCAATCACTTGTGCCCCCACGATGTGAGCACCCTCGACAAACCTGACAGGCTGCTAAATCCCACCCCCACACTGTAGAGATCCCTAGATGTAAAAGATCTTTCTACTCCAATAGTTTCTTCCCCAGAACCGCTAGACTTTGGAATTTCATTCCAGGTCCCTGTACTGATGTGCAGAAGTTCAAGTGTAACGTGAACTAACATCTTGCTGCCCAAATCCCTACATAGTATTCCAGTAATTGTTGCCCCTGATAGTAGTCCCCTACACCAAAGTGGCAATTTGCCTTGTTTGGAGTGAAAATGTAATAAAAAAAAAAATATTTGTAGTCACAACTCATCAGTGCCGCTAGACTAGCACCTCTCCCAAAGATCGAACCTAGAACTGTCGTGTTGACAGTCGGCAGTTCTACCTCTCGACCACGGATATATGATGAGAATAATGGAAATAGTATTCCGACAAAACAGAGAAAGAAAATAAAGAAACAAACCGAGTTATGTGTTCATCAACGTTTCGTCTTTATTTCGAGACTTCCTATGGATGAATGAGATTAAGAAAACAAAAAAAAAAACAGTACAAATATTTGAAAATGTCACACTTTGCACGTGAAACATTTTCAAATATTTGTACTGATTTTTTTGTTTTCTTAATCTCATTCATCCAGAGGAAGTCTCGAAATAAAGACGAAACGTTGAACACATAACTCGGTTTATTCCTTTTTTTTTCTTTCTCTCTCTCTCTCTCTCTCTCTCTCTCTCTCTCTATATATATATATATATATATATATATATAATGTGTGTAGACTAGTGGGAGAGAGGGGGGGGGGCTGGCTTTGGCCGAGCATAAAATATGCTTAAATATGATATTTTAATTTGTCCAGATTTCGTAAACCAAACGTATTTGGGTGCCATCAGCTAGAATTGAAACCGAAACTGTAGTATTCAAAGCTGGTGATGTTACCACTGTACCAACGTGACACGCATATGAACTGATTAAAAATTAAAAATAAACTAAGATGAATGTACAAAATGTATAACAATTTTTTCAATTTCGACCCATTTTTGACCTCTTAAAACTATTTTAACCGGCTAAAGATCCATAAAAGAACGGTCCGTAAAATATCCAATCATTTGAGGCCCCTCGTGTCACTCTTCAATTTTTAGTTTCGAAGGAGTTTGAAAATATGGAGATAGTTATATATGAGATATATATATATATATATATATATAAGCTGTATGTACCCAATATTTCCCAGGAATCTTTTTGCCCTCACCTCTCCGCCTCAAACTTTGCTATGATGTCATAGACAATATCATAGCATATATATGTATATATCATTGTAAACAAACAAACAAACAGGAATACAGATTTATTATAGTAGATATATATAAAGTGGCTTTGTATGTCTGTCTGAGGAACGGTCTCTATAAAACTCTTTTGTCAATTTTTGGTCTCCAGACTTGAAACTTGATATATAGGGGATTTTAACCTGTGGAAATAATGATTCGGTCTTTAGCCAGTAAAAATAGCTGCTAAGAGGTCAAAGTTGAAAAAAAATTGGAACATGACAGGCCTAAGTCGACTTAAAGTACTCTTATATGCATGTACAACTCTCCATTTGTACATTAAATTTGGTTCATTTTTAACTATTTATTTAGCTTAAATGGTAATGACTAAGATTGGAGTGCTAAATGTTTTGGTTTTAATTCTAGTTGATGGCATCCAAGTCATATTTAATAAAAAAAAATTTATATTTGAGATCACTACTATATAGTATATATCTATAATATATATATATAAAAATCAATAGAGAATTGACTCTATAATAAAAATCTGAAATCTGCAAAAATTATATTTAAATGTATTTTATGACAGGGCAATGTCGGGTGGCTGTCTAGTATATATATATATATATATATATATATATACTAGCTATTTTACCATTATTTTTTATGTTTTAAAAGACTTCACCAAAATTATTTTAAATAATGTTAATGAGTTTAGATTGTTAACAGTTAAAAGAATGATCATGTTGTGATGCATGGGTGAATAGTGCATTTAAGAAATTTTTTTTTACATCTCTTTTATGTTGACCAAGCCTTTTCTCAAGTTCTTATTGAGTTTCACCAATGTATATCTGATGACAATTATTGCATGGGGTAGTTTATATATTTTAGTGTTTGTTTTATGGGTTATGATGTAGTTTGTATTCCTAGTTTGTTTAGAATGCTGTAAATTATTGTCTTATTGACATACCTAGGTCAAAGATGATGTTGATTTTAAACAGATAATCTATATTAATAAAACAGTAAATGTATGCATACATATGTGTGTGTATGTGTGTAAATATTTAACCAATAAACTTTTAAACTATTGGTCACATAACACATAAGATTAACAGGAAATGGCAATCATACACCAAGGATGGTTTATAATGAGTAAAATCTTTGTTTGGATGAATGACAAATGTGTACAGCTAATAGTGAAAGTGAATTAAAAACAAGGGAGATAAGTCAGTTTGTCATATGGTTTAGCTGTATGGGACTAAACTGGTAAAATTGCATTCTTTGATAAATTTTATTTTTTCTGGTAAATGTGTACAGCTAATAGTGAAAGTGAATTAAAAACAAGGGAGATAAGTCAGTTTGTCATGTGGTTTAGCTGTATGGGACTAAATTGGTAAAATTGCATTCTTTGATAAATTTTATTTTTTTTCTGGTAAATGTGTACAGCTAATAGTGAAAGTGAATTAAAAACAAGGGAGATAAGTCAGTTTGTCATATGGTTTAGCTGTATGGGACTAAACTGGTAAAATTGCATTCTTTGATAAATTTTATTTTTTCTGGTAAATGTGTACAGCTAATAGTGAAAGTGAATTAAAAACAAGGAAGATAAGTCAGTTTGTCATATGGTTTAGCTGTATGGGACTAAATTGGTAAAATTGCATTCTTTGATAAATTTTATTTTTTTTCTGGTAAATGTGTACAGCTAATAGTGAAAGTGAATTAAAAACAAGGGAGATAAGTCAGTTTGTCATATGGTTTAGCTGTATGGGACTAAACTGGTAAAATTGCATTCTTTGATAAATTTTATTTTTTCTGGTAAATGTGTACAGCTAATAGTGAAAGTGAATTAAAAACAAGGGAGATAAGTCAGTTTGTCATATGGTTTAGCTGTATGGGACTAAATTGGTAAAATTGCATTCTTTGATAAATTTTATTTTTTCTGGTAAATGTGTACAGCTAATAGTGAAAGTGAATTAAAAACAAGGGAGATAAGTCAGTTTGTCATATGGTTTAGCTGTATGGGACTAAACTGGTAAAATTGCATTCTTTGATAAATTTTATTTTTTCTGGTAAATGTGTACAGCTAATAGTGAAAGTGAATTAAAAACAAGGGAGATAAGTCAGTTTGTCATATGGTTTAGCTGTATGGGACTAAATTGGTAAAATTGCATTCTTTGATAAATTTTATTTTTTCTGGTAAATGTGTACAGCTAATAGTGAAAGTGAATTAAAAACAAGGGAGATAAGTCAGTTTGTCATGTGGTTTAGCTGTATGGGACTAAATTGGTAAAATTGCATTCTTTGATAAATTTTATTTTTTCTGGTAATTATTTTTCTACCCTATTATTTTTCATAAATATTTAACCGATAAACTCTTAAACTACTGGTAGCACAACACTGAAATTAACAGGAAATAGAAATCGTACACCAAAGATAGTTTATAATGAGTAAAATCTTTGTTTGGATGGATAACATATTCATAAGTCAGCAAGTTGCAATGTACAATGTTCATTTCGACTTGCCGAGATTTCTATTAGTTTGCGCACGTGTAAAACTAATCATAGCAAAAAGGGGTTTAATTTTATAATTTTTTTTTATCTGTTGAGTTCGCTCAAACTGTAGCAAACATGGTTGGAGCATTAAATGTTTTTGGTTTCGATTTTAGCTGATGGCACTCAAGTCACTTTTTTAAAACTTTTGAAATCAGTACAGTAGAACTCTGGGATACTGCATTAAAAATTAGTAACAAAATACAGTACAGTAATACAGATGTATATAATCAAATAACATTATATATAACACCGTAAGGTGGGGCAAATGCCATAACCAGGGATTGGAAAAACATTGTATTCCACATTGTAACCTCAAAAAAACGTATTCTGGTGTTCTGCTGTATGCTATATATGTATAATGTTGAATAGAGAATTGACTATAATAATAAATATGAAATCTGCATGAATTAAAATATATTAAAGCGTATTTTATGGCCAGGGAAGGCCAGGCACCAACCATTATTTATTAATACATTGTTTAGAAATGAATAGACTGAGATCATAATCGTTTGTTTAAGATTATTTTTTAAGATTTTTTTTTACTCCTTTTATGTTTTTTCTATCTTTACTCCTTTTTATGTTTTTTTTATCTTTACTCCTTTTTATATGCTTTTTTTATCTTTACACCTTTTTATATGTTTTTTTTAATCTTTACTCCTTTTTATGTTTTTTCTATCTTTACTCCTTTTTATGTGTTTTTTTAATCTTTACTCCTTTTAATGTGTTTTTGCAATTTTACTTCTTTTTTCATGTTTTTCTATTTTACTCCTTTTTATGTTTTTATCTTTACTCCTTTTTATGTGTTTTTTCTATCTTTACTCCTTTTTATATGTTTTTGCAATTTTACTTCTTTTTTCATGTTTTTTCTATTTTACTCCTCATATGTTTTTTCTGTTTTACTCCTATGTTTTTTTCTATCTTTACTCCTTTTTATATGTTTTTTATCTTTACTCCTTTTCATATGTTTTTTTATCTTTACTCCTTTTTATATGTTTTTTTAATCTTTGCTCCTTTTTATATGTTTTTTTAATCTTTACTCCTTTTTATATGTTTTTTTTTAATCTTTACTCCTTTTTATATAATTTTTCTATCTTTACTCCTTTTTATATGTTTTTTCTATCTTTACTCCTTTTTATATGTTTTTTCTATCTTTACTCCTTTTTATATGTTTTTTCTATCTTTACTCCTTTTTATATGTTTTTGCAATTTTACTTCTTTTTTCATGTTTTTTCTATTTTACTTCTCATATGTTTTTTCTGTTTTACTCCTATGTTTTTTCTATCTTTACTCCTTCTTATATGTTTTCTGTGTCTGTTACTTACTTCTTCCCCAACCACTATTTCTTGATGCTTTACTGTTTTCTTGTTCTTTAATAGTCCCCCATATTTTATTTCCTACAGAAATATATATATATATATATATATATATATATATATATATATATATTACCAATACTCCTCATTCGTGTTTTTGTTATTGTATATATAAGTGGTACTTTTTTAAAAGTATTTTATTTTCTATTTAAATCTTATTCAGAGGACGTTTATTTAGCATGTAATATCTTATCAAACAAACGCTCATTTTAAAGTCGTAAATTATTAGCTGTTAAAAAAACCTGAACTGTAAAGACATGGACACAGTAATGCTAACACTAAATTTAATTAAACTAATTTTAATTAACTAAATTTAATCAGAAGTACTCACAAAATAAAAATGGAATAAAAAATCCATAGAAGCTAAACTAATGTAACTTAAATACAAAATAAACTATCACACAAAAATACTTGTTATTTAATAATGTTTGCCAAAATGAAAATATGCTGCCTAAATACACACAATTACATTATTTTGATTTTAAAACTTAAAGTTTAAACTTAAGAACTCTTGAAATTGAAATCTTGCCAAATTGGTATCTAATTATTATGGATCAAATTTAATGCAAATCTGAAATATTTGAATTTTAAAATTTTATTATACTTTTTAAAAACCCTTATAAATATTCCCCACAAAAACTGAAATTTGGAGAATTTTTTCTTTCTCCAGGTTCTAAGTCTTGTCACCTTTACAATATAATCACTTCCCTCAAAGTATCAGCTTAATCAATTCCAAAAGCGAACTATATATATATATATATATATATATATATATATTAGTCCTCGCACGAAAGAGCAGGACACAAAATGTTTTAAATAATAATAATAATAGAATAACAATAACAAAGACTTTCGCTGGTGAGGACTACTATTGACCGTAACCAGTTATATAGTCCTTTTGAAATTTTCATCTCTATTTTTCTCGTTATGTATTGAATATTTGTTAATGAAACCTATATGAAATATGTTCCTTATTAAATTTTAAAGATTTTCTATTCTGAAAGAAGTTAAAAAAAATTTAATCTAAAAAAGTTATTTTAAAGTTTTTGTTAAAAAAAATTAAGATTTTCTCATTATTCAGACCTGTACTACAAAGAGGGGGTTGCAAAAAATGAAGTGTGGTGTGAGGAGAAATACAAACTGAAACAGAGAACTATTCAGACCTGTAATAATACAAAGAGGGGGTTGCAAAAATGAGTTGTGGTGTGAAGAGAAATACAAACTGAAATAGAGAGAAGGAGAGTTTTAAAATATAATCTTAAAAAGATAAGATACAAGTTAGAAAAGCATTTCATCCAAGACATGAAAATTGTTAAACCAAATGTTTTTACTATAGACTTTAAAAATAAAGTTACAAGATTCAATTTGAAATTTATTTATCTTCAAAGTGCACTTTTATAAATTTTACAAAGTAAGGTAAAAATTTAATGTAAATTGAATCAAAAAATTACCTTGAATTTATTTTATGTAATATACATTTTGTTGCAATTTAAAAACATTATCTTTCATCTAGCAATTAATGATATAGATATAAAATTTTCAATTATTTTTTTTTTAAAAGTGCAACAGAATGTACGTTACATAAATTAAATCTAAGATAATTTTTTGATTCAATTTAAATTAAATTTTTATACCTTACTTTGTAAAATTTATAAAAGTGCACTTTTAAGATAAATAAATTTCAAATTGAATCTTGTACCTTTATTTTTAAAAACATTTTGTCTAACAATTTTCATATCTTGGATGAAATGCTTTTATATATATATATATATATATATATATATATATATATATACTAGGAAAAGTACCTGTCATTGATTGGGTTCAAAAACAGCCTACAGAAAATGGACTCTGATTTATGAAAGTATGATAGGTTATGAAAAGGAAGGGTTGTAAATTTGGATTGAATTTGGGGGTATCAAAACCAAAGCAAAATATGATGAAAGTAAAAATAAAATAGATGAACCCCATAATTTATTATACCATACCCAGCAGATGATGGAAATAAACATAAACTTAGGTCGATCTCTATAGTAGAAGTTATGAGAAAGTGATATCAAATGCTCTGTTGGGCTTTAGCCGATAGGAATGTAAGCAGACATATTTTATATATAAATTGCAAGAAAATTTAATTAAAAATTAAAGTAAATTATTCAGAAAGCCCAAAAAAAAAAAAAGAAATGAAAGATAGTGTTACTAATTTATTGTTACTGGAAAGAAAAGAAATATTTCCTGGCTTGTAACAAATTCCTCCCTCAACCACCAAACATTAACATAAAAAAACATTTTCTTCCAATTTTTTTCCTTCCTTTCATACACACACACACACACAAAAACATTTCTGAAAAAAAAAATTTCCTTACAACTTTTCTTCCAATTTTTCTTTTTTGGTTGTCATATATTTATTGAAAATTTTGTGTAAGGGATTGGTTATAGGGAAGTGCTTTTCGATGAGATCTAGAAATTCCTTGCCAAGTTTTGTTTTTAACATTTAATTGTATGGCGCCATATACCAGATTATATTTCTTTTTCTTTTATTTTTATTTTAGTGTTATTGGTGTTTTGTTGCTTATATTTGATATCAATATTTTTGTATCCACTATTTTTAGGGCTCTTTCGTAGATATTGATTGACCTGTTAAATATATTTTCATCACTTGAGTTATTGCTGAGTCTACTTACGAGTTAGGAATCTGTTTTATAATTGATGGTGGGTGATTAAATTTTGGGTTTACGTATATTGGATTAGCGTTATCTTTTAAGTAGGGTTCATATGTGTTTTTATCTAAATTTAACGTAACATCCAGAAAGTTTGTTATTTTTATGTCAGCTAGTATGTCTACTTTTAGGCCTATTTTTTTCATTTCCTTGTGTATGATTTTCTTAAAGTTATCTCCCTTGACTTTGTTGGAGTCTTTTATTATACCTAGTCCATCATCTCTAAATAGGCCGATAACTGTAGTATCAAATATGCTTGTGAGGGCATATAGAATGAATAATCCCACAAGATCTGATGCCTCTGCAGAATCAAGAGCAGGAAAAAAATAAAATAAAATAAACATACATATACATAAATTATCATTCATATATATATATATATATATATATATATAACATAATATTAAAAAAAAAGCACATTTAACTACACCTAGGTTTAAAATAGGTCAGATCACTAGATATCTACACTTCCCACTAAAAAAGCACACAAAAATGAAGAGTTGAACCTAAAGTCAACTGGGCCTTCGTCCTGTAAGTGCCTGCCCATTGGCTGATTAGAAAGGAAGTGATGGAAACTAGGAAGCTGATTGGCTAACTAAAAACTAAATAGAATATGCATATATAAAAAAAACGCGAAACAACCACAACTCTTCAAATAAGCTCGACAAATCCTAGCGTGGATGAAACGCGGAATATTCTGTGTAGCTTTATTGCCATATATATTTTTATAACTTACTATATATATATAATCAACAGGAGAAGTTTACTAGATAAATGTAAAAGTAAGCTTCTGTCCAATAAATGTATTAATGTTTATATTTATTCCAACCAAGTAAAAGAATTTCCATACAATGAGAAGTATAAATAAAAACTGTAAATCAAAAATTGTACAAATTAATGAATACCTGCAATAAAAAAAAGTGGTGAAATATCCTTATTCCGCAGAGTTTCAAAGAATGTAATTTTTTTCTCATCAGGTGATAGAAACTGGTTAACAGATTATGTATATACTGCGGAGCTAAAATCTGCTGGTTTTAGCACTTTCTGAAACTGCATTTTCATAAAATGTATTATTATGCTTGCAAAATAATGTTTGTATAAAATTTGTCAGGGCGTATAAACAAACAAGAAAGAGGGGAAAAAGAAAAAAAAAATTCCAAACCGGAACTGGTTGAATCCAAGATGTGATATTGTCCTTTGTAAATATCATGAATCGAAAGATGTATATATCAGTTTTGGAGTTTATATCAATGCCATGAGAAATTCGAGATACTCTGACCAGATAAATTACAACAACTCTGCAGAATAAAGATATTTCACCCCCCCCTTTTTTATTGGAGGTATTCTGTTGAAAAATAAATTTGTACACGTAAATTTTTGATTTACACGTTTTATTTATACTTATATATATATATCTATATATATATATATATATATATATATATATATATATATATATAAATCTTGGAAGTTTTTAACCTTTAAAACTATAAAAAAAAACTTATTTAATTTTTATATTTTTTATCATTCGTTGGAAAACTATTTAGTCTTCATATATCTTTTTCTTCACCATATTCCCTCTGCTTCACTTTTTTATTTTCAAGTAAGATCTTTGACTTACTTGTTGTTTCATCAAATACTTTTGCATGCAAAATCCGATCCTGCATTTTGCTAATTCCTACCCTCTGATGAGAAGGAAAGTATTTCTTTGAAACTCCGCGGATTAAGGACTATCCACTTATCTAGTGTTTCCTTTTCAGATTAAATATGTTTTCAACTCATTTCAAAGTGTTTTTTTAACATATTTTATTAACTGTTTGCTCATATTATAAGCTCTATTTCCTATTTGGTTTTATCGAGCTTTTACATCTGGCTGAGATAATTTTATAAATATTAATTCTTTAATATTTATAATATACTTTAATTTTACCATCTTGGATCATTTTGGTAAATTTAATTGTAATTTTTATTTTTTATATATATATATATATATATATATATATATATATATATATATATATATATATATATATATATTATTTACAGGCACTGATTCATAGTCCGATGGTTATAACTGCCAACTGTCAACACGACGGTTGTAGGTTCGATTTACAACTGGGCAAAGGTGTATGTCTAGCTGCACTGATTCGTTGTGATACAACGAAGCAGTACTGTATGTGGACGACTATTTTAAGCCCACCCGACTTTGGTTTGAGCACTTTATGAAAATATATTTTCACCTAATGCGTATTTAAGCAATTAAGCGAAGCCTGCTATTAGTTTGTTTGTAAGCAAACTGATAGTTTGAGCACTTTGCGATGGGCAAGTTGTTAATTTAATCGACACTTGAGAAATATTTACTGGTACTGATTCACAGTCCAATGAGTAAAGCTGCCGACTATCAACACGATGGTTATAGGTTCGATCCATGACTGTGAAAAGGTGTATGTCTAGCCGCACTAATGAGTTGTGATGCAATGAAACAGCACTGTATGTGGATGAATATGTATATATATATATATTTTTTTTTACACAGGAATCATCACTTATCAAGGCCCGGAGGCCACTCGAGGATAAAGGTTAATGGGTATACATTAGTCAATGTGATTATAGTGTAGTAAACATAAGTAGTGGAAATTTTGTAAATTGGATTACTTGGGGGGGGGGCGGTTCATCAAAAACTTGTTTACGTTGGACTTGAAGACAATCAGATTGTAGTCAGTTGGAAAGCAGACAAACGGAAGAGAGTTCGACGGGCGTGCAGTTCTAAGAAAGAAACTTTGTTCATGGAATTTACATTTAGGTTTAGGCATAGATAAAGAGTGTGGGAAACTATGGATAGTTGTTTTGGCTAGACGAGTGTTTTTCATAAAAGTTTGGCGAGGGGGGATCACTTGCCATGAAAATAACGATAAAGGAGAGACAAACTCGCAACATCTCTTCTGTGGGAAAGAGGTTGCAGGGAAGAGAAAAGGGTATTCCTCACTAAGCTACAAAGTCTATTTTGAACTCTGTTAAGGCAGGATAATCTGCTTCTAGCAGCTCCTGCCCAGATGTGGCAACAGTACTCCATCGTTGGCCGTACCTGGCTTTTATATAGGTAGAGAATTGCATCAGGAGTGAGATATCTACTGGAGTGGTAGTAGGATCCTATTATTTTTCCAGCGACCTTGGCAATGGATTTGATATATGTGTTCCATTTCAGATCGGGAGTAAAGGTCAAGCCCAGAAGCTTGTCAAAACATGAAGCCCTCCCCCCCAAGACGAAAGCCATTCATTTTAATAGATGCCAGATGGGCATCAGATCGTTGATGATGTAACGATAGAATCTTGGTTTTAGATGCATTAAAAATAACCAGCCACCTCTTTCCCCATTGTACCACATGCTCAAGATCAGAGGAGAGAGAATCAGAGAGAACTTGGTCGTTTACGGTCTTTGATGTTCTACAATAGATGGTAGTGTCATCAGCATAAATCTCTACGAATGATGTAAGGATGTGATTTGGAAAATCATATATATATATATATATATTTATATTTTTATTATTTTTTTTAAAGATAATTTGAATACAAAGGTGGCGTTCCCATGTTGCTACTATCACTTATAAAAACAAGAAAATTAAATTATAATTTAACAACGAATAATAAAAACATGAAGGGTGCAGTCTTTCTCTACCGCCCTCACGCCAATGTTGCATCCTGCCCCCTCCTTTGATAACCCATCCTCTAGTGTGAAATTGTTTTGTGTTGGGAGATGAGGCACGGGGGTGGGGGGTTCTGTCCTCACGTTAGTAGTGAGACACTTCCCACCCGTTGAGCTCCGTATGTGACAATAAATCTAAGCTTCATTTTTATCTTTTATAATTTTTTTTTTTTTTTTTGCCGATATTATTTTACTTTCTAAAAACTGAAGGACCACCAAATGTAAGATGTCTTCGTCATTTCAGTTGCAACTTAACACGACAGAGCAACATTCCTGAACCATTTTTTTTTTGTCGTCTGCGGCTGGGAAAGGTGATTGATGTCAGATATTACATTTTCTATTTTTCTTTATTCATTCAGAGAAAAACCGAGAGAGAGAGAGAGTGGTCGAGATGGGGTTGTCAAGGGTGGATCCAAGATGACCAATTGGTAACACTGTAATAACGAACTCAAACAAGTCAACGCAAATAAGACTGACAATAAGAGAATTAAGAAAGAAATTTTTCATATGATGACATACTAAAAACGTTTGAAAAAAAAACAGACAAAATTCATATTCATATTGATACAAGCAGTTTTTTAACTACTCAAGAAAGCCTGACATAACGTGATTGTCAAGTGCATTTATTTAAACTTCTTTTTCTTTTTCTTCCTCTTTCTCTTCTTTTTCATGCTGTTGTTGTTCTATTTCTTCTCCTTCTTCCTCCTCTTCTTTTTCTTCTTTTTCCCTCTTCTTTTTTCCTCTTTTTCCTTCTTCCTCTCCCTTTTCTTCTCCTTCTTCGTCCTTTTTCTTCTCTCTTCTTTTTTCCTCCCTCTTCTTTTTTCCTCCATCTCCCTCTTTTTCTTCTCCCTCTTCTTCTTTCTCTTCTTTTTCACCTCCTCCTTCCTCTTCTTCATCGTCTTCTTTTTCTTCTTTCTCTTGTTGCTGTTCTTCTTCACCTTCTTGTTCTCCTTTTTCCTCCCCCATTCTTCTTCTTCTTCTTTTTCTTCTCCTTTTTCTTTTCCTTCTTCTTTTCCTTCTTCTTATTATTATTCACTTGTTCATTTACCATCACTTTTCTCTTGTCCCACGTTTTCTGATATTGTGCAAACTCACCTTCCACTTGTAATGATTCAGCAGGTCGGCTGTCTTTAAATTCCACTCTTTACGGTCTTGTTTTTAAATTTTTCATAATTCATGTTCTTTGGATTATTTGAACTACTTATTCCCTCAACATTTTGGCAGATGTAACCTATGACCTTATTCAAGAGCAACTTGTCAAACTCGGGAAGGGTACAATTCAAAATTCTGTGTAGATTCCCGAGTTCAACAAAATACACTTGGGAAAGATCAGAGGTCACAGTGGCTGAAACGTTGTGTGAATAATACAAATTGTTCAGTTTTGTCGAATTACTTGCTTTCAATTTTCTTTGACTAGCTAATCTTTCTTTGACTAGTCAATCTTTCTTTGACTAGTCAATCTTTCTTTGACTAGCTAATCTTTCTTTGACTAGTCAATCTTTCTTTGACTAGTCAATCTTTCTTTGACTAGTCAATCTTTCTTTGACTAGTCAATCTTTCTTTGACTAGTCAATCTTTCTTTGACTAGTCAATCTTTCTTTGACTAGTCAATCTTTCTTTGACTAGCTAATCTTTCTTTGACTAGCTAATCTTTCTTTGACTAGCTAATCTTTCTTTGACTAGTCAATCTTTCTTTGACTAGTCAATCTTTCTTTGACTAGCTAATCTTTCTTTGACTAGCTAATCTTTCTTTGACTAGCTAATCTTTCTTTGACTAGCCAATCTTTCTTTGACTAGTCAATCTTTCTTTGACTAGTCAATCTTTCTTTGACTAGCCAATCTTTCTTTGACTAGCTAATCTTTCTTTGACTAGCTAATCTTTCTTTGACTAGTCAATCTTTCTTTGACTAGTCAATCTTTCTTTGACTAGTCAATCTTTCTTTGACTAGTCAATCTTTCTTTGACTAGCTAATCTTTCTTTGACTAGCTAATCTTTCTTTGACTAGCCAATCTTTCTTTGACTAGCCAATCTTTCTTTGACTAGCCAATCTTTCTTTGACTAGTCAATCTTTCTTTGACTAGTCAATCTTTCTTTGACTAGCCAATCTTTCTTTGACTAGCTAATCTTTCTTTGACTAGCTAATCTTTCTTTGACTAGTCAATCTTTCTTTGACTAGTCAATCTTTCTTTGACTAGTCAATCTTTCTTTGACTAGTCAATCTTTCTTTGACTAGTCAATCTTTCTTTGACTAGTCAATCTTTCTTTGACTAGCTAATCTTTCTTTGACTAGCTAATCTTTCTTTGACTAGTCAATCTTTCTTTGACTAGTCAATCTTTCTTTGACTAGTCAATCTTTCTTTGACTAGTCAATCTTTCTTTGACTAGTCAATCTTTCTTTGACTAGTCAATCTTTCTTTGACTAGTCAATCTTTCTTTGACTAGTCAATCTTTCTTTGACTAGTCAATCTTTCTTTGACTAGTCAATCTTTCTTTGACTAGTCAATCTTTCTTTGACTAGTCAATCTTTCTTTGACTAGTCAATCTTTCTTTGACTAGTCAATCTTTCTTTGACTAGTCAATCTTTCTTTGACTAGTCAATCTTTCTTTGACTAGTCAATCTTTGACTAGTCAATCTTTCTTTGACTAGCTAATCTTTCTTTGACTAGCTAATCTTTCTTTGACTAGTCAATCTTTCTTTGACTAGTCAATCTTTCTTTGACTAGTCAATCTTTCTTTGACTAGTCAATCTTTCTTTGACTAGTCAATCTTTCTTTGACTAGTCAATCTTTCTTTGACTAGCTAATCTTTCTTTGACTAGCTAATCTTTCTTTGACTAGCCAATCTTTCTTTGACTAGCTAATCTTTCTTTGACTAGCTAATCTTTCTTTGACTAGTCAATCTTTCTTTGACTAGTCAATCTTTCTTTGACTAGTCAATCTTTCTTTGACTAGTCAATCTTTCTTTGACTAGTCAATCTTTCTTTGACTAGTCAATCTTTCTTTGACTAGCTAATCTTTCTTTGACTAGCTAATCTTTCTTTGACTAGTCAATCTTTCTTTGACTAGTCAATCTTTCTTTGACTAGTCAATCTTTCTTTGACTAGTCAATCTTTCTTTGACTAGTCAATCTTTCTTTGACTAGTCAATCTTTCTTTGACTAGTCAATCTTTCTTTGACTAGTCAATCTTTCTTTGACTAGTCAATCTTTCTTTGACTAGTCAATCTTTCTTTGACTAGTCAATCTTTCTTTGACTAGTCAATCTTTCTTTGACTAGTCAATCTTTCTTTGACTAGTCAATCTTTCTTTGACTAGTCAATCTTTCTTTGACTAGTCAATCTTTGACTAGTCAATCTTTCTTTGACTAGCTAATCTTTCTTTGACTAGCTAATCTTTCTTTGACTAGTCAATCTTTCTTTGACTAGTCAATCTTTCTTTGACTAGTCAATCTTTCTTTGACTAGCCAATCTTTCTTTGACTAGTCAATCTTTCTTTGACTAGTCAATCTTTCTTTGACTAGCCAATCTTTCTTTGACTAGTCAATCTTTCTTTGACTAGCCAATCTTTCTTTGACTAGCTAATCTTTCTTTGACTAGTCAATCTTTCTTTGACTAGTCAATCTTTCTTTGACTAGCTAATCTTTCTTTGACTAGCTAATCTTTCTTTGACTAGCCAATCTTTCTTTGACTAGTCAATCTTTCTTTGACTAGTCAATCTTTCTTTGACTAGTCAATCTTTCTTTGACTAGCCAATCTTTCTTTGACTAGCTAATCTTTCTTTGACTAGCTAATCTTTCTTTGACTAGTCAATCTTTCTTTGACTAGTCAATCTTTCTTTGACTAGTCAATCTTTCTTTGACTAGTCAATCTTTCTTTGACTAGTCAATCTTTCTTTGACTAGCTAATCTTTCTTTGACTAGCTAATCTTTCTTTGACTAGTCAATCTTTCTTTGACTAGTCAATCTTTCTTTGACTAGTCAATCTTTGACTAGTCAATCTTTCTTTGACTAGCCAATCTTTCTTTGACTAGTCAATCTTTCTTTGACTAGTCAATCTTTCTTTGACTAGCCAATCTTTCTTTGACTAGTCAATCTTTCTTTGACTAGCCAATCTGTCTTTGACTAGCCAATCCGTCTGTGATTTAAGGCATTCATGCTTCTACAGCATAATTGATTCGTTCCTAGGATAACTTCGGTGGGTGTGTGTGAAACAGCACTAACCCTATTCGGGTTTAACTGTCTTCCTCCAAAGGAGGAAATTTCATGGGAGTATTAAATTCACAAGTGCTCTTCAGTCACATGTATATCCCCGTTAGGGGAGATTACAGCGTTAAGTTTTTGCAACTCTTGCAGGGAGGTGTTGACGTCCTCCTACATACAGCGCCTAGAATTATCAAATTGGTTACCCATTTTTGTAATGACCAGACTAAACGTTGCTTAACTTCAGGGATCTGACAGGTAACGGTATATCACTGCCACCGTTCAGTCTCAAAAGACAAAGGATATCCAACTGCACATGTAATTGTGAGGCAAGGGTTGCGCAATCACCAACTGCACCTCTCCTGATTCGGCATTGTTTGAGTCCAGTGACAAGGAGAAATCCAGGATGATTGGAAACAATGCTGAGATAAGCAGAGAGCACATACAGCACCTGGAAGTCCCAAATGGTCACCCATTTTGTACTGACCAGGTTCAACGTTGCTTAACTTCGGTGATTCAACAGGAACCGGTGTGTCAACGTGATTATACTGTACATCACTGATTATGCTGTATATATAACTTCGATGATGGACAAATGTAGTGCTTTCGACAAATCCTCTAACCTAATGTGTTGGTTCTGTTCAAATTTTACATGACAGATCCATCTTATCATGGATCTGTCATGATGCTGTAATTGGGTGAGAGAAAGCTGGATGAGGGCCTAGCAGACACGGCCACTGCCGCCGAGAAATTTGAAACTTTAGATTGCTGACTGATAACAAGATATGAATTCATTAACATTATATGTTCAAAAGATTTTGCCAATGTAAAATTTAATCTTGAAAATGTAACTAAATGTAAAAATGAAAATTGTTCTTCAAAATTTTTAATCTTGCGTATTACAACCTTTGCTCTCTATAATTTGATTCCATCTGCCAACGAGCGTATAAAATGCCCCATTTGTAAAGTTTAGTTTTTGATGTTTAATATAAATCTAATTTATGCTCGGTCTATTTTCGATATGTTGACCTAAGGCCATCTAAATTGCTTTTTAATTCTCCAAATAAATGATAGTCTGAGGGAGCTAAGTCAGGAGAATATGCAGGATAGGGCAAGATTTTCCAACCAAATTCACGTACATTAAATCCGTTGCTAAGGTTGCTTGGAAAATGGTGGGATCCTTCTATCCATCCAGTAGATATCTCACTGCTGATGCAATTCTTTACCTATATAAGAGCCAGGTATGTCCAAGGATGGAGTACTTTTGCCACATCTGAGCAGGAGCTGCTAGAAAGATCTTATCCTGCCTTGACAAAGTTCAAAATAGACTTTGCAGCCTAATGGGGATGCCCCTTTTTTCTTCCCTGCAATCTCTTTCTCACAGAAGAGACATTGCGAGTCTGTCTCTTCTTTATCATTATTTTCATGGCAAGTGCTTGTCTGAGCTCAAATCTATGGTCCCCCCTCACCAAACTTTCATGAGGAACACTTGTCTAGTGGAAAACATTATTAATTCCCCCCACTCTTTTTCTGTGCCGTAACCTAAATGTAGATTCCATGAACAAAGCCTCTTTCTAAGAATTGCACGCCTGTGGAACTCTCTTCTGTTTGCCTGCTTTCCAGCTGATTACAATATAGCCGTCTTCAAGTCCAATGTAAACAAGTCCTTCCCCTTAAGTCATCCAATTTGCCAAATTTCTAACCATTACTATGATATTGTCCCATTGACTACTGTACACTCTTTAGCCCTTATGCTCGAGTGGCCTCCAAGCCTTGATAAGTGGTGACTCCTATGAAAAAAAAAAAAGAAAAAAAATAAGATCTTTCATCAGTATTGTTGTATGAGGACTTCTCTTAGCAAATCCTCTGATCTGATGTGTTTCGTTCGGCCAGGTTTTGATGTGAAATATGAATCTAACTCATGTTCAATCTCCTCTCGTAATATTAACTTAACGCCATCTTAATGGTTTTGTAATTCTAAAAATAAGTGACAGTCTGAGGGAGTGAGGTCCGGAGAATATGCAGGTTGAGGCAAAATTTCCCAACTGAATTCTCCTAGGAGATCTTTGGTCAGTAGTGTTGTATGAGGACGAGCATTATCATGATGGAAGATGATTTAATTTTCTGTTGACTAAGGAAGGTCGTTTTCAGGTCAACATGGGTGAGAATATTACAGAAAAATATAAATGATGCTTTTAATAATCCGAAAGAAAAAGTTATGCATTAATCGTGATGGTATCTTTAAGTAATAACGATATTCATAAAATAAATTACAGTTGTTTAAAATGTCCTCTACAAACCGGTAAAACCTTTTGCACCAACCTGATTATTAAAGCAAATAGCATTTCTATGTATAATAAAGTTGAAATACAAAAAAAAAAAATCTAGCTTCATCTCTAATCTATATATTAATACGATAGCATGTATGTTCTTTTCTGTGTCACGCTTACATCCGGGTCCTTTGAATTGTTATGTACTTCCATTTCTTGTCATATACAATTTTACCAAGAATTGTTGATAAGTTTCGGTTTCGATTATGGCTGAAAAAACTCAAGTTATATATATATATATATATATATATATATATATACATATATATATATTCATTTAGACAAATATTATTGAATAGCATGGAGTTATTCTGTTTTACAGTTTTCCTTTTTATCTTCACCAATCTCCGAATAGTCCTTTTTGTGTTCTTCTCGAAATTGTATATGTTGGATCCATAATCGCGAGCGCTTTCGACAGAAGTACTTCTATCATCCTCAGGCATATTGGAGAAATAAATGTAGAAATTTATGTATATATTTCTACAATATGCCTGAGGATGATAGAAGTACTTCTGTCGAAAGCGCTCGCGATTATGGATCCAACTTATACAATTTCGAGAAGAACACAAAAAGGACTATTCGGAGATTGGAGAAGATAAAAAGGAAAATTGTAAAACAGAATAACTCTGTGCTATTCAATAATATTTGCCTAAATCCGAAAATGCTGCCTAAATATACATGATATATATATTTATATATTTTTTCATAAGTTTTTATTTCGGTTTTGAGTCAAACTAATCCACCCAAGTCATATGGATATATATTTTTTTTATTTTTGAATTCGCAACTTTATAATATATAAAAATCGCTAGAACATTAACTCTATAATAATATATACGAAATCTGCAAGAATTAAAATATCATATTTAAGCATACTTTAAAACCGGGCTATGCCGGGCGTCCCTGCTAGCTTAGATAAATACTTTTGCATTTTAACAAAAAAGCTACAATAATATCAGAGCGTCTCCATTTACGCTGAACATCTACAGAATGCCAATATCAATATATTACGTATGAATGAATCCCCCGTGGAATTACCACAGGTTCCGCTAGTCTGTTTTGAATCATATTATGAAGATTCAATGTGTTAGCTGTTGAAATGAATCTTGTATGAACAGTCAAAGTTGTCTGTCATTTTTGCGCATTTCTTCAAAGGATTGATCGGACTTTAGAATGTAGAATCACATCACATGTGACAAATCTGTATTCCGATGAGGACGATTGTTTCGATTGTAAAAATTTGAAATAATGACTCGAGTAATGTAAAGGCAATAAATTTTTGCTACACACTCATCTCGACTGCACTTTCTTTCTGTCTTATTCAATAATCACAATGCTGAAACAGTAGATGGGCTGAACCGGCTTCTTTCAAATGAGGAAGTTTCTAAGGAATATTAGATTCACAAGCGGAGATGATGACGACATTAAGTTTTTGCAGTTCTTGTAGGGTGTTGTTAATGTCCTCCCACATACAATGTTTGGTATTCTCAAATGGTCACCCATCTGGTAAGAGCCAAACTCATTGTTGCTTAACTTTGGTGATCGCATGAGAATCAGTGTATCAATGTATATTCTATGACTGACAAATGATTAAAAAATAGAAGTAATATTTGACATCAATCTGAACCTTTTATTTAATTCATTGGGGTAGATTTTTCTTGTTCTGTCAGCCATGACTGGGTAGAAGTTTTAAATAAGTTATTTTTATTTTAGTCTTAGTTAATTTCACCTGTAGTGAAGATTGAACGTTTGCTTTTCAGAAGACTATTGTTTAGAATTAATTGTCAGTTAACACCTTCCTCCATTCTACTATGTTGTCATGTTTGTATTTGAATTCCTTTATTGTCTTCTAACATTGGTCAAGATGGGGTGTTTCTTTTTTTTTTTTTTTTTACACAGTGGTCACCACTTATCAAGGCCCCGAAGCCACTCAGGGATAAGGGTTATTGCAAGTACATTACGTTAGTGTGGAGATTTGATGAAGTGTTTACTTAAGGGGGCGGTTCATTAGGAATTTGTTAATGTTGGACTTGAAGGCATCCAAGTTGTAGTCAGGTGGGAAGCAGGCAGATGGAACAGAGTTCCACAGACGTGCAGTTCTAAGAAAGAAGCTTTGTTCATGGAATCCACGTTTTGATTTAGGCACAGATAAAGAGTGGGGGAAATTTTTCACAGTGGATTCGGCTAGACGGGTGTTTTTCGTGAAAAATTGGCGAGGGGGGACCAGAGATTGGAGTTCAGACGAGCACCTGCCATGGAAATAACGATAAAACAAGGATAGGCTCGCAACGTCTCTTCTGTGGGAGAGAGGTTGCAGGGTAGAGAAAAGGGCATCCCCCACTAAGCCACGAAGTCTATTTTGTACTCTGTTAAGGCAGGTTAGGCTGTTTTTAGCAGCTCCTGTCTAGATATGGCAGCAGTATTCCATCCTTGGACATACTTGGCTTTTATATAGATAGAGCATTGCATCAGTAGTGAGATATCTTCTGGAGCGGTAGAAGGATCCCACTATCTTTCCAGCGACCTTGGCAACAGACTTGATGTACGTGTTCCATTTCAGATCAGGAGTAAAGGTCAAACCCAGAAGCTTGTCAAAACACGGGGCCTCTCCCAGACGAGAGCCATCCATCCCAATTGATGCCAGATGAGGATCAGAGCGTTGACGATGTAAGGATAGGAGTTTGGTTTTAGACGCATTAAAGGTAACCAGCCACGTTTTCCCCCCACTGAACCACGCGCTCGGGATCAGAGGAGAGAGAATCAAAGAGAACTTTGTCATTTACAGCCTTTGATGTGTTGCCGTAGATGGTCGTGTCATCAGCATAGATGTCAACGAATGATTTAAGTATGTGTTTGGGGAGGTCATTGATGTAGATCAGGAAGAGAGTTGGGCCCAGGATTGACCCCTAAGGGACTGCAGCATTAATACTGCAGGCTTCTGATTTTTGTCCATCGACTACTACTCTTATGAGCCTATCGGAGAGAAATGATTTAATGATTGAGAAAGCATTTCCAGTTATACCGTAGCTAGAAATCTTATGAAGTAGACCCTTATGCCATACCTTGTCGAAGGCCTTTAATATGTCAAGAGCAATTGCCCTAGAAAGGAAGCCTTTGTCAAGAGATTCACTAATCCTGTGAGATATAATCGTCAGCACATCTGTGGCAGATCTTGCAGAGCGGAAACCATATTGCATGTCACTAAGAAGGTTATTCCTGCTGAGGTGGTTGACTACTTCTTTATTTAATATGGATTCCAGTAACTTACTCATAACACACAGGAGACTTATTGGTCTGTACTGAGAGGGAGATGACTTATCACCTGAATTCTTAAATACAGGGCAAACTGATGAGGTCTTCCAGGGAGTCGGAAAGCACTTCTTAAAGCAGCGCTTAAACAGTTTCGTAAGTATGGGAGCAAGTTCTGGTTGAAGCTTTTTTAACACTATTATTGGGATGCCATCAGGGCCAGTTGCTTTACTGGAATCAAGGTTCTTGATTAGTTTGGCGACCTCATGCACGGATATTTGTATGTTACCTAGCGTGTTCTGTGTTATAGAAGGAAATATGGGGAGTTGATGGCCTTCGTCGCATAGGGTAGAATTAGTTGCAAAGTTCTTTGCAAATAGTTTGACCTTGTCTGATGCTGACGAGATGACCTCTGGTCCACTGATAATGGTTGGGATAGAACGCACACTTCTGTTCAGGATCCTATTTGTTATTTGCCAAAATTGGTGGGAACCAAGCCGCTGATCAGCTACCTTAGATTTAACAGGCTGGGCATATAGCTCTCTTGCATTTTTTATTACTCTTTTACAGTGGTTGCTGGCAGTCCTGAAAGCAGCTTTAGTTTCAGTGCATCTATTACTTTGGTAGCTATGGAAAAAATGATTTCTGTGCGCGATAGCAGCAGCCCGTTCTGGGGAAAACCATGGCTGGCTGTTAGGTTTTTGTTGGAATTTTTAGTTGGTATGAATTGGTCTATGCCTACAATTAACCATTCGGTCAGATCTGATACTATAGAGGACACTTTCTTTTTAAACATGGAGTGCAGAGGTAAATCAGATATGAATGTACGGTCAGCCATAGAGTATCGGTATACAGTACGGTGGAGGGGTACATCAGGGGACTTATTACATTTCGTTTTTATCTTAACTGATACAACTGAGTGGTCGGAGGATCCTAGAGGAGAATGAATGGAACAGGAACATAGCTCAGGGGAAGTTGAGAGAAAAAGGTCTAGGAGGCTTGCATATTGACCGGGTGTATCGGGCACACGGGTGGGCTCGTGAACAATCTGAGTGAGGTCATAAGCAATGGCAAAATCATGACAAAACCTCTCCTCATCATCTGTCTTATTTGACTGGGTTAGCCATTCCATGTTATGGACGTTGAAGTCACCACAGATGTGGATGTTAGCCGAGGGATGTGCAGACAGGATGTGGTCTATTTTCTTAGATATGCTCTTAAAGATAGTAACTCTGCTGTTGTGGGGCCGATAGAGGGCAAATATAAATGCAGTGGTGTTAGCAAGTGCAACCCGGAAGCACATATAGGGTAAGTTAGGATCTTCTCTAGAGATATCCCTGCCACACGGGAAGCCATCTTTAATGTAGGCACATATTCCATGCCCATGGCGATCTTGGGAGTCAGATTTAGCTGTTAAATTAGAGTATCCGTTAATTATGAACTCATCTAGGGAAGTGGTCGGCCCTATTCCAGTTTCGCTTAGAAATAATATGTTCGGTTTCATCTCCTGTAATTGGGTTTCAACCTCTGGAAGGTTGGAACGTAGACCCCTGATGTTGGAGAAGGAGACCTGGTAGTAGGGGTCTACATTGGAAGATGGGGTTCTAGGTTTATTCGAGTTTTTTTTCTGGAGATATTTCATGTTGAGGTTTTGGGATTTGTGGAGACAGGTCGGCATATTTGGTTAGAGCAGTACAGAGAGGGAAAGTAAGAGAGAAAAAGACAGGAAATTATTTTTTTTTTTTTTTTTGTAGCACACGAAAAGGTAAAGCCGTAACAATTACCCACTAGTATGGCATCGAGAGGCCCCACCAGAGACTACTGCATGGTCCAGATCCACTCACCAAATGGCAATACAGCAGTCCCAGTACTTTGCGCCTGCTGATAGGACAGCCTCCTTAGTGGTTAATCCAAGGTTCGGGTCTCTGACTATCAGGCGGATAACATCAGCCCAGACAAAACGTTTACCGCCAGCACCCTTACTAGTGACATGGCCACAAGGACAGACATAGAGACAGAAAAATTTCCGACATCTCAGACTACTGTTCACCAAGTACTACCGACCTTTAAGCAGCTTTTTCTTCACCCTTTGTCAGAAAAATCACTCATTGAATGAGGACTGAGTGACAAAAAAGGAGAAGCGAGATTTACTGGAGCTGCCGATAACACATCCACTGTATTATCTACTCTCCATTTAAAAAAAAAAAAAAAAAAAAGAGAGAGGAGGGGAACGGATACAAGTGACTTATTTATATCTAAGTAGTAAAGTCTGGTGCTAAATTATCAATTCAGGACACTTTTGATGATAATCTCCCCTCCCATATTAATGGGTGGAAGTTTGTCGTTATCTATCTCGAGTTTGAATAATGGAGCTTCACCTTATAATTAAAATCCAATAATTAACTTTTATCAATTTGTAAAGTCGGCTTAATATTAATTTACATTCGAGTTTGGATAATTATTCAAGGTTTTAATTTAGGAGGTTCGTTTTCATAGGTGACTTTTTCTTTCCTAATGTCACTGTATTATATTTCGAATATAATAGAAAATAAGACTAACTATATTAGATGGTTTGATTGGCTAGCCAGGAAGCAAGCATTTTCAATACAGGCAAGCTTGCAGTAATAATATATATTAAGTATATTACTTAAATAAAGTCCTAACTTTATCTACTCTAATAGAGAAAAATAATTCCCGGCATTTTTTTTTTATCGTTTATTTACTTTGTAGCAATGGGGGGGGGGTGACGAATAAAACAGGAAAGTAGATACAAATAAATACAAATACATAAATAAAACACGAAAAACAAGTTTAAACAAGGTAACATGTAAAACATTTGGAATGAATTTTAAAAATACTTAACGTCCGTTTGCCATATAATAGTCCTGCATCTTTTTGCCAACTGGCATGTTGTCGTGTCTTTCTAGAACGTAAGAAGATTACTATTTCCGGATAAATTGTGCACGTGTTCCTATTTATTTATAGAATAAAAGTCGTTACGTTCAGATGTGTAAATATTAAAATTGCATTTTTTTTTTTTTTTTTTTTTTAAAGAAAAAAAAAAAGTCCCAACTTTTTTTTTTATTTAAAAGTCCTAACTTTATCTACTCTAATAGAGAAAAATAATTCCCGTCATTTTTTTATTTTTTTTTTATCGTTTGTTTACTTTGTAGCATGGGGGGGGGTGACGAATAAGACAGGAATGTAGATACAAATAAATACAAATACATAAATAAAACAAGAAAAACAAGTTTAAACATTTAGGATGAATTTTAAAAATACTTAACGTCCATTTGCCATAATAGTCCTGCGTCTTTTTGCCAACTGGCATGTTGTCGTGTCGTGTAAGGATGAGTCCGAGACGACTGATTGATAATTTTGTGTTAACAAACTAGTACACATCAATACTGATAATAAGGGAATTATGAGGCCGATAGTGGTTAAGTGGTTAACCCTACCAGACCAAGTTACCGATATATCTGTGATTTCTGAAAATGCTATATACCGAGTTACCGCTAACCGATATTTTTTTTTTTCTTACATGGAGATCACCACTTATCAAGGCCCAGAAACCACCCGGGGATAAGGGTTATTGCGTGTACAGTAATCAATGGGATAGTATCGTAGTAATCGTTAGTATTGGAGATTTGATAAAGTGTCTTACTTAAGGGAGAATTCATCAGGAATTTGTTTATGTTGGACTTAAAGACATCCAAGTTGTAGTCAGGTGGGAAACAGGCAAACAAAAGAGAGTTCCACAGGCGTGCACATCTAAGAAAGAATCTTTGTTCATGGAATCTATGTTTTGATTTAGGCACAGATAAAGAGTGGGGAAAATTAATGACAGTGGTTTCAGATAAACCGGTGTTTATTGTGAAAGATTGGCGAGGGGGGACCAGAGATTGGAGCTCAGACGAGCACTTGCCATGGAAATAACGATAAAATAAACACAGGCTCTTCTGTGGGAGAGAGGTTGCAGGGAAGAGAAAAGGGTATCCCCCACTAAGCCACAAAGTCTATTTTGTACTCTGTCAAGGCAGGATAGGCTGTTTTTAGCAGCTCCTTCCCAGATGTGGCAGCAGTACTCCATCGTTTGACGTACTTGGCTTTTATATAGATAGAGAATTGCATCAGTAGTGAGATATCTATTTTTCCGACTACGTGTTTTTGTGTTGTCAAGGAGCTAAAAATAGTTACCCAATCGCTGCTTAGCCTTGATTTAGCACAAGCTTAACGTTCTGCAAATGGCTTTCTTTGTTTTGGTGGAGTTGTGAGTTGTTTTGTGGACTAAAGTAGCCATGAAGCGAGATAGTGATGAACCAAGCACTTCGACAGTCGATTTAGTCGATTATTATGATTATTCAAGGCAAAAAGTTTTGTCATCTAAAATATGTTTCAGAATAATCAAAATATTTAGAATAAATATTTATTTACATTAATTTAGGAAGGTTAACTTAAAAATGTCATCAAAACAGTTTAATTGACAACTTACAAAAATGACATGTAAAACCATCAGGTGATTATCTTAGTGACGTGTACTAATGACATCATTTAGACGAGAAGATCGCGTTTTGGAGATGTGTGGAAATTAGTCGAGCCAGTTGGAATTGGGAGAGGGACAGAGACGGTTTTCACATTGTGATGGCTCCAAGTAGAGCGGGCCAGAAATGGCGATAGTAAGAATCTAGGGTCAGTGTTGCAGCTTTTCAATGAGGGAGATATCGGGAATAAAACTGCTATAAATTACCACCAAGACTTCATTTGCAACTTTTCCAAGGATCTATCAAAACAAGACCAAAGATGGACAAGATATGTTCCCGATTGGTCAGATGTGGAAACCCTAAATAAGTGTTATTCGTTGTGTTGTAAAAGTATTTATGTGTATGCTTGTCTCGTCATAAACTGTATTTAAATGTACATACACACATAATGAACTTAGATTAGATGATCACAATGCTAAATGGTCATAGATACAGACACGTATATGTACTAGTTTTGGGACGATTAATTGGAATCGGGAATCAGAAAAATTGGAAAATTTGAGAGTATCAGAGTTGGAAAAATTGATGCCTATTTTCCGATGCCAAAGCGATTCTTTTAATTATTCATTTTTTTTTTTATTTGATTTTTTTTTAAGTAAAATCTTCCATTGCTGGTAATAATGATAAAATGATAAATATTTATTGATTTTAAATTACCAGTAAAGCTAAAATCGCTAGATCACTCTCCACAAGTGTGTTTTGACGTTTAGGAAAATATCCGCATATTTAACATGTGTTTTTACGAAAATCGGGGAAATAACAATCTTATAGTTAAATAATTAAATATTTATAAAGAATCGGAATCGGTAATTGTATTGGAATCGAGAATTTAGCACGGAATTAGTAATTGTATTGGAATTGGGGAAAAATATTGGAATCGTCCCATCACTAATCTACACACATCATATAGATGACTGTGGCATGAATATACACACATATATACGCTCTCATACAGTCAACTCCCTAGATGGTACATGAATTCAGTGGCGTTAATAATGACACTCTACACTGATGATTCCCGAAAGGATGAAACACTAGTGTCAGTAGGTATTTAATTATTTTAGTAAATAATTATGTCAGCCCCTTTAAGAAACTTGTTTATTGTTGAGCATTTTCAGTTGTAATAAGTCAATCAACTTAGTTCATATGCGTAGATCGTCATATAATGATTAGATCACTCTGACTGACGTTAAAAGCATTAAAAAAAGAATGAATGTTTAAATTTCAACTGTATATCTCGCAGTTGACGGTAGCCGAGTGGTTCTGGCCCTTGCTAATGAAGCCAGACATGACTTCTGTTGCCGGGGTTCGAATCTCTCAACTGGCATGAATCATGACACCCTGCACTGATGATTCCCGAAAGGATGAAACACTAGTGTCTGTAGGTATTTAATTATTTTAGTAAATAATTATATATATATATATATATATATATATATATATATACACACACATACAACCCCCCTCCATGTTATACAGAACCCCAACAATTCAACACATAGAACTTTGATTCATAGATAAATCCATAAAACAAAGACTGTTGGATATTCATGATTGGAATTTGGTGGACAAGTTAGGCATAGACTACAGTTTATTTATACCAAATAGAGTTGGTGTTGTGGTCTCGTAAGCGTCCGAAAAAAAAAAAAACAACAACTCAGTAATTAGTAGAAACCACTTATATTAAACAGAAAAGCAAATACAACAAAGAGTGTTGGGAACCAATTCAATTTGCTTCTTTTTTTTAGCCGGTAAAAATAGCTGCTAAAGAGTCAGAATTAAAAAAAAATTGAACTTGGTAGGCGTAGGTTAACTTAAAGTACTTCTCTGCACTAGTATACATTAGGTACAAGATAATAATCAATAGAGAATTTGCTCTGTAATAATAAATGTGAAATCTACATAAATTAAAATATCATATTTAAGCGTAGTTTATGATTGGTTCACACCGGGTACCGTGCTAGTATAATATGAAAAAAGAAAAAAATATATATACAGATGTTGGGGGTATGTGATTGTTCTTTTTTCTTTTTTTTTTCTTTTAAATGGCCGAGATGTCTTTGAAATCTCGACAAACACTTCAAAAAACGAAATAAAACAAAAGGATGATAGAAACACACCCAATAAATGCTACCGTGACATTTATTAGGTGGGTTTCTAACACCATTTTGTTTTATTTCTTATTTTGAAGTGATTATTGTGACTTCAAAAATATAAACAGACGTCGCGGCCATTTTTTTTTGTTTTTGTTGTTCTCTGGTAGCGCTGAATATTACTTTTTTTTTCAAACCGAATAAGCATTTTACATTAAAATAAAAACACTTAAAAATTTTCAGTTAGGTAAAAAATAACTTATCTTGCCTTTGATAATGACTATTTTTTTATTTTTCAATAACTTTTCTTATCTCCGTGAATTGTAATATAAATCCAAAATAACATTCAAGACGAGAACAGTAGTCTGCAATATTCAAATATTAAGAATTATCAATGCTCATCTAAAAAATTCCCAAACTTAAAATCAGGGTGTGTGTTTTAAAGGAGGAGGTGGTGATAAGGGTGAATGGATTACGTTTCTCCAGATGTTTGGGGGATGTGACTGTGTTTTTTTGTTTTTTTTGTTTTAGAAACTGTGGTGGTGTTGGTGGTGGAATGTTGTTTCTTTTTTGTTTTGGAAATGTGATCAGATTTCACCTGTTCCATATTTTCGACATTTTTCTGCACACATGTTTCCGGTGATCGTGTCAAAGACAATATGGATGTGCCTTTACATAATGAATTGCCACACATGTCTTTCGGCTGGTGATGACGGAGATGGGGGAGGAGACGATAGCGGATCTTTTGAAACTTTGGTCCCAAATAGAATAAAATGGGTTTGATTACATAGATATGTAGATGGATGTGTAAAAAATGTGTTTTTATTATATATATATATATATATATATATATATATATATATATATATATAATATGAAGCTGAACGTCTGTGTGTGTGTCTGGTCACGAATAGGCTCGTATATGGTTGACTATTATAGAAAACTAATCACATATAATGATAGATGTATCAAGACACAGGAATGGGTATGTTTGATCTGGCAGAATGATGATTCATTAAAATTGTGGGGTCTGCATACGCGCCTGATCCACAAAGTATGGAAATTAAAAAATTAAAAAAAAAACGTTTACAAGTGTTTTTGATATAGATGTACATAATAATACTTTGATAAGTATGTTTTAACTTAAATAGGGATGGTATAATAAAATTGTGGGGTCTGCGTTCGCGCCTGGCCTCCATAGAATGGAAATAGGCACAAACTTTAATAAACATTTTTCATATCTATCTGCGTAAGTATACTTTGATAATTATGTTTCAGTTTGAAGAAATATGGTATAATAAAATTATGGAGTGTTCGTTCGCGCCTGACCTCCATAGAATGGAAATATGTCACAAAGTTTAACAAGGTTTTTTTTAATATAGATCCACAGAATGTTATAAGTGTTTCAGTGTGAACAGGTATGGTATAATAAATTATGAGGTTTATCTATTTTAGTTTTACTTTCATCATATTTTGCTTTGATTTTGATACCCCTAAATTCGAAGCTATCTCTTTATAACCCTTCCTTTTCATAACCTATCATCTATAAATATAAAAGCGAAAATGTATGTATGTATGTTCGCTTTTCCTCGATGTCCACGAAAGGCTTCTTTCAAACAAGCGCTTGCTCGCTTCACAACTTTTTAAAACTTTTTATATCATCTATAAATTGTAATATCTACGAATTATCCACGGAGCTCGCCTCTCTATTTAATTTTATTGACTTTCAAACCTTAATTATTCCACATTTCCCGCATCGGCACGCGTTACATTCGGTTTTCGGTATAAAAAAAAGCGAAACTCGACTCTAATCACAGGCCGAAAGCCAGTTTGTTCAATGTCGACTTCCTCATATCGAGACGAGGGAACAGCTTTTTAAAAACAAACAAACCCATTTATTCAAAACTGTCCCGCACAAAATAACTGCTGAATGCCTATCGCCATCACGTCAATCAAAAACAGTCACCTGTTTTTTTTTTAAACATTTTACTATTTTCCAACTGCGCTTCGGCTTTTTTTTCACATACCCCGAAAAACACCCGAGCAACGCCGGGTACCCCTCGCTAGTACTTTCATAAATCAGAGTCCATTTTCTGTAGACTGTTTTTGAACCCAGTCAATGACGGGTACTTTTGCTAGTATATATATAATTTTAGACGTTTTTTTTTGCTTGTTAATTCTATTTTTGATCCTTTCTAACTTCTGAATAATGGTCTTAATTTCTGGCTGGAACAGGCTGATGTTATCTCTATATTTATTGTAAGTTTGAGTACTTTCCAATTCTTTTGAATTTATCGTCAGGAATAGATTAATCTAACTGGTTTTGAACAAATATATATATATATATATATATACTTGATCAGTTTTCTATAATAGTCAACCATATAGGAGCGTGTTCATGACCAGACACACACACACACAGACGTTCAGCTTTATATTATATATATATATATATATATATATATATATATATACTTCAGAATAAAATTTTTAATTGTGATTTTCCGTGTCTTACTGACTTCAGCAAATAAAGTGTAAATTTGTTAATATTGGTAGACATCGAAATCCTATAGGATGAGGAGTTATAATATTTCAAATGTATTCTTTTTCTTACATAGAATAATAAAAATCCTTTGATTTGAAATTCAAAAATTTCACATTATAATTTTTTAAATTCATTAAATGACTAAAATTATATATATATATATATATATATTCTTTTTGTAATGGGTATATTTATTTCATTGGTTAATTATTTTAATAGCTTGATAACCATTTCAAGATGTTTGCATCTACCGTTATGGGAGAAAGTAAAAATTATAGACAGAGAAGAATAGTGGAGAGTCAGATGATTAAAAAAAAAAAAAAAAAAAAAAAACCAGCACATATGCCGGATGAAAATCAACTACTGTATAGACCTTACACGATATGGGAACTGTTCATCTATAATATAAATCTCACCTGTATCTTTAAATGTATGTATTTCTGCCTAAAACTTTCAACACGACGGATTTTCACTAGATCAGTATCGTTTTGGAGCTCGACTCTTTGGATGACAAATATCGAAAAATTGGCTAAAAACATTAATTCCTTCACCCTCCACTGGGAAATTTTCTACAGGAAGGGGTTGCTTTTTTTTTTTTTTGACGATATTTTCAAAAGTCATACCCTCTTTTCGATTGACTAGCCTTAATTTGTCAATGTTTTGCTAATTTGTCGGTTTGTCAATGGACACAACGGCAAAGACGTCACTTTTTCTTTTTTCACTTTCTTTTCCTCCTTTGTGGTACGAGTTCGAGGCTGCCTGTCTACTATCGCTTTTTTTTTTTTTTTTTTGCTCAGCACGCACCTCCAAACACCCAGGCAATGCCGGCCACCCAGGCTAGTTAGAAATAAGAGATAATATATATAATATATATAATAATAATCAAATTTTTTTTTTTTTTAATACATTTTTACCCCAAACAAGACACATTGCCACTTTGGTGTAGGGGGCTACTATCAGGGGAAACAACTACTGAGGTACTATGTAGGGATTTGGGCAGCAAGATGTTGGTTCACATTACACTTGAACTTCTGCATGTCAGTACAGTTGGGGAAGCAGTGACCTGGAATGGAATTCTAAAGTTTAGCGGTTCTGGGGAAGAAACTACTGGAGTAGAAAGATCTTTTACATCTAGGGATCTCTACAGTGTGGGAGTGGGATTTTGCAGCTTGTCGGGTCTGTCGAGGGTGTTCACGTCGTGGGGGCACAAGTGCTTGCAGTTTATCAGAGCATTCACCATTAAAATACTTGTAGAACAGGCAGAGGGATGCAACGTTTCGTTGATGGGACAGAGGCTGAAGCTTTGATGCCAGTTTAGGGCCTGTCAGATTTGCAACTCTCTTTTGAACCTTGTCAAGGAGCGAGAGACTAGTAGTCGATGCACCAGCCCAAATATGACAGCAATACTCCATACATGGGCGAATGGTTGCCTTATAGAGGTACAGGATACTTTAGGGTGTTTGTAGTTTTCTAGCACGGTAGAGAGAGCCAACCTTTCTCGCAGCGGCCCTGGCAATGCCCTCGATGTAATTGTTCCAACTCATGTTTCCTGTGAACGTTAGGCCAAGGAGCTTGAAAGTCGTACTCTCAGATAAAGAGTCGTTGGCCATTGCTATAGGTGGTAGAGAAGGTTTCTTGTAATTATTGAATGAAACTAGTTTAGTCTTGGCAGCATTGAACCTGACCATCCATTTTTGTCCCCATTCCACTACTGATTGGAGGTCATCCTCTAGTGTTTCTGCCATTTCTTTAGATATATGTTCATTTGTTTTCCTGTCGTGCCTGTTATAGAGTGTGGTGTCATCAGCATATATACCCATCTCAGAGGCAATTTTGTCGGGGAGGTCATTTATGAATATCAGGAACAGTAGAGGTCCAAGGATAGACCCCTGGGGCACTCCCGCATTTATATCATATTGTTTAGATGTACGACCGTCGAGGATAACCTGGATTTTTCTCTTATCTAAGAAGGATTTAATTATGTTAAGAATTCTACCAGTGATACTTTATGATCTAATCTTCCTGAGGAGAACCTCATGCCATACCCTGTCAAAAGCCTTAGATATATCTAGAGCTACCGCTCTGTCCTCTCCCGCTTTGTCCAGTGAATGGTATAAATGTTCAGAGATTACAGTTAGGATGTCTGCTGTAGAACGGGCTTGTCTAAATCCATATTGTTGGTCAGTCAGAAGTTTAGCATCTGTAAGGTGATGCACTAGAGCATGGTTAATTAAGGTCTCAAATATTTTGGCAAAAAGTGGGAGGAGGCTTATGGGGCGATAATTTAATGGGTCAGTTCTTTTGCCAGAATTTTTGAATACTGGTACCACAGAAGCAGTTTTCCAACAGCCTGGAAAGCAAGATTCATTAAGGCATTTGTTGTAGAGTTTGGAGAGAACTGGAGCTACTTCGGCTGAGCACTTCTTTAATAGCACAGCTGGGATGAGATTGGGTCCACATGCTTTTGAAGTGTCAAGGTTTTTATGATAGCATGCACCTAAGCAGGGGTGATTTTCAGGTCGTCTAGCGTGGCGTCTGTCCGCATAGGAAAGTCAGGTAGGGAGTGGTTGGAAGGGTCCAATGTGGAGTTTGAGGCAAACCGACTGGCAAGCATGTTAGCCTTTTCGGTTGCTAAGCAAACAACATCGTGATTGTTGGTTAATGGGGGAATTGTTGATTGCCCATTATTTACTACACTCTTGTAGATTTTCCAGAAGTCACAAGTTCCTAGTTTTTGTGCTTCGATGCGTTTTTTAGTGGTTTCCGTAAATTCTCTCTTAGCTGTCGCTATTTTTTTCTTAACGTTACTTCTAGCTTCTATGTACTTCCTGTCTGTTTGAGCTGGCCTTATGTTGGTTAAATCTGCGGTATGCATGTATAACACTAAAGAGAGGCCACATCAGACCTGTAGGGTTGATGTGACGTTTCTTTTAGTTAAAAGTAATTTTTTGTTCCCGGACGATAATCGGGTTGAAGGAATAAAAATTATTATTAATTTTTATTTGTGAATAAATTCTGAGCTAAGTCTGTTGTTGAAATGGCGGCGGCAAGAGTGCCTTTGTAGCGAAAAGTTGAATCACATTCTAGACTTCAAAAGCGAAAAAGAATGCATAAATATTTTTGATCTACGATGGCCGGAATCATAGTGGTACAGTAGCTGGAGGGGTGGGGATTTCACACCCGCAATTGGCAAAACTATGAGCCAAAGTTGACCTGTGAATTTGACAAGTTGAAAAGTCGGGTTGTTTTTGATCTAAGAGAAACACACGCAGTGACTCGGCATTATGTTTAGAACAAAGAAGACGAAAAAAAATGAATTGTCCGAAATTTCAAAACAATAAGATAACGTATCGAGAATTGTCATTTGGTGAATCAGGTCGAACGAAAGTTATGAAATATTTTTGCTCGGATGGGAAAATGTGTTGTCCGATAAGTTCAAAGCGACAAATGCATTCTTGGTCTTTTGACGTAAACAAAATGTCTGATATAATAAGATGGCCGACAACCAGAACTTAATTCAAAGATAAACTAAAATTCCTTTGAATTATCAAAGCTAAAATTGAGATCAATAGATAATTTTAAAACAAATAAAATTGCGTGATTTGCTTTAAGTCAAAGGGAAAATAATTTTCCTGGATATGGGGAAATTCCATTAGTAAGCCAGGGAGGAGTTAATTAATGCAACGTGTAAGTTGGACGTTAATTAAGGGAGGAGTCAATCCAATTTTGGAAATGGACCAATGAAAAAGGGCCCTGTCGAAGTATAATCAACCAATGAGAAAAGGCCCCGTCGAATTATAATCAAGCAATTTGATTGGTCGATGACGAACATGGGTGTCGTCATCATTCCATAATTGTATTATAAAAGAAATGAAAAATCAGAGATTAAGTCAGTAGTCAGAGTAGTAGTAAGAAAAGAACAGAGTCAAAGAGAGATAAGTCTCGGCAGAATCACCTCTCTCTCTCTCTCCCTCTCGCTTGTTGCCTGATAACTCAACACTTATAACGTGTCGATTACTTAATGAGAATTACGCAAAGTCCGCGATACCGACCAGGTATTTCAACAACAGAAGCTCAGTTGTAGAACTAACTGCTTGCTTGAATTAATTGTCAACCATATGTATATGCTGTAAATACTTCTTTTATGAATTTCCGAAAATATATATTATATTAACCAACCTCCGGAGTTTTGTTGCTGATGTGCGTTGATCCCTATATATGTACATTCTTTATTTGCCGTTTGTGACACAGTATCCGTCAACGAACACCCAGGATAACTAGACGATCCACGGAGGACAGGCCTTGAGGACCGAGCATCCGAGAAGAATCCCCAACGCCTTAACGAAGAACTCACTGGGTGACGCGACGTACTAACAGTTGGCAGACCTAGTTGCCCAGTCGACATATTATAACTGTACCGACCAGGGTGCAGATCATAACTGGGCCGCGATCAGGGGTCAAGGACGTGTAAGGCACACGTTTAAAGGTCACACATGCTGCCTTTGAGCAATGGCAGTTGCACAAGTTGAAGCAAACCATTGGGGAGAGTGAGGCTTGCTATAGAATTTCTGTATGGGAACATGCGCTTTGATTGCAGTTTTGAACCAATCAGTGGTCTCGTTTGCACACTGTTCAGCAGGAAGAGAAAAAATATTTCCCCATGGGGCGTCTCTGATAAGATCTCTGATGGCTTCCCAGTCAGCCTTTTTATAATATCTCGTTGTTTTGAGCACTGGCTCTTCAGTTTTGGCTCTAGACTTTAGGGAGATTTCAACCATTATCACTGCATGATCAGCGTTCCCAAGTGGGCTGTCGGCTTTTGTTATACAATCATCAGGAACTGTGGTCAAAAACAGATCTAAAAGTGATGCGTGTTGTTCTTCCTGGTCAGGGAAACGGGTTGGAAAAGTAATAATTTGTGATAGGGAGTGAGATATAGAGGAGCTATGAGTTGTGCTGCCCGCTGCATCTGCGTAAGTAGAGAATCCAAGCCAGTTTTTGTGATGGACATTAAAGTCACCAAATACATGTACTTGGGCGCTAGTGTCGAGGGAGAGTGCTGTGTCTATGCTGTCAGAGACTTTGTTTATTATGGTGCAGTCTTCGGTCGAGGGAGAGCGGTAGAGAAAGTAAAAGTAGCTAACGTTGTGTTGCATAATTAGTCTAACGCACATAAAGGCTTGATCATCCGTTTCTAGGGTTGTTTCTCTAGTCAAGGGAAGGGTATTACGAATGTAAACTCCAAGTCCGTGTAGTAATTATATGATTATGATTGCTTAATTTAATCACATGAATTAATATACAAAAGTATAAATTTATGTGTAAACTTTAAGTATTTACTTCAACAGTGCTCAATACATAAGTAGAGCTAGGTAGTAAGTTATAAAATATATATGGCAATTAAAATACGCAGAATATTCCATGTTTCATCCACGCTAGGATTCATCAGGCGCTACTTAATTTAGCTGAAAAAATGCAAAGCTCGCGGTTTGTTTACAAACAAACGTTTGAGCACTTTATGAGTGGCGGACGGATGTTTATTTAAATAGACGTTCGGACAGATTAGTTGTGGCCACTGCTTCCGTAGTCAGGGGGTAGAACTACCGACTGTCATCACGACGGTTCTAGGTTCGATCCTCGGCTTGGGATAGGTGTTAGTCTAGCGGCACTGATGAGTTGTGAAACAACGAAACAGGACTGAATGTCGATGACTAAAATATATTTTATATATATATATATATATATATATATATAGCATAATGGATAACCTGCCAGACTGTAATTCATATGATCCGGGGTTCGATTCCTAGGGACAATCAAGCTGTGCTGAAGAGAGGTAGATACCTCGAAACATGCATATCCAGAGATTTCTGTTTTAAAAAATAATAAATGAATAAAAATATTATTTGTTTATATCCAAATAAAATATGAAAGAAAACAGATCTTCAACATGAAGATGCTTGTTAACCATATTAACGTTTAAAAAATCAACAAGAAATCTACATATATATATATATATATATATATATATTTAAAAGTGTGTAGCCATCAACAATTGTGTTTTTTTTTTTAAAGGTTCTCATCATATTTTTATTTTAAAATATTTTTATAACGCGTTTCGAGCTTAGGGTGTGCTCTCTTCAGATGTTTTCGTAAAAATTTTTTCTTTAAAATGGGATATTAAATATGTTTTTCAGAGTGATGTACGGTCTCAGACATTCTGACTCCAACTGTAAGTGTTCAAAGTGTCCGGTCAAAGTTATATTCAAAGAGTGGCTTTTGGTTCATTTGGTGAAGGTTTTTATGTTTTTTTTAGGGAACTTTTTAAAGACTTTCTTTCCCCATGTATAGCACACACTCACACACAATCACACACGTATAGATATACATTCATGTACATGTACACATGCACACAGGCACACACGCACATACATAGAAATATATGTACGAGCATACATATATACATACCAAATGAACCAAAAGCCACTCTTTGAATATAACTTTGACTAGACACTTTGAACACTTACAGTTGGAGTCAGAATGTCTGAGACTGCACATCACTCTGAAAAACATAGTTAATATCAGCGGAGGTAACTCTACAAACTCCCATTTTAAAGAAAAACTTTTTACGAAAACATCTGAAGAGAGCACACCCTAAGCTCGAAACGCGTTATAAAAATATTTTAAAATAAAAATATGATGAGAACCTTTAAAAAAAACCCACAATTGTTGATGGCTACACTCTTTTAAATATACATTTTTTCTCTCGTTGGAACTACACAACCATCACTTTAAATATATATATATATATATATATATATATATCTTTATTTTTATAAAGTAATAGGGTTCGTGTGTTTCTGTCTGTGTGTACATCTCTTCATCATCAACGAAATATAAAGGAGGTAAGAGGGTAGATCTCTCCTGGTAGAGAAACATTAGAACCCATTTTAGGATGTTTCTGTTATAGGAGACATAAGAATCAATGCCTAATTTCTTTATATACTAGTCTACAAACCACCCCCATATCGAATGACTTATGCTCATTTGCATATCACATTATATTAAATCTCTTTAACTAATTACCTCGACCTTATTACATATTGGAAATATTCTAATCATTTCAATTGTACTATTTACAAAATCTATTTAACATTTAATTATTTAATATATTTTCATTTAATTTTATATTCGATTTATTTCACTTTACGTATATTATCAAAACAATTCATTGGCGAGCAAAGCTTTATGGTTTGGGATTGTATTGAAAATGTAATGGAAATTTCAATTTCGTTCCGTTTTAATCTTTTATATTTTACTTGCCAATATAATTGAAAGAATACAATTCAACTATCGTAATTTTATATAAATAAACAAAAACAAATATTTTAAAATAAAACTTTATTAAAAAATAAATAATTTTATTTTTAAATGAAAAAAATCAATTTAGTAAAATAATTGTATTAAACACCCCCAGCCTTGTCAGCAAACCTGTAAACCTATAAAAGTTAACATTTCGAATGTAAGCGCTTGCCGCAATTAAACACAATTAAAACGGGACTAACTTTATTTCCATTCTATTTTTTAAACAACCCCCAAAACATAACGCTCTCTTCCAGTTATAGCCAATTTTTTTTTAATTAAATAAAACAGGTCAAAATAAACAGATAAGCGCATTTTCTTTTACATTTTTCTTACAACCATTGTCAACCAACTGCAGGATATCGTTACTTTTGTGGGGTTGTTTTGAAAATGGCACGGAGATTATAATTTCGTTCCAATTTAATCTTTCTGGTCGAGCCTATTTCGAAAGAGATTTGAACTACAAATAATTTATTACATTTTGATTATTACTATCTTAAGACTTAAAGCTTATATTTATTTCATTTTTCTATTTATATATTGAATTAGTTATTTCCAGTCTTATTTAAACTTAGTGCTTTCTTTAAACCGGATGAACCTTTTATAAAAATATGAGTTTAACGTAAAGAACACGAACAAGGTTTTATTCAACTGAATTTCTTCCAGTTTACTAACAAAATATATAAATTTAAAAGAGATATAAATAATAAAATAAAAAGGTTATGTAATTTAAAAGAAATACACGTACTCACAAAAGCAGAACTTTTTTTTACACATTTTTTTCTTTAAAACCATAACAATGAGACTAACAATTACCTAGATCTTAGTAATTATTTGTTTTAATAGAACTGTTTTAATTGTACTGTTTACTTAGTTAACCTAAGTTGGTATTACATTTATTTTACATTTACTTTTTTTTTTAATTATTACTTTTAGACTGTGACGTTTACACCCGGAAGTAATGAGTCACACGTAGGTCGCTTTTATTCATTCCTTTTGGTCAAGATCAAAGTGTAGTATCTGTTCTTCAGATGCTGCACTTCATTTTCTTGTTCTCTTTCGGTGGAGGAGAAATCCTTCACGACTGAGACCATTTTTATTTTTGTACCTTTTCTCCACGTTAAAAAACGACCCTGGTGTCTAACTCTGTCCCGTGGGGAGGCATAGTAAATAGGTACAATATAATTGTTTATAATTGTACTATTCAGAAATATTATTTATAGTTCGTCCATTTCAGTTAGTATACATTTCCTTTACGCTTAATTAATTTACAATCATTAATATCGTTAAACAATTCCGTTTAAAACCGAAATTATGCCACCCAAACGAAGTAGAAACGAAAGTGAGGAAGAAAGAATGGAAAGATTGGAAGCTAATAGACTAAGAGTTGCTGCAATTCGCTCCAATGAAAACAATTCAGATAGAGAAAGACGTCTAGAACTTAACAGGATACGTCAAAGAGAAAGGAGAGCAAGACTGTCAGATTTGGAAAGAGAAACCCAACGTGAAGCTGACAGAACTAGACATGCTGTAAGGCGGTTAAATTCATCACAAGATGAAATTCAAGAAAGGCAAAGATATGCACTGGAAAGAGAAGCAATATTACGATCGAATGAATTATATGAGGTAAGTAGACGTACACAAGGTCAGTTGAGAGTGGCTCAACGACATCAGAATGAATCGGAAACCCAACGAAGCTTTCGCCTATACCAAGGGCAACAACGAGAGGCTGCACGGAGAGAGAGTATGACTTTGCCCCAGCAATTGACAGAAAACGAGGCAGCTAGACAACGAATGACTGCTTTGAGACACCATGAAATAGAACACTGCAATAGAAAAGGATTGCACTACAACAAAAATGACTCTCTCACTACAGCTGATATAGGAAAAATGGACAAAGTATGTCAACATTGCTCAGCTGTAAAATTTAAAGGAGAAACCCCTGGTTGTTGTTGTTCTTCTGGCAAAGTTGTGCTTGATAGCTTTCCACCACTGCCTCAGTTGCTTCAAGATTTGCTCTCCGGCAATGGTCCCATCTCTAAAGATTTTCTGCAAAATCTACGCAGTTATAACAATTGTTTTGCAATGACATCATTTGGTCACAAAATTGCGGCAGTACATGGGTGGAATCCTTCTTTTAGAATTCGAGGCCAGGTTTGCCACCAGATTGGGAGTCTTTTACCACCTGAAGATGAAACAGCAAAGTTTATTCAAGTCTACTTCTTGGATAGTCTGGAAGAGGAACTACATAATCGGGGACGTGACAGTAGACTCAATAGAGACATTCTCCAAAGTCTGACTGAATTTTTACATGAGAACAACAGCTTTATTTGTCAGCTGAAAACAACAAAGGAGAGGATTGAAGAAGAACACTTGGTAGAACATAAAGTTGTCATAAGGGAAGACCGAAGGCCGCAAGAAGAGCATCCACGGCGATTCAATGCTCCAACAACAACGTATGAGATTGGAATATTAATGGAGAATGAACCAACAGCTAACCGGGATATTGTCTTGCGTTTTAGAAATGATACATTAAAATGGATCTCCGAACTACATCCCCTCTACGATACTTTAATGTACCCGTTAATGTACCCCTATGGTTCTCCATCTTACAACATCTACATGAAGGCATCCAATGGGCGAAAAGTTACCCAACAGCAATTTTATTCGTACCATTTAATGACTCGGCCTGGAAACTATTTTCTCTGGTACCGAAGGCTATTTCAACAATGGCTGGTGGATGTGTACTGCAAGATTGAAACAGAACGTTTACAGTTCCTGAGGCGTGAGCAACAGACCCTGAGAGCTGACAATTATAGCAACTTGAGAGATTCAATTCTTAGGGAGGATGGGAATCCAGAACAGTTTGGTCAACGAGTTGTACTTCCGGCAACTTATACAGGAGGCCCTCGATACATGTTTGAGCGTCAAAGTGATGCCATGGCATATGTTCGGCGAATGGGCCGAGCCGACCTCTTCATCATGTTCACAACAAATCCAAAGTGGACAGAAATTACAGAAAATTGTCTTCAAGGGCAAGACCCTCAGGATCGTCCAGATATTGTTGCCAGGGTTTTCAGGCAGAAGCTAAAAAAGTTACTTGAATTTATTAAAAAGGGAGGATTTGGCAGGTTGAGGGCTTTCCTGTACAGTATTGAATATTAAAAAAGAGGACTGCCGCATGCACACATCCTCACCTGGCAGGCCCCAGAGGACAAACTTCTACCAGAAAAAATGGATCTCTGCATATCTGCAGAGATCCCTGACAAAGAGGAAGATCCTGATCTTCATGCTAAAGTGATGGCACATATGGTGCATGGACCTTGTGGACCATTTAATCCAAATTGTCCATGTATGATTGACAACAAATGTTCCAAAAAATACCCAAAAGAATTTCTTCAGTGTACCAAGCAAGGCCAAGCCTCTTACCCCAAGTACAGGCGAAGAAAACCAGAAGATGGAGGCCAGACTGGTACAATAAGGATGAAGAGAAATGGTCGGTATGTTAATCAAGAAATAACAAACCAGTGGATTGTTCCGTACAACAAGGTCCTCCTTCAGCAGTTCAACGCTCACATTAACGTAGAAATTTGCAGCTCGATCCAAAGCATCAAATATGTCCTCAAATACGTGAATAAAGGATGTGATCAAGCAGTGTTTGAACTACAAAGAACTGATGGAGCAGCTAACCAACAAGGCCAAGTACAAAGTCACATTGTGGATGAGATCCAGCAGTTCCAGAATGCAAGGTATGTCGGCAGTTCAGAGGCAGCCTGGAGGATATTGGAACATCCCATCCATGAACATTTCCCCCCAATTGTACAACTTTCTGTTCATCTTGAAAATGGGCAGCGTGTCATGTTCTCAGCTGATACTGCTCTGGAACGAGCCCAAGGTCCACCACCTGCCACAACTTTGACAGCATTTTTTCAACTCTGCCATGAGGATGACTTTGCAAGGGGTCTCAAATACGTAGAAGTCCCTGAGTTTTACACTTGGAACAAATCGACAAAGAAATGGATGAGAAGAATGCGTGGGGTACAAGTTGAAGGTACTGAAAATGATGATGTATGGAAGGCATCATGCATTGGGAGAATCTACACGATTAGTCCAAAAGCAGGGGAGTGTTATTTCTTACGCCTGTTGCTCAATGAGGTTGCTGGTCCAACTTCATTTCAAAATTTGCGAGCATACAATGGTCAGGTGTTTGAAACATACAGAGCAGCGTGCCTTGCTCGAGGCCTTCTAGAAAATGACCATCACTTGCATCAAGCAGTAGGAGAGGCAAGTGCCACTCAATCACCTTCAAATTTGCGAAGCCTATTTGTGATAATTTTAACAGCCTGTGAGCCAAGAAATCCTCTTGAGATCTGGATGGCTTTTCGTGATGTAATATCTGAAGACATTCTTCACAGATACAGGCAAGAAGTTAACAATCCAGAAGCAGATTTTAATGAGGACATCTACAATAAAACTCTTTGTCTAATTGAAGAAAAAGTTCTCCTTATGTGCGGTCAACCATTGGCAAGCTATGGATTACCTGCACCAATGCAAGGGAGAGATGAAAGACTCGCGAGAGAGTATCAACGTGAAGTTACTTATAATCTTGAAGAACTTCCCTACAAGCAGAAAATATGCAAGAAAAACTGACCGATTCTCAAAGAGAAGTTTACAATTCATTCATGGCAATGTTGGAAGCACAAGGTGAAATGAACAAAAATATGATGTTTCTTGATGCTCCAGGTGGTACGGGCAAGACTTTTGTAATCAATTTGATCCTTGCAAAGATTAGATCCATGAGAAAGATTGTGCTTGCAACAGCATTCAGTGGCATTGCTGCTACTCTACTACAAGGTGGCCGCACTCTTCACAGCACTTTTAAAGTACCCTTGGATACTCATCGAATGGATCAGCCAGTTTGCAAAATTACTGGTAACTCAGCCTTGGCAAATGTAATTAGAGACACCTCTGCAATCATTGTAGACGAAGCCCCAATGACGCACAAGAGTGCTTATGAAGCAATTGACCGAACACTGCAAGACATCACAGGAAACAAGAATCCCATGGGTGGCATTCCAACCTTATTTTGCGGTGATTTCCGTCAAATCCTCCCAGTGGTTAAAAATGGCACAAGGGCTAACATTGTCAATGCAAGTTTGAAAAAATCCTATCTCTGGAGGCACGTTATAGTGAAGAGACTGACTACTAATATGAGAGCCTATATCTCTGATAACACAGCTGCAGCAGACTTCTCAAAATTGCTTCTCCAAATCGGTAATGGTCAGTTTCCTATCACTTCTTCACCTGACACAATTAAGATTCCAACTGCGCTTGGTAAATGTGTCGGTAATCAGAAGCAACTGAAAGACAAAGTGTACCCAGACCTGCAAAACAATGGAAAATCACCGGATTGGCTTGCTGAGAGGGCTATTATTTCGCCATTAAACAGCAATGTGAATCATTTGAACAATTCAATAATGGATGAATTTCCAGGAGACACAAAGCAATACAAGTCAGTTGATTCAGCTACTAATGAATATGAAGCTGTTCACTACCCTGTGGAGTTTTTAAACTCTTTGGAGATATCTGGAATGCCTCCACACATTTTAAATCTCAAAATTGGATCGCCAATCATGATTCTTCGATCCTTGGAACCGCCAAAAATAACAAACGGAACCAGATGTGTTATCACCAGATTGCACACCAATGTACTTGAGGCCACCATTTCCTGTGGTCCCTACAAAGGCGAAACCGTTCTACTGCCAAGGATCCCCTTAGTTCCATCGGACTCAGTACTTCCATTTAAATTCCGGAGACTCCAATTTCCTGTGAAGGTGTGTTTTGCAATGAGCATAAACAAAAGTCAAGGTCAGACATTTAACACCATTGGCGTAGACTTGACATCAGACTGCTTCAGTCACGGTATGTTCTACATCTCTATCAGCCGGACAGGAAGTTCAGAAAAACTCTACATTCTGGCTCCAAATCAAAGCAGAAGAAATGTAGTTTACCCTGAGGCTCTTTAGTGAAAAGTTCGAGAAATGGATATGAGGAAAAACTGACATGATCTGATTGTGGTAAGTTTTTAGTATTGAATGTGCAAGATAAAATTTAAGCAAGAGTTGAAAATGACTTCAATGAAAAATTTACTATGTAACATCAAGTAACCTTCCTTTTTGATGAAAATGTTTTGTGAAGTTCCTGATTGAATTTCAGTCACTACAAGAGGTAGTTAAAATGTTAATCACCTTATGCAATCGTTGCTCTTACAACATCAACTTACTGGAAAGGTGCCCACAGATTTTGGTACCCGAGTGCGCAACAAAGCTCCGTGCGAAGCACGGGTATCTTTGCTAGTATATATATATAGTAATAAATAGTGATATTTATATCTAGAAATAAGATATGTTTTAGGCTGCTAATATTCGTACTAGTAGTTAGAGTACATGGAAAAACTCTGTTGTGAAAGTGACCCTCTTCTGAAGGTTGAAGGTTCAATCCTCTGTGTGGTCAACCGAAAATACAATTGTGAATGACTTAAGACTTTTATCCAGTCACGGATAGAAGTCCAAAGAATTAAATAAAGGGTTTCGATTCAGAATTCTGTATAGATTCCCAAGTTTGACAGAAAGATTTCTGAGTTTGACAAGATACACTTGAACAAGGTCAAAGATTATATGAAACAAAACGTTTTGAAAATGACACTCAAGATGAGAACAGTAGTCCGAAATCTCCAAATATGTTCATTTGCATGGATTAAATATTAAGCTACAAGGGTTGCTACAAAAGTAAAGCCTCATATACAGAGTGCCTTCAATAAGTTTCCGGGACTTTTTTGTATAAGCACTTTCATTGACAGTGCACTCATGAAACTTTAGTCCTCTTTGAAGTAATCTCCTCCGGCTGCAATGCACTTGTACCGTTCCAACAACTTCTAGAAGGCCCCAATGAAAGTCCTCTTGTGTGGGCATGTCAATGACTCTTGTCATAGCCTCTTTCATTTCCTCAATTGTCTCATGACAACAACCTCTAAGATTTTCCTTGAGCTTAGGAAATAACCAAAAGTCACAGGGAGCAATGTCTCGGCTATTGAGAAGGTGAGGAATTGCCTTGATGCTCATCTTAGTCAAATAGTCTGTGACAAGGATAAAGCACTTTTCAGACAAACTTTGCACAAATCTTCCGTATCTTCAGTTCCTCGTAAATAATTGTCTGCACAGTTCCTACAATCACATCAAACTGTGCACTTATTATCTCTATTGACATACAACGGTCCTTATCCATGAAATTCTTTATTTGGCCAATCAACTCTGGTGTTCTGACTTTCTTACTCCCTCCTACACCTCCCATCATTCCTCACAGACTCTCTGCCTTTCTTGAATCTCTTATGGTACTCAGAAACTGATGCTTGATTCATGTAAGATGGTCCAAAAGCAGTCTGAAGAATTCCATACGTTTCTGTGACATCTTTTCTAAATTTAAAACAGAATTTTATAGCATATTGTTCTTCTAAAGTGTCCTCACGTCCAGATTGCATCAGACTTTAGTAGGATGTATTTGAATTCCTGCTGTAGCTGTTGATTTAAACCTGAAATCATAGAAATTGGTCAGTCATCTCAAAAGATATATAGAAATTACATACTGAATTTTCAAGAGTCTGCAACAATTTTAAATGCCTGTACCAAAAAGGTCTGTAAACTTATTGAAGACATTGATTGAGATTGTCGGACTGACTTCCTCATCTTGGTTGTTATTGTCACAACGTTTCGGCCGTTTTGCCCTCCGGCCTTCGTCAGGTGAACGGTTTGTTAGGAGTCTCGAACCCAACCCTTTATTATTATTACGGGGGTACCGTGTTCGGACTCCAGCTAGGCTTTGGGACATAGTTGCTGATTCTCTGTTTTTCAATGTTACTTTTTCACTGCGTTCGTTCAGGATTGAACTCAGCACCTTTGGGTAACTGTAAACTTTGATAAACGTTGTGACAATAACAACCAAGATGAGGAAGTCAGTCCGACAATCTCAATCAATGAAAACAACTCATCTCAAAAATACAGACAATTATTATTGAAGACATCTCGTATATTATATCGTTTAACAACTTTACATTAACAAGAAATAATAAAACATACATTGAACGAAGGTTTTCTTTTTTCATCACCAATGCTCGGATCTTCACTTTATCTTACCAACCAAGCCCCCGGAAACGGCTTCTTTCCAAGTGGTTAGTTTCATTAGAATATTAAATTCATGAGCAATCCCTAGTTGCATGTACATCTTGGTCAGGAAAGATGATGACGTTAGGTCTTTGCAGTTCTTGCATGGATGTGTTGACGTCCTGCATACAGCACCTGGTATTCCCAAATAGTTACCCATGTTATATTGTCTAGTCTTAATATTGCTTTACTTCAGTGATTTAATGGAAACAGATGCTTTAAATAGTAATCATTGAATCAAGCCTCTCTCCTTTCTCCACCAATGCTTGAATCCTCACTTTTCCATCAATTTAAATAGATGTATCTCACCTTGAGGAAACTTTTTTTTTTTTTTACAAAGAAGTCACAAGGCCTGGAGGCCACTCGGGGATAAGGGTTATTGCGTGTACAGTAATCAATGGGATAATGTAGTTATCGCTAGTAATGGAGATTTGATAAAGTGTCTTACTTGAGGGGGCGGTTGATCAGGAATTTGTTTATGTTGGACTTGAAGACATCCAAGTTGTAGTCAGTTGGGAAACAGGGAACGGAAGAGAGTTCCACAGGCGATAAACTTTTAGTGTTAATCTTCACTCTGGACCTGAAATGGAAGACCTTCATCAAATCTATTTTCAAATTACCCTGCGTAGACACATATGTCTGCTAGTTTTTAATAATTGCAAATTAATGTTTAAACAACGAAACAAAGAAGCAAAAAAAAAAGATTAGTGTTATGTCATCGTGACAATAGTTTTGTAGATGTTTTCTCAAGATGGAGGAGGGGGGGAGGCATTAAATTTTTTGACTTCCTGTTAGGAATTCCTCACATGCTGCGATAGGGAAGCGACCTTTAACCTATGATTACTTTCAGATGCCATTTGCAAAAGAGATGTGATAGGGGTTATACAATGTCTGTCGGAAAAAAAAAAAAAAAAAAAAAAATTAAGGGGGGGGGGGAGGGTGTGCCGCACGAGGTACAAACAAAAGAGCGATAAGCTGATTTGCTTTTCATCTAACAACAGTGTAAATTTTTTTTTCTCTTGCTTTTGTTTAAACGCTTTCTCCTTCACCATGACAATGCACCTTCCCACAACATCCTGCGCATCCAGCATTTCCTGACCGAGATAAATATCTCTGTGCAAGAACAACGTCCCTGTTCACCTGATCTGGCTCCAAGACTTTGGACGAGTGTGTTAATTATTACGCGAAGAAAAGCCTTATAAAATTAATTTCTTTATTATCATTTTTTTGTCAGTTTTTAGTGATGACTAGTATTAAATAGCTTCCCCCTTGAGCCTTGGAGAGTTGCCTCCCATTACATATACATGAAGAAACAAACACAAGAAAATAAAATTATTACATATATACATAACATACATAAATTTTATATATATATATATAAAAGTGAACGTGTCTGTGTGTGTGTACATTTCATTTCCCGACGCAATAACTCTGTCAATTTTCAGTCTACAGACTCGAAATTTGATATACAGATTTGATATTGAGATTTGGGAAAATCTTTGCAATCCGTTTTCGACCAGAAATTTTGGGTGTTAAGGGGTCAAAGTTCAACGATTTGACCTTTGAGAACTCTACCAAACTCCTCTGCCAATTTTGGGTCTAAGCACTTGAAATTTTAGATATAGGTTCCTTGGACATGGATCTAACTTAATAAATTGATTTGAGCCCAAAACAATAAATGTTAAGGGGTCATAATAGGGGTCAAAGTTTTAAAAAAATTGACCTCTGCGGTCTCTACCAAATTATTCAGACAATTTCTGATCTAAACATTTGAAATTTGACATAAAGGGTATTCAGAGATAGGGCAAGCTTTTTATAAGGTTTGGGTCGAAAATTTGAGCTACCAATATAAAAATGTATTTATGTTTGCATGTCTGCCCAAAACTTTCGACAAAGGCGACGGATTTTCACAAGATCAGTATTGTTTGGAAGCTCAACCCTTCAAATGATAAATACCGAAAAATTGAGTAAAAACATTAATTTCTTCACCCTCAACTGGGCACTTTTCTACAAAGAGAGGGTCGCTTTTTTTCACTGATATTTTCAAAAGTCATCCTCTCTTTTCGATTGTCTAACCTTAATTTAAACCTACGTCACTTCCGGTTTGGTGGTGGTCATAACAGCAAAGACGTCACATTTTTTCTTGTTCTTTTCCTCTTTTACGGTATGGGTTCGAGCCTGCCTTCCAACTACCACTTTTTTTTTTTTTGCTCAACACACGCCTTCAAACACCCGGGCAACGCCGGGCTACTATATATATAAAACTCTGTAGACCTTATGGGCATTCTTGCTTGCTTGTTTCTTGTCTTTGATGATCGGGTGATTCCATCTTTTAGAAAAGTTTGACAGATGAATTATATATATATATATATATTTTTTTCCTTATTTTATTTCCTTTTGATGGATTAATTGTTGCTATTTCTTCTGATGAGTTAAGGGCAAAATAGATTCACTAACTGATATAATAATTAAGTAATTGATTTTGTGCTACAAAACAGATACTGTAAAGAATCGTTAATGTCAACTGAATTAAAGGAATAAATTGTAAGATGGCCAACATCATGAACTTTGGAATATAGACTTTTGTCATTCATTCAATATATGGCACTGTAATTACATTGAGCTTCTTAAATAAGGATTTAGTATATATTATAAGGAAATAAAGTATATTTCCACAGATATATCATTCAAACACTACTGTGTTTGAATGATATATATATATCTGTGGAAATATAAACAGAAATTAAAACAGAATATATATATATATATATATATATATATATTTATAATTATAGATTTTGAAACATCAGTTGGAAATATTTACTGATTTAAAACCACCTGAACAGTGAGAATTATATATATATATATATTTTTTTCTTTCTCTCACTGGTTTTCCAACTGAAACCAATTTCCCTCTTTCCTCATTCGATTCTTAGCTTTTAATTTATCATTCTGACGTTTCCTCTTAGAGGGTCAGACGATAAGGCCTTAAGAAAATTTTAACAATTCCACCTGCCCGTTTTTTTTGTTTCTTTGATCTTTTTGATTTAAATCAAATTATGTTTCCTCTGAAATTTCTCCTTCCATTTTGCTGTACCAAGAATTTACTTATATATATATATATATATATATATATATATATATATATATCTGTGGAAATATAAACAGAATTTAAAACAGAATTTAACTACATAAGGATGAAAAGAGAAAACCTCAACAAAAATTTTGTAAATAGAAAACAGGATCATCAGCTGCTTACTATGTAGCTGTTTCGGAGGTTTAAAAACAAGACAGCTGTTAAGTACATGGTTCTCCAGTGGCTAATTCCACTTCCCCAATAAAAAAAAATGTAAAATAATATATATATTATTCAAACACTACCGTGTATGAATATATGGTTAAGTGGCAGTTTTAGTCATTTAGAACTGCTTTAAAGCTTCACAGCTCACTCATTTTTCAACCAAATTTCAAATGATTATTACATTTTATAGATCACCTTCTCAGTTATATTGTGAAAAAAAAAAAGAAAATTTCCAATTTTCGTACAGTAAAACAAGTTATTAATTTTCTGGGTTCAAAATCGTAAAAATATGTAAGGTTGTGAGCGACACTTTTTATAACTGGGTTCCATAGCAACATCGTCGCTTCAGTGACTACTGTCCTGAAAAGAGAAGTAACTCGTGAAACAGACAAAAATAAAGCATGAAAGGGAGATAATTGGGGCCATTTTATTGAAAGCAGACGAGTGCCGTACATTGTTATTACATATGTGTTTATGGGGATGAATAGAAAAGACTGAAATAAAACAAAGAACTTGTAAATTTATTGGAAACCTGGAAAAGTCATGGATTACAAAAGAAAAATGGGAGCGTGAAAAGTAATATGGTTCAGCTTAAACATAGAAAACTAAAGTGCTAGTTGTTAAAACTCGAAAAGAAAAGGACCAAAGTAAAAAATATAATAAATTTAAAATATTGCAGCATTAAAAATTTCTTTTTAAATTCAATTTATAACAGTATTTATAATGATTCTTTTTTTTTTTTTTTTTGCCGAGTTTAAAACCAAATTCCGTTGATTATCGGTCTTCTAAAGTGTCCTCTTGTTCAGATTGCGTTTTCGAAATTCACCAGCTGTGGCAATCAGGTTTTTGATAGAGTGCATTTCAATTAATCCTGTAGCTCTTTATTTTAACGTGAAATCATAAAAATTGATCAGTCATCTCATAAGATGTATAGCAATAACATACTGAATTTTCAAAAGTTTATGACAAGTTGAAATACCTATACAAAAATGTGTGGAAACTTATTGAAAACACCTCGTCAATCGTGGCAGACTAATCAATGGTATTTTAAAGGAAAACGTGACAAACTATAAAAATACTTAATGCTGCAATATTTTAAGTTATAAATTTATTATATTTTTTACTAGAATATCTTGTCCTTTTCCTTTCCAGTTTTAACTACTAGTCCTTTACTTTTCCATGTGTAAGCTTAACCATATTACTTTTCATGCTCGCATTTTTCTCTTGTAATCCATGATTTTTCCAGACTTTCAGTAAATTCACTTGTTCTTTGTTTAATTTCAGTCTTATTTTTTGACCCCATATACTAGTTCCTGGCGTTGCCCGGGTGTTTGAAGGTGTGTGTTAAGCAAAAAAAAAAAAAAAAGTGGTAGTAGGCAGGCTTGAACCCGTACTGCAAAGGAGGAAAAAAAAATAAATGTAACGTTTTTGCTGTTGTGCCCATCGCCAAAACAGAAGTGACGTAGGTTTAAATTAAGGCTAGACAATTGAAAAGAGGGGATGACTTTCGAAAATATCGGTGATAAAGCGACCCCTCCCTGTAGAAAAGTGCCCAGTTGAGGTTGAAGGAATTTTTCGATATTTGTCATCTGAAGGGTCGAGTTTCAAAACGATACCGTGCTTGTGAAAATCTGTCGCCTCCGTTGAAAGTTTTAGGCAGACATACTAACATAAATACATTCATTTATATATTGGCATCTCAAATTTTCGAGGTCCTGGATAGGACCTTAAACTATATCCGATGGTAAGGCCCCAGCTTGCGGGCTTTGCGGAGTGTAGAGCCACCCTTTAATTGCCATTGCTATCAGGTCTACTCTGAACTGGAGTAGTAGTACCTGTTAGGGTTCCCAACTATGGGTTAGATAGAAACCGACTTAAAAAACAACAAATATATTCTATTAAAAAAATTCTTCAAAATCACTGGATTCGGCATTAAATAACCTGAAAAGGGTTGATATGCCGTAAAACAAACAAAAAAAATCAATCAAATTTTCGACCCGAACCGATTAAAAACTGAAATTAAACAAAGACTCAGAGAGAGATAGATGGCTAAAGTCCAAGGAGGGGTTCCTCATTGAGTGATAAAACCTTTATTGATTAATTGATACTAATTTTTTTTTTGTGGGGCGACTACGTTTAGTATTCGCAATTGGATAATTTCCTTTTCTCTACGAGAGAATTATTTTTTTTTACCATTCCTTTTTTAAATCCTTTGTTTCTGTTACGAGAATAGCTCTCCACTCATAGAAGTGTCACTCAAACTTTTAAATCCTTTGTTTCTGTTACAAGAATAGCTCTCCACTCATAGAAGTGTCACTCAAACTTTTCTATTCCAAGAAGCTCATCATTACGTATCACTCGTTTGAGAAGTGGAATGTGACAGAAAGGAAGTGCGATAGAGACGTGAAAGTATGTTTCCGTGGAGGCGGGGTATTTTTATGTGGAAACTAGGTTACAGGTTCTAGTCAGTACTTCCTAACTTCCGGTGTAGCGCTAATGGAAGCGGTGACAAGACAAGTTAGTCCCTTCACTTTTTTTCTCTCACACCTTTATCTCCCCTGTGCATGTACTTTTTTTTTTTTTTACGTTTTTTCCCGATCGTTCTTTTTTTCTTTTCTTAATTTAATAATCATTAAGAAGTTTTTTCGGACTTTTTTTTTTTTACATAGGCATCACCACATTATCAAGGCCAAGAGGCCACTCAAGGATAAGGGTTAAAGAGTGTACAGTAGAAATTGGACAATATAGTAATCATTAGTAATGAAAATTTGGTAACTTATATGGAACGGCTCATCAAGAACTTATTTACGTTAGACTTGAAGAGAACCATATTGTAGTCAGCTGGAAAGCAGGAAAGCAGAAGACAATTCCACAGGCGTGCAGTTCTAAGAAAGAAGCTTTGTTCATGGAATCTACGTTTAGGTTTAGGCACAGATAAAGAGTGGGGGGAATTATTGATAGTGTTTTCAGCTTGTGAAAGTTTGGCGAGGGGGGACCATAGATTGAAGCTCAGTCGAACATTTTTTAATTAAGAATTATTATTTTAATTAAGAATTATTGAATATTATTTTAATATAGAATTATTGAAATTATTAATTTTTTTTTTTAAGAATTATTCAAAACTTTTTACACTTTTTTTTTTATAGTAAATCTATAAGTGAAAACACTTTTGAAAATATTTTAAAACTATTTTGAGAATATTATGTATTGGATACTTTTTTTTTTGTTTTTTTTTTGTTTAAAATTTTGTTATTTTAATTTAATTTTTTATTTACTTTCATAAACATATTTATTATATAAATTCAAATAAAAAAACTCTTATTTTTAAAATTAAAAAAAAAAAAACTTTTTAGAATTTCATAAACATATTTCTTGTAAAATTTAAAATAAAATGAAAAAGTCTATTTTTAATTTTTTTTATTAAAAGTGCAAATAAAGACTAACTGTGTTATTTTTTATCTTTTTATAATTTTAATTTTTATTGTATACATTTCAATAATGTTCTTCAATTTTATTACAATAAATCTGTCCACGATAGAAATACTGAAGAACAATAAAAATGAAGGAACTGATTTGCCTCGTCATCGCTTCCGATAGCGCTACGCCGGAAGTTAGGAAGTACATTAGCTGACTATAACCGGAAACTACATAGTTTGTCTGAAATTGAAATGTGTTTTATAGCAATGCTAGTCTCATTACTTTTTTGACACACCTATAATCTAAAAAATATTTTTGCATGTCTGTGTTGGGGCTGTGGGTGATGCTAGCGAAGATAGACAATTAGGAGTGGAGATTTTTTTTTTTTGTGTCAAATTTTATTTATTTTTTTGAAAACGTGTAAAGTTAAAACGTTTGTCTTTCTGTCTTCTTTATAAAGGCTCCATGGGAACGAGTTACAGCTGCAGCTGTTAAAAGATCAGTATGCATCTCAAAATGGCGATCAGTGATTCTGGCAGGAATGGCCATAAGACACATGAAGTAAGTTGATTATTATCTTTCTTTCTTCCTTTCTGTCTTCTTCTTTCTCTCTTTTTTCTTCTTCTCTGTACCTCATTCTCTCTCCCCCCCTTTTCTCTCTCTTTCCATATACTCTCTCTCTCTCTCTCTCTCTCCATTTGATCTGCGATTCTGGGAGATAATTTGCATAAGTAAATACTTATCTTTCTCCCTTCCCCTCTCCCATCTCTCCCCCCTCTCTCCTTTCACTCCCTCTCTCTTCCTATCATTTCACTACTCTCTCTTTTTCCTCTCCTTCCCCGTTCTTTTCACTCTTTTTCTCCGTCTTCTATCCCTCTCTCTTTCCTTTTACTGTTTCATATCCCCTCCTTCCTCTCCTTTTCCTTTCACTGTCGTCCTTCTCTCTCTCTTTCCTTTCACTTCTCTCTCCTTTCACTCCCTCCCTCCTTTTTTTCTCTCTCTCTCTTTCCTTTCGCCCCTCCTCTCTCCTCTCCTCCATTCACACCCTCTCCTAGCTCTCTCCTATCTCTCTTTCTCTCTCATATTGCTTTCATTTATCTTACTACTTAATTAACTACTTATTAAATATATGTGGAGTACACTTGACTCTTTCTCTCTGTTTTAATTGTCTTATCATTTTGTTTATGCTGGGGATGGGGCATTGTACCGGATGTCAAACATTCACCCACTATTTTAGTCACTTCAACTGAGTGATCTTTTATAAGTTTCTGACCATTCCTTTGAGAGCAATTGTTTGTACTTCTCTTGCACCTGGTTCACCGGGTATACTAGCCAGGTAGTTTTTGAAATTCTGTTTTCGTAAGTGCAGTTGCTTCTATAATTACTAGAATGATGGCCAGGGTTTGCACAGGCTGGAGAAGTTCTGGAATTTTGACTTTTGCCCTGAAAAGGCCTTATTTTCTTGAAAAATCCTTAAAAATATAGAAAAATGTCTTGAAAAGGTCTTGAAAATCGGATTCTTTATGTCCAATAAAAATTTGTGTTGAAATATTAACAATGAAATCGAAATAAATATTATTAAATTATTTTTTTAAATATTAATAAAAAAAATACCATTAAACATTTTTTTTAAATATTGAAAATAAAATCGAAATACATTGTTCTGAAATTGCCTGGTATTATTGTGAATACAAGAGTGACGTCCCTTTATCAGGAAATTACCTGATGTTTTCCATATAAATAACATTGGGTAGTTTTGTGATAAAGGGACGCAACTCTTATATCCACAATACCGGAAATTCCAAATTTGAAAGTAAAATGAACACAGCATAGACCAATTCACAATGGGGAAAATAACAACATTTAATCGCGCTTCATTGGACAAATGTATGTAAACATGATTGTTGACAGGCATATTATTTTGTATGTGAAAAAGACATTTGTTTGGAGTAAAAATGGGTGAAAGTGTCTTGAAACTGGACATGGCTGGCACTAAACGCAAAACGAACGAAAGCTGTAAATAGTTGACCAGTTTTGTCGTGTTAAAGAATTCATGTAAATTACTGTGTGACCTTTAAAAACTACTTCATAAAGAGATAAATGAAAATGACTTTTCCTGATGTCAATTATTAAGTTTTTTGGTTTATTATGTGATCGTTTATATATCAAATTTTGTTTTGAAAACTTGAATTTTGTTTGGAGAAAGCCTTGAAAAACTTAAGATTGAGAATCTGTATGAACCCTGATGGCAATCTTCTCACGATTCCAGTTTCTTTTCCTCCTATGTGTTTATGTAGATGTATATACAGGGTGCGTCAGGCATTTGACGACATATGCTATTGATCAAGAGAAAAGAATCTATCCTGCATGTGTGCGCAGTATGGTGATGTATGCAAGTGAAACCTGATAAGTTACGTACGTAACACACATTTCATGATATGAGAATGATACGCTTAGTGTAATGTGAGACTTAAAGAATGACTTAGTTTTGATGATCTGAAATAAAGATTAAATCTGCACAGCAGAGTGTATATTTTCAGAGCAGGAGACCTCCATGGTTTGGTCACCTTGAAAGAATGGATAAAAGTTCTTAGGTTAGTTGATGTAGAACAGTTAAGGTAGCGGATTAAATCCTAAGAAACACATGGAAGGAATTGATGAAGATGGGCTTGAGAGAAAGAAGGGTAAATAAACACCGGGTTAAATATTGGTTTATTTGTAAATCAATTTCTAAAAGCTGTCCAATGCATATCAACATGTAAAATTTATTAAAATTCATATATTTTTGCTAACACTTCAAAGTTAAAAAAAATTAATAAAATTATGTATTAAAATTCATATATTTTTGCTAACACTTCTTCCAAGTTTTTTATTCATTTATTTTTGTTAATCTTGTTTGTTTTTCTTTAAATAAATTTTGTTATGTTTCCCAGCGTCTCTTATTTCGCTCGGCCTTTTCCAGCAGTTCTCATCAGCTGCCAGTCGAGCCTGCACCAAATTTCACGAAAATCCGGGTCCAAAGATGCATGAGTACCAAAGATTTAGTGGCAAATACATTGTTTGATTGAGAAAAGTATACCCCATAATAAAGTTCCAGCGGCAAACGCATTGTTTCCATCAACAAAAAAACATTTGTAACAGTGTTTTTCCGTTCTTTGTAGTTCTTCAAGGTGTCTCAGTTACAGATAGTGGAACATTCTGGCCTTCAGCATACTCCAAAAATCACATTCTTTTCTCTAAATGTTTTTGGCTTTGGTGTTATGGGAGGTCATGTTGGTGATATAACAAAGTTGTCCAGCGGGTTCAAGTCGGAGGAGGAGAGGGGCCAGCACCAGCCTACAAGTTCCAAAAATTCTTTGCATAATGAGGTGCATTCATTCATTTCATAAATATATGTTTCATTATATTATTAAGGAGGAGAGGAAGATAAGAATCTTTAGAAGAGAAGAAAATAGACATTGCATTTAGTTTTTGGCATCCTTGTAGCTTTAATCCACATAATTCAGTAATGATGTTTCTGACAAGGGAGAAAAATTGACGAGTGTGAGCCATCTTTCATTGTGTATTAAAAAGTGACTTTTCACTTGCTTAATTTTTTATTTTTTTTATTTTAGGTGTTATATTAGTTTATTCTAATTTATTTATTTTTACTATTCTTAGTTATATTATTATATTATAACGTTGTATACCTTTTTTTCCACAATGTTTTTACATTTTAACAGACCAACATGTTGCAAATTTCTATCTTTTTTTTTAAAAAAAAGCCTTTATATCAGGAATTTCCAAAAACACATTCTTTTTCTAAATATTTAAACATTTCATTTCTCCTTCTCCGGCCGCATGTGACTTTTTGTTTCTGTTGTGACATCACCCACACAACTGAAACAGCTCTTCTCTGAACACAGGGCACATGTGACCTTTTATCTCTGACGTGTTCGTCACTTCGCACACCCGGCTTGGTCATTTGCATATCTTTATGTGACTGCTGCTCCCAACGTCAGTGGCTTTATTACAATATTATATTATTTTTTCACTTTCTCTGTATATTTTTCCTTTCCATCTATTCACTTATTTTATTCTTTTTCTCATCCAGGTTCAACATCCAGGTTTTCCTGTTCCACCATTATTTAACTTGGGATTTTAAAGCTCGACAAAAAACTACTGAAAGCCACAAATAAAAACTCATGGCGAATAAAATGTTGGTTTGATTGAAGGAAAATTTATATCTGTGTATTCTTTCTATTTTTAATTTATATAATATATATATATAATTATAAAATTCAAATGACCTTGTAATGATGCATGTAACCCACTTTCCGGTTTACGACATCCGGTTGCGCATGCGTGCATGATCTGCGCACTGAAATATTAACGTTATTATTTCGAAATTATTATTTAACATGAAGAGTGGGGTTTAAAATAACTTAAACATAATACAGAAATGGACGATATAAAAAAAAAAAAAAAAAGCAGATATATCAAAATTTGAATTTAACTATAATAAGTATTATGGTATCTGTTTAGTGCACATTTACCTATAAGTATGGCAAACCACTTATAATTCAATAACTGTAATTTTTTTTTCAGAAATAATCAATTATAATAAACAGAACGACTCATAGAAATCTATCTATATTCTTTTTTCATTTTGATATACTTTCATAGAAATGTTTCTGTTATGTCAAAAAAAAACCAACTATTTTCTTTACGTCACAAGTGTCACGCTCATACAAGCTAATATAACATACTGACCCAATGGATCACGGGTAGTTAAGTATATATATATATATATATAAGTAAATTTTTGGTACAGCAAAAAGGAAGGAGAAATTTCAGAGGAAACATAATTTAATTCAAATACCAAAAAACAAGAAATGGGCAGGTGAAATTATTAAAATTTTCCTTAAGGCCTTATCGTCTGACCCTCTAAGAGGAAACGTCAGAATGATAAATTAAAAACTAAGAAAACGAATGAGGGAAAAAGGGAATTTTGGTTTCAGTTGGAAGAACAGTGGAAAAAAAAAAAAAAAAAAAATCTCACTGTTCAGGTGGTTTTAAATCAATGAATATCTCCAACTGATGTTTCAGAATCTTTTGTTTACACAGGCTAGGTCGAGAGTTGTTAATAACTAACGCCTCAATGATATTGAGATGATAGTTCGACCTAGCACTGTATAAAACAGAAAACCACCCATCGGAATATTGATCGGCACACCTATTTATACTCAACAGGTGATTGCCAATGGCGGACTCATGAGCTTGGGAGTGCCTGGATGTTCTCGAAACCTGGTGTAGTCGAATATCCCGAGGGATATGTTGGGATATTCTCATTTCTAATCTTTGGGATGTTTTGCCAACGTAGTCAGCTCCACACTGACAAACGAATTTATAAACAACAGAGTTCTTTTGAATGGTTGGCAAAACATCTTTACGAAAAGAAGAGAAAAAGGTTCGAGTTGTGTAAACTACTCTAAGCATAGTAGCTGGAAAACAACGTTGAGTAGCAGAAGAAATCCTTTCAACAATATGAAGGCCAACAGGACCCAACCATGGTAATTTTAAATAAATGGGACAACGTGATGGACCAATATGTTTACCACTATTAAATGTAGTAATTTTACGTTCAATAGTAGATTTTATTATATTAATGGGATATCCATTATTAAGAAAAATATTTTTTACGTTCAATAGTAGATTTTATTATATTAATGGGATATCCATTATTAAGAAAAATATTTTTCTTAATAATGGATATCCCATTAATATAATAAAATCTACTATTGAACGTAAAATTACTACATTTAATAGTGGTAAACATATTGGTCCATCACGTTGTCCCATTTATTTAAAATTACCATGGTTGGGTCCTGTTGGCCTTCATATTGTTGAAAGGATTTCTTCTGCTACTCAACGTTGTTTTCCAGCTACTATGCTTAGAGTAGTTTACACAACTCGAACCTTTTTCTCTTCTTTTCGTAAAGATGTTTTGCCAAACATTCAAAAGAACTCTGTTGTTTATAAATTCGTTTGTCAGTGTGGAGCTGACTACGTTGGCAAAACATCCCAAAGATTAGAAATGAGAATATCCCAACATATCCCTCGGGATATTCGACTACACCAGGTTTCGAGAACATCCAGGCACTCCCAAGCTCATGAGTCCGCCATTGGCAATCACCTGTTGAGTATAAATAGGTGTGCCGATCAATATTCCGATGGGTGGTTTTCTGTTTTATACAGTGCTAGGTCGAATTATCATCTCGATATATATATATATATATATATATATATATATATATATATATACTAGCATTCCAGCCCGCAGTTGCCTGGGTATTTTGGGGTGTATGTTGAACAAAAAAAAAACCGGTCAATTTTTTTAACTTTGACCCCTATTATGACTCCTTAACATTTATTGTTTTGGACTCAAATCAAGTTATTAAGTTAGATCCATGTCCAAGGAACCTATACCTAAAATTTCAAGTGTTTAGACCTAAAATTGGCGGAGGAGTTTGGTAGCGTCCTCAAAGGTCAAATCGTTGGACTTTGACCCCTTAACAGCCAAATTTTTAGCCGAAAACGGATTACAAAGATTTTCCCAAATCTCACTACCCTGTATATCAAATTTCAAGTCTGTAGACTGAAAATTGAGAGTTATTGCATTGGAAAATGTACACAGACACACACAGACATGTTCACTTTTATATATATATATAAAGATGTACACGCACACATATTATATATATATATATATATATATATATATATATATACACACTAGCAGATGTACCCGGCATTGCTCAGTATTAAACGTAACGGTAAATTCTTTAAAGAAAATTTAAGTAAAAAAAATGTAAAGAAACTGAGACATGTTCTTAATTTAATATCTATACTCCTATAAATTCGTTTTTCTTTTGTGTGTATTGATATTCATATTAAAACCCGTCTTTTCTATTTATTTAAAAAGAAAGTACAATTTTCTTATATATGTATTCACTAGCAAAAGATCTAATTTGCATATTCTTTTAAACATTCATTTTAATTAATTCCTTATTAGTTGCTTCGGTTTTCTAATGGGACGATCATCTTTAGTTAACTATTACGTGTAATTATATTCATGCAGATATTCTACATGATTTATACTTGAATAATATTTGCGTAAAAAATATATAGTAAACACAAAATTGTTTCCATATATGTTTATGTATACGTATATATTTTTGTTTAACAAATCTATCTATTTATATATCTATAAAAGTGAACGTGTCTGTGTGTGTGTGTGTGTGTACATTTTCGGGTCATAATAAGGTTCAAATTAAAAAATTATTTTACCTCTGTGGTTTCTACCAAATTACTCAGACAATTTCTGGTCTAAATATTTGAAATTTTACATAAAGGGTATTCAGAGATAGGGCAAACTTTTTAATTGGTTTGGTCGAAAATTTTTAGTTACCAATATATAAATGCATGTATGTATGTTTTCATGTCTTCCTAAAACTTTCGACAGAGGTGACAGATTTTTACAAGATCAGTATCGTTTTGAAGTTCGACCTTTCTGACAACAACTATCGAAAAATTGGCTAAAAACATTAATATCTTCACCTTCAACTGGGCAGTTTTCTAAAGGAGGTGGGGGGGGGTTGCTTTATCGCCGATATTTTTGAAAGGCATCCTCCCCTTTCGATTGTCTAGCCTTAATAAAAACCTAAAACCTATGTCACTTCCGGTTTGGTGGGGGTCGTAACAGCAAAGACATCCGGTTTTTTCCCCATTCTTTTCCTCCTTTGTGGTACGGGTTCGAGCCTGGCTTCCTACTATCACATTTTTTTTTTTTTTTTTTTTTGCTCAACGCACACATCCAAACACCCAGGCAACGCTGGGCTGCAATGCTAGTATATATATATATATATATATATATATATATATATATGTGTGTGTGTGTGTGTTGTTTATTTGTTTTTGTTAGCGATACTTTTTCAATGAATTCTATTATTTATATGAAAGTGCATTTTTACCTAAATGCGAGTTGAGAATAATTTTCCTTTTGACCAATTTGGTACTCCCAAATGGGGAGCGGCACATAAACAATATATATATATATATATATATATATATATATATTTAGCAGATTTACCTGGCATTGCCCAGTATTAAATGTTACGTTAAATTCCTTTAAAAAAAAATTAAGCAAAAAAAAAACTGGAAAGAAACTGAGACATGTGCATGTTAGTATTATGTTTTTTCGAAACAGTTCATTTTTGTGAGTGAAAAAAAAAATACTCAAGCTGAGTTCGAGAGCAAACCCTAAAGACAGTGAGTCAACTCGGAATACCATTTAGCCCAGCTTACCTTGATCTTTAAAAAGTGTTTTCAAACCTACTTATTCTTAATATAAGGGAACTGTCATGTGAAAGATTTGTGCATGTGCAGTCGTGAAACAATTGAAAAGCAGATAAAAATTCCCAATTTTGACCCTTTAGCTGCTCTTTTTATGGATAAAAACTTTAAAAATTTTCGACATATCTGAATATATACCAAATTTCAAGTCCGTAGATGAAAACTTTGTTGAGTATATAGGTTGAGAGTTGTCCTCACACACACACACACACACACACACACACACACACACACACACACACACACATTCTCACTTATATATATATATATAGATAGATGCCATTGATTTGTTTACTTTTGTTTGTGATACTTCTGAATGAACTCAATTATTTATATGAAAGTGCATTTTTACCTAAATGCTAGTTGCAAATAATTTTCCCTTCACCAATATGATGCTCCCCCCCCCCATATCATGACAGGAAGCAATAAAAATATATTTTTCAAATTAAATTATTCACAGACACATGTTTCGTCATTTACGACTCATCAGCAAGGCTGAACCTAACGAAATTCGAAACAAGAACGCCAGTGTTGGAAGCTTGAAGCTCTAACACTGAGCTAACTCCAGCTCGTACCGGAATGTACCACGTTTATGTAGATGTCTTTTATTTGATTTGTTTTTGCGTTCAAAACTTCCGAACGAATTCGGTTATTTATATAAAAGTGCATATATATTGAAACGCTTGACTTCAGAGCATGCATAAATTACAGGGTGGATCGATAAAATTGTCCCCACCCCTCAAAAGATTTATGTTAAAACTTTTATTGAAAAAATTAATGAATGATTTTGTAGTAGAGCTGACATCTATTCAATGTTGCCAGCTTCAGCCTCAATCACCCCCTTGATATGAGTTCAGAACTGGAAGCATGCCTTTCCACAAGTACTAGCGGGATTTCGGTGAATACTTGACAGATGGCGGCGATCAGGCTGGCTTTGGTGTTGTGGGAGGTCATGTTGGTGATGTTCTTGACGTATAAAAGAATTGTCCAGCGGATTCAGGTCAGAGGAGGAGAGGAGCCAGTGAAAGGAGAGTACAAAATCGTAGCACTCCGTAAATCACTTTGGAATTGTGGACTGGCGCTAACTCCTGTTGCCACACCTAGGGTCTGCCAATGGTCGCCTGATTGCACCAGGCGATCACCACACTCTTTTGTACATCCAGGTACACTCTAGGGTGCTGGCAATGGTCCTGCTGTCATAACTCGAGCATGAGTTATATATATCTCCAATCTCGCTTGTTGAACATTGTGTCACTTTCAGACATGATAGAAGGCTCCTATCACTCTTGACACAACTGGCCAGCTAGTAGATGATCTGCAAAAAAAAAAAAAAAAAAAAAAAAAAAAAAGAAAACCGATTTTCATCAAACGGAAATGGAATCATGTCATCTTTTCTCGGGCGACAATTTTATCGTTCCATTCTGTAAACAATAGAAAATTAGATCCGCTGTCCATGTGTTTATATATTCTTAAAGATATCCAGTTATTTGTAGACCATTTCGTCATCACTGAAACCAATAATTTACAGAGTTATATATCCTGGAGTTTCTATGAGATTGACTCATCAGAAGGAAAGGTCAAATTTATCACCAAGAACATCAGAAATCAAAAATAAAATTTTTATTATTAAATCATTTATATATGCAAGTTAATTAGGAAATAATCTAACGTAAATCAGCATCATATTACACACTGTGTATATATTTTCCTAAACTTTATATATATACATATATATATATAGTCATCCACATGCAGTACTGTTTTGTTGTATCACAACTCATCAGTGCGGTTAGACTAGCACCTTTCCCTAGTCAGAGATTGAACCTAGAACTATCGATAGTCGACAGTTCTACCCATTGATCCACAGGAGCGACACTCGCAAATGACCTCAACAAATGTTGATTTCAAACAAACATTCGTCCACCACTTTTTTTTTTATAGTGCTTAAGTCGCTTGTCTTTTTATTTACAAACAAAGAACGAGCCTCGAATTTACCACCAATTTTCCGGGATAACTCTGGTTGCCTTCCCTTCCTTAGGAGACTTTATAGGAATAAAATTGCTCCTAAATCGTTCACTCGTGGAGGGGGACCCTGCATACTCAGCTTGTTACAAAGTAAAATCTACTCCCCCCCTCCTCCTCTCTCTCTCTCTCTCTCTCTCTCTATATATATATATATATATAGTCATCCACATACAGTACTGTTTCATTGAATCACAACTCATCAGTGCAGCTAGACTAGCACATTTCCTTAGCCAAGGATTGAACCTAGTACCATCGCGTTGATTGTCAGCAATTCTACCCGTGGGAGCAGCACCCGCAAATGACCTCAACAAATGTCTATTTCAAACAAACATTTGTCCAACATTTTTTGATAGTGCTCAAGCCACTTGTCTTTTTATTTACAAACAAAGAGCGAGCCTCGCATTTACAGCCAATTATGTAGCGAGTGAGATTATTTACAACAGTGCTCTACCCAAAGAGGGGGTTTAAAATATATGTAGTCATCCACATACAGTACTGTTTCGTTGTATCACAACTCATCAGTGCGGCTAGACTAACACATTTCCCTACCCAGAGATTGAACCTAGAACCATCGCGTGGTGGGATGATTCCAATATTTTGCCTGATTCTGATACAGTAACCTATGCAGTACTGAGAAATCTTTTTAATCAACAAATATGCTTTAATAATGCTGATACGTTTTCCTGGATAGCACAAACAAAATGAGTTTTTTGGACAGAAAAAACCCAATAAAACACAGCAAATATGAGTTTATTAACATTTCTATGAAAATAGTGTCCACTGCATTTGAAATATAAAACTGACTTAAATGAAATAAATTAATAAGTACTAATAAATACTCGTGAAGTAATATTGTGCTACATAGTTCAATACAAATAATAAAATCACATTGTAAGAGACAATCTTTAATTTACTCTTTCTTTTAGAACCTCTTGGCAAAAAATGGTTTTCTTTTTTTGCCCTGTTTCTTTTGAATGTTCCTTTTTTACGTAATGTTTTGTTGACTTTTTCGATGAAGAACCGCTGCATGTTAAAGTTACTACAAGTTTCTTTCTCACACCATTCGTTACAACAATGATCATATATTATTATCCTGATATTCAAAAACGAGGCTACATCAGACGAAGATCAGACATTTTAAGGCCAAATTTTGCAAATTCGGCCTTTTTTGAAGCAGTTTAGCCCTAAAAAATTGTATATCGGGCGGCCTGCTAGTAAAAAAAGTAAAATGGAACTGAAACTGCAGGAAATATCATAAATTACCTCATCCCAAAACACACACACACACACACACACACACACACACACACTGTGATGGCACTAGCTTTGGCTGATATCATGTAAATGATTGTGAAGGTTCAAGGTGGATGGAAACACTCAGATGGAAGAGCACTAACCAGACTTCCACTGCAAAGATGCAGGTATAGTACTGAGACCTCGGAGAAGCTTATTGCCACCCAGAATATTAGAGATGTCAATATTTATTGCCAGTGAGAAATCAATGGTAGACGGCTGTTATGATAAGGCATAATCATTTATAAGGGTTACCAAAAGAGATGGAAATGTGGGAAGACTTATTATCACTCAGACTCCAGGGTATGTTACTGGTTACTGCTAGTGAGCAAATCACTGATGACAACGTGCGTGAGAAACGCTGCTAGTGAATAGCAACGTTAGTTCTACTATTACTACAGTGATTATAGTTAGTTTGAATAATTCAAATAAAATTCTGGTGCTACCAGATCAGGCTGTCCGAAGATATTGGCTTCCTGAGACGAAATGCACCTGACATTGATGCTTTTTTTGTTTTTCTACTTTCACTTTGCAAAACTTAATTATGTTTGCAACCCCCCCCTTTTTCTTTCTTCCCATTTCTCATTTCTCTTCTATCTTCCCCCCACTTCCTGACAGGTTTCCTAACTTAAAATGTAAAAAAGCATTAATACTGTAACCTTTTTTCTCTCCCCCATTGCAAAACTCATTCATGTGTGTGTGTAGTTATAGCCAAAACTTGAAATATTATTTTAAAAGAAATTGAATGAACTGGGAAGGAAACTGAACACCTACTTTTTTTTTTTTTTTTTTTTTTTTTTACTCACGTTCAACCCCCCCCCTCCCAACAAGGCATATCACCACTTGGACATAAGGGGCTACTATTTGGGACCATGCCTAGGAAAAATTAACAAGATGTTGGTTTACGTTACATTTAAACTTTTTCTCTTCCCCCATTGCAAAACTCATTCATGTTCTGCAGGGCAGGAAACAAAAACGATAACATCCACTATAAAACAACCAAACCAAACACTGCAAACTAGCGATTGAAGATACAAAAAGCTTGAAGGTTGTGGATTAAATAACCCGAAAAGGGTTGATATACCGTAAAACAAAACAACTAAAACCAAAACCAATCAAATAAAATTACACCAAATTCTTCAAGTGTTTCAAACGAAAGTATGGCGAAAAATGTTGTTCTCTTCACAAATATGTATTACAATGCCCAACTGTGCACCAAGGAGACAGACAGACGCAGAAGTAGGCTAGGAGAAAGATATACACATGCACGCGCACACATATACACACATATTGACTTGAAGCAGCACTCCTACAGGATCACACTGTGCTTACACATTCTTTTAAAAAAATTTGGATCTGCATTTTACCACAGACCAAAGATTCGGGTTACAACTTGCATCATTCATGTTTTCGCAATTATCTTTTTTACATGCTAGCAGAACTACAGAGCATTGCCCGGAGGGACGAATTCTTTCTATCTCACTATAATGGAGATAGAGTGTGTTTGAGTTGCGAGCCATTTTAGTTTTAGAAGAGACGAGAAATGTTGTTCCAACCCAACTGGCAGTACCAATCCAAAGAAGCCTTGAATTGTAAAAGCTAAGATTAAGATGAAGAATAGATGTAACCTTGGCGTTATGCTTTTAACCGTGTCGTTACAGCACGATCATGTTGACACACCGGTTCTCGCTAAATCACTGAAGTTAAGCAATATTGAGCCTGGTCAGTACCAGATGGGTGACCATTTGGGAAGGCTGTATGTACCGTGAGGTAAAAATACCAGGTTGGGAAACTGGTGTAGTCTATCCTTCTCTCGAGGGTAGATGGGTCTCTCGTAAGCCATGGTGGGCAACCCATTTAGTGATGGCGTCACGATAAAAAATTCTCTTGATAATGAAAATAGTGTGCTTTGAGTTGCGAGCCATTTTAGTTTTAGAAGGGAAGAGAAATGTTGTTTCGAACAAAATAGCAGTGTGACCACACGTGTGCCCCACCCCCACCCCAAAGGCGTACGCACCATGGATTTTTCGTTTAACTGCTTCTTCTTACCAGATTATCATTCTCTTGCTGGTGATTCTTGATGGGAATGCACGACGGTCCGCAAGTAGAAGAACAGAAGGAAAACACAACGCCAATACTTCACGTACATATCAGTTGGAATCTGAGTGCGTGTGAAACTTCCCTCTACATGCTGAGGTTAACATATATGTAATTCAAAGGGGAGTAACTCTTTACTTCTTTGGGCAAAGTCGCCTCCCTTTGTCCGTAGTCCTAAACTTTAAATTCTCGCGACTTCTCGCGAGATCATCAACTGGAAGTGGAGACAGTGGAGGGAAAATAGAGTGACTTTGAAATGGCGAGATGAACATCATCCCCATTCGTTCAGGTTACCATACTTGGACTTCTAACTTTCATCTATTATGCTTGAATTTTAGTTACGTGTGTGTGTGTGTGCGTGTTTTCATAATAAACGTTTCCTTGTTTGTTCATAAGTGTTATATTCTTTCCTCATGAGTTGCAACATACTCACGTGAAGGCTGGACTCCCTGCAGCAAGATATTTTATGTTATATTGATCTAACGCATCTCACGATATAACATATCTCTACTGTCGAAGCCGTCTTCGTCGGTTATTAGATTAATTCATCTCTGGTTGTTGAAGGTTCAAACCATGATCCGCTTTCAGTGGCGTTCAAACTCCTACTATCTACTTGTCGTCAACTGTTGCCCACTGCTAACTCACTACTAACTACCTGGTGTTGCAATCTCAAGTCACCCACCCCGGCTACCCAGAAGCTGCCCTTCCCTCTCTAAGCATCTTATTGATACCCTCGTTAACTGTCATTAGTTCCTTTTGTTATCTCTTCTGTAGGTTTCTATTATCATTTGTCAAATCTAAATTTGTTCGATCGAAAAATACCTACAGATTCATTGTTTGTTATTTCCTCTTTCGTTGTTTATTCTAGGCCATTGCCTATTTCTTTGTCTATTGCTCACCCCCTCAGCACTTTGTGACTGTAGGTCATCTTCGTAGTATCACAGCAGAATTAATCCAAAGAAGCTTTGAATTGTAAAAGCTAAGACAAAGAATAGATGTAGCGTGGGCGTTATGCTTTAACCATGTCGTTACATTTCAACCACTCGGACCAACATGTTATCTGATACAGTTGCATAAACAAACAAACAAACAAGGAATGGCATTAAAAACATACGACTCAGCTTTTTTTTAGGTGAATACAAAAAACATTTATTTCAATAATTTCCAACAACGCACCTCACTGTGTTTTGAAATATCACTCACACGTTGAACATGTTTTTCAAGATGCTCTTTCATGCACGTGTCTCTGTCGTTGTTTGTCTCTCTTGCATTTTTTCTATCGCCACACACGAATCCAAACATCTCTGCTAGCTTTCTTTTGTTGTCCTTTTTTTTCTGTCTTTTCTTTTCTTTTCTTTTCCTGCATTGACATTATTGCGTATGTACCCGCTTTCTTCAACATGTGTCAAAACCTTCTCCCTCTCTCTCTCCGCTTTTCTGACCATGAGACCTATTTTTATTTTCCTTTTTCTTTCCTTCTTTTTTCTGTGACGTCAGCACGTGCACACTTGCCAATTTGCATACGTGCTTAAAATGTGGCTGCTGTGTTTTTCTCCTTAGTCAATGTTCTGTTACAATAGAGTTTCTGTTAAGCAGTCAATCCGAAGAAGCCTTAAAAGACAAAGTACCTTCTTGTGTGAAAAACGAAGGTACAGATTGGCCAAAAAGTCACAGAAGGTTTTGAACTTAAATAAATTCATTGTTTTTGATGATTCTTTCTGTAATTTGAACACAATTTGACTAAGACGTTGGGGAATTAAAAAAAAAAAAATGCAAAATTCGAAAAATCTTTATTCATGAAAAATAATGTCTTTTAAATGTTGCCCATTTTCAGTTTCGCATATTTGTGCTCTTTCCAAAACATTATTCATGACAGATTGCAGAATCTCTGGATTGCGATTTTTTTTTTTTTTTACATAGGCATCACCAACTATCAAGGCCCAGAGGCCACTAGAGGATAAAGGGTTAAAGAGTGTACAGTAGAAATTGAACAATATAGTAACCGTTAGTAATGGAGATTCGGTAAATTTGATTTAACTCCCTTATATCGTTCTCGATGTTTTCCTTCAATTCTTGCAGGATTTGGGTTTTTTTTTAACATAAACTCTTTAAGTTATCCCCACAGGAAAAAGTTGGGAATAGTAAAGTCTGGGGAACATGGTAGCCATTTGACATTGCCATAGCGAGAGATAATGTTGTCGCCAAATTGACCCCTGATTTGCGTAAAACAATTTCATAACTTGCATACGTTGTTCAATGCTATACTTGTTCAGAATTAATTTCCAAAATATTATACGTAAAATATCTGAAATAGAGAAAGAAATAATCATTGATGGTAAAATGACAAAGATTTTCAACCTTTCAGTGACTTTTTGGACATTATTATTCATGACAGATTGCAGAATCTCTGGATTGCGATTACAGAAAGATATCATCAAAAATAAAGAATCTATTTAAGTTCCAAACCCTTCAGTGACTTTTTGGACAACCTGTACTTTTGTTCTTTACAACAAGAAGGTACTTTGCCTTTAGGGGCAGCCGCGCATGTAATTTTGTGGCAAGGGTTGTGCAATCATCAACCGCACCTCTCCTGAATCAGCACTGCTTGAATCCAGTGGCAAGGAGAAGTTCAGGACAACTGGAAACAATGCTGACATAAGCGGAGAGCACCAATAGCACCTGGTCAGGCTCATCGTTGCTTAACTATGATCTGACGGGAGCCGGTGTGTCAAACATCATTATGCCATATGAATACCTTCTAGAGAGAAATTAAATGACTCCTAAACATCTTTGTTCTCACTGTACATAGGTTTGTCAGGTCACACTGACATGAGAATACTTCTCATATGAAATAAACTCTGACTAATTTAAAAAACAAAATGATTCGTCATTTCCTCGGACCATCCAATATTTTAGGCGCTGTCGATGGAGCATTAGAATATGCCGACTGCCCCCCTTGCAGAGGGTAAAAGTCCCTCAATGGGGGTCCTGGATATGACCTTAAACTATATCCAGTGGTTAGGCCCCAGCTGGTGGGCTTTGGGGAGTGTGGAGCCACCCTTTAATTACCATTGCTCCCAGGTCCACTCTGACCCGGAGTGGTAGTACCTGTTAGGGTCCCAACTATGGGTTAAATAGAAACTGACGTGAAAACAACAAATAGATTCTATTAAAAAATTTTATTTTCAAAATCTTTGGATTCGGCATTAAATAACCCGAAAAGGGTTGATATGCCATAAAACAAAAACAACCAACCAACCAACCAATATTTTAGACTTGATCCTCACACGTACTCTAAAGCTTTTATGGGTTGCTTCAAGCATAATACAGTAGAGCCCAGGATACGGCATTAAAAATTAGTAACAAAATACAATACAGTATATAATACACATGTATATAATCAAATAACATTATAAATAACACCGTAAGGTGGGGCAAATGCTGTAACCAAAGGCTGGAAAAACATTGTATCCCACATCGTCACCTGAAAAATGTGTATCCTCGGGCCACCTTATCCTGGGGTTCTACTGTATACAAATGATCCGCTACACATGGTGAACTGAAATTTCATGAAAAGTTTTATTTATGAAATGGTAAGGGTCCATTACTTACAACCCTTATAGGAAAATTGTGTGTGTGTGTAGTTATAGCCAAAACTTGAAATATTATTTTAAAAGAAATTGAATGAACTAACACCTACTTTTTTATTTATTTATTTTTTTTATTTTACTCACGTTCACACCCAATGAGGCATATCACCACTTGGAAATAAGGGGCTACTATTTAGGACCATGCCTAGGAAAAATTAACAAGATGTTGGTTTACGTTACATTTAAACTTTTGATTAATTAGTACAGTCAGGGAAGCAGGTGGCAGGAAAGGAATTACAAAGTCTGTCTGTTTGAGGGAAGAAACTATTAGAGTAGAAAGCTTTCTGGCATTCAGGGACCTCAACAGTGAAGGGGTGTGATTTTGTTGCTAAGCAGGTTTGTCGTCGGGGGAGGGGCACAATTGCAGCAAGTTCATCAGAGCACATTCCCTTGAAATACTTGTAAAACAGGCACAGAGATGCAACATTGTGGCGATGGGACAGGGATTGGAGCTTAGTTGACAAAGTGAGGCTTATTAGATCGAAGACTCTTTTTCGGACCCTATCCAAGAGGGAGAGATTAGCGGTAGATGCACCAGCCAAGATATGGTAACAATACTCCAGACATGAGCAAATGGTGGCTTTGTAGAGGTACAGGATACTCTCAGGTGTGAGTAGTCTTTTAGCATGATAGAGGGAATCCACCTTCTTTGCAGCAGCCCTTGCAATGTCCTCACTGTATTTGTTCCGATTCATATTGCCTGTGAATGTAAAGCCGATGTTATCAGACCAGCCTTAAGTGTCTTCAATCTCTCTCTACAGTGGTTAGATGGGCCACCCTGACATGAAGATGATTCCCAAATGAAGTAAATCCTGACCAATTATTTAAACTGAAAAACATCTCCTCGAATTATCCAAGGAAGACACAGCTTCAACTATTAATAGAGAAACAGCTGTAGATAACAATGAGAAATAAAACTTAATGTTGATAAGCTAGTACCCAGGTTGAACCGGGCCCCTCAAACCAGTTGACAAACCAGGTGGAAAGAGATAAATATTGTGTAAACCTTCGAATGCTCCTAATTGAAATCATCTGTCTTCAGCTGTCGGGCACTCGTATGCAGTGTCGGTCATCAGAGGAAATGAAATTGACTGTGGTTATTGTCACTTCTTGACAGAGGTGGGCACGGGTTGGCACTGGCAGGTACATCAAATGTCGGACACTGTCATCTATTGGCGAGCACCATCATGTATATTATTAGTAAAATAACATGTAAACTGACAACGATATTAAAATGAATGAGCAATACCAATACATATAGAGAAAAAGTGTCGAATGATGTATTTTTGGTTTTCCGTACTTTTGATACATGAATTTTATAAGCAATGACAATTATTTGAAAGTATTTTGCATTATTAATCTGGTATCTGATTTTCTGATGCGTAACATGAATTAATAAGGGAAAGGTTTGCCTTGCAGTGAAAAATTTTTTAATTGCCTGGGAAGTTAAAATACGATATTTAGGAAAATATTTTATTTTGTCTAACGTATGTGAAATCGCTACCGAGAATTGTCTTGTCCGTGTTCACAAATAGTAATCTGTTATTCTAAGAAGGACTGTTTCTTTTTTTATTTTTTTAAAATTACATTGTCACCCCAAAACAAGGCACATTGCCACTTTGATGTAGGGGTCTACTATCGGGAACATAAGTTACAGGGGTACTATGTGGGGAGTTGGGCAGCAAGATGTCGGTTCACGTTACACTTGAACTTCTGCATGTCAGTACAGTTGGGAAAGCAGGAATCCGAAAGGGAATTCCAAGGTCTAGCAGTTTTGGGGAAGAAACTGCTGGAGTAGAAGGCTTTCTTATATCTAGGGATCTCAACTGTGAAGGGGTGGGATTTTGCTGCTTGTCAGGTTTGTCGGGGGTATTTACATCGAGGAGGTACAAGTGCTTGTAGTTTGTCGGAGCAGCTGCATAAGTAAAAGTAAATACTGGTAGAGTGGGGCTTGCTATAAAACTTCCACGTGAGAACAATTGCTGTTTTGAACCATTCAGTGGTGTCATTTGCGCACTGTTCAGCAGGAAGTGAAAAGATATTTCGCCATGGGGTGTCACTGATGAGATCCCTAATGGGTTCCCAGTCAGCCTTTTTATAATATCTTGTTGTTTTGAGCAATGGCTCTTCCGTTTTGACTCTAGAGTTTAGGGTGATTTCAACTATTATCACTACATGATCAGCATTCCCAAGTGGGCTGTGGGCATTCGTAACACAATCATCGGGAACTGTGGTCAGAAACAGATCTAAAAGTGATGCGTGTTGTTCTAGTTTTGCTTCTCTAGTCAAGGGCAGGGTGTTTTGAATATAGACTCCAAGCCCGTGCATATGTCTGTCAAAGTTCTTATGGCAGAGTGGGAGATATTCGGGCATGTTAAAGTAGTAAGAGGGGATGTAGGGGTGTAGGATAGTCTCACTTAGTGCAAAGATATCTGGGGGTGTTTGTTAGGAGAAATGCTTTAACATCATTAAGATGTTTTCCGAATTGCTGGTTGCCACCCATTCCGCCGTTCTGCTAAACTATGAAGTAAACGGAATTGGTTGTTATTTTGTATTTTTAATTGAACATAATATTTATGGAATTAATGAATTTAATAAGTGGAATAAATAGCTAGTGTCTTGTAGGTAGGTATGATTTTGAATAAGAGAACCGGTGATTTAGGGGTTTGTAGGAGCAGTAAAAGTAAAGAAGGAAAAATATCTGCTACTACCTCTGTGGGATTACGTAGCTGAGAGAGAGAGTGAGGCATTGAGGGCAAAATATGTTTTTTAGAAAGGGGGACGAAATATGCATATTTTAGGTATATAAGTTTTTGGTTCGAATGATGAGTGCGAAATATTTGCATAGAAATTCCTCTTTGGTTTCCTATAGATTTAACAGGGGGGATTGTTATCTTTTTATTATGTATATAGATTAAGGAGCGAAAAATGGAAATACCCTTTATTGAATAAGCAACAAAATGCTGTTCTCAAACAGAAACTGATAAAAAAGATGAACAACAATACTGAATACTGACAGGCCTGCGTTCAGGATAAAACGGGGTTCTAAGCTAATGTACACGCCACATAGAAAGAAGTAAGAAATTATGTAAACCTTCTTGCCACTAGAAGCGGCACTCCAGCCATGAAAGAAGCCAACTAGAAACAACGATGGGCCTTTAAAAAAAGTTACTGGTGCCATATCCTCACAATATGAAGCAACCACATAAAAATGAATAAGGTTTTATATAAAAGGAAGCGAGAGACAGACATACAACCAAAATAATACTAAAGAGAGGCTGACAGCTTTACGCTCGTATTCTACATCGTACTGGGCAGGATAGGCTGCTACAAGCGGCTCCTCCTGCCTTGACGGAGTTCAAAATAGACTTCATAGCTTCTCTGCTTTATCATTATTTTCATGGCAAGTGTTCGTCTGAGCTCCAATCTATGCCCCCCGCCAAACTTTCACAAAAAAACACTTGTCTAGCAAAAACCACTATCAATAATTTCACACACTCTTTATCTGTGCTAAAACCTAAATGTAGATTCCATGAACAAACTTCTTTCTTAGAACTGCACGCCTGTGGAACTCTCTTCCGATCGCCTGCTTTCCAGCTGACTACAATATGATTGTCTTCAAGTCCAACGTAAACAAGTTCTTGATGAAGTAATCCAATTTACAAAAAATTACAATTTACAAAAAATTAAGTAATCCAATTTACAAAATTCCCACTACTTATGTTTACTATGCTATAATCACATTGACTAATATATACTCATTAACCCTTATCTTCGAGTGGCCTCCGGGCCTTGATAAGTGGCGATTCCTCTGTACCCCCCCCCGAAAAAACCGTATTCTGGAGTTCTACTGTATTGTTTACATTCTACATTCTTTAAATATTTATTTTGCTAGGATAACATACTATTTTTACAAATATTACAACGATCATAATAATCAACTATTATAATTTGTTAACAACACAACAGTATTTACGTCGAGTAGGCACAAGTGTTACGCGTTCGTAAGAGCATATACGTTTTTTTTTAAATTATAAGTTAAAATATGCAGCAACAACTCCATACAAAAATAACAAGACTGACAAGGAACATTTAACGTTGGATAACTTTTATGCACGAAAAAAAAGGTACGATTTTATGCTTGAAAAGAAAGAGAAAGGAAGAAATCGAGAGACGAATGTTTTTTTGTTGTTTTTTTGTTGCTTTTTTTTAAGTACTTATTTTTCAGTTGTTGGTGGGTGTGTAGTAAAGAAGTATTGTCAGCTTTAACTCCGGAAGCGGATCTATCTCTAGTTTGATGGGTCCCTCTTCTTTGATCTGTTTTTCCTTTCTGAAGACCTTGCCTATTTACATATTCCAACCGACTCCCACCACATGCCGGTTGTTCATACTTTATTTTAAGCGCGCACGCTTCCCATTGGTTGGATTACTTTCTGCTATTTTTCTTTTTCTCAGTAGAAACGTGCGCGGAGCCGATGCGCAGGGACGCTTTCGTACACTTTGTATGTAACAGCCGACAATTCAAAATCCGGTTGGGAGTTTTATTATTTTCATTCATAGACGACACCCCCCTACATATTCTATTAAAATACTTGTAAAACAGACACAGGGATGCAACATTGCGGTGATGGGGCGGAGGTTGGAGTTTGGTTGATAGTGCTGGACCTATTAGATTGTAGACTCTTTTTTGGACCCTGTCTACAAAAAGAAGATACTAATTGTAGAAGCATCTGCCCAGGACGAATAGTGGCTTTGTAGAGATACAGGATATGTGATTAACTTTCTAGGAGGGGATATATATATATATATATATATATATATATATATATATATATATATATATATATATATGAGAGAGAGAGAGAGAGAGAGACCGCTTTCTTTGCAGCAGCCTTGGTAACTTCTTCAATGTATTTGTTCCAACTCATGTTTCCTGTGAATGTTAAGCAAGGAGTTTGAACAAATTATATGAATATTGTGGATGTTATTAACGATTTCCTTGGTGGCAGCTTTTAGGGTCACTCGGTATTAAAGTTTGAATTTTTATAAATAAGTGCTGGAGAGGATCATTAGGCTGGGATAATGTTTTATTTTTATTTGCGAGGAGTGTACATTCGGATTTATAACAGTCTCATTTTTATAAAGAAATACTTGTAGAGGGTATTATTACATTGGGCTAGCGCTTTGGGGAACACCCGTAACAATAAAACATCTGTTTTTTCCATGAATAAATTTTTGCACGGCTCCCTGTCGTGTACGCCTATGGTGACATCTATATAGAAAACTGACGCAATTCGATCCAGAAATGCAACCTTGCACCAGGCAATAGACTGCTATGAGAAGACATACGACCAAGCACCTGTGATTGAAAAAAAAAAAAACTTAAAATATTCGAGTAGGAAGTCTGGGGTATGTATGGGTGGATGAGTGAGTGAGCGAGAGAGAGAGAGAGAGAGAGAGAGAGAAGGATGGGAGTGGATGGTCGCGTAGTTTTGATCCATTGAAATGCTTGACAAACACGTACCCGGGGTCTGGGACGCAAACACCTGTGCCGGTAGCGATCAACTGTCCTTGTCGAGAAAAGCTACATGACCAGACCCCCACACCATCCTGCGACTTGAAAAAAAAAAAAAATTCAAATACCCCGGGTAGATTTACAATTCTGGAGGAATACCTTCGGTCAGGTGGACCATTAATTAGAAATCATGTGTCGCACCCTGGGCGGAGACAGGTGAAAATGTAAGAAACTTGAACCCGTACGGGTGGGGATCATATGGCGTTTGTGTGTGTGTGTGTGTGTGTGTGAAAGAGAGAGAGAGAGAGAGAGAGAGAGAGAGGGAGAGTCAGAAGGAAAATGCGAATTTGTTCTCAATGCGTATCCAATAGCAACGCAGTATAACTCAAACCAGTCAATTTATTCCTAAATACACATATTTCCAAATTTGACAAAAATGTACTTGTAAGAAGATCGGAGGTTATATCGGCCGAAATGCTTGGAAGCAGCAAAATAACAATATTTTTATGACGTATTTTATGACGTAAAAATGATTTCTCAACGAAATCACAGACTTGTATTAAGACCAAGAAAAAAAACAAACAAAAAACAAAACAAAAAACAAAAAAACACGTTTATGAGTTTAAACTCAAAATCCCGACACCATGAGCTCAACATCATTTTGAGCAGAGTCGCCATCTTGTCTCAAATATCAAATTTCTTTAGCAATATACGGACATCAAAGCAATATACGGACATCAAAGTAATAATTACTATTACAAACGTAAATTATTTAACAAAAAAAATTGATAAAAAATAATTTACGTTTGTGGATTTTTGAGATGAGGATTGATTATACGTATCTTTTAGATTTTTCGGACTACTGTTCTCATCAGAGAGCATACTATTCCCGAGGATTAAATGAGGCTTCCGTTCGAAATTCCGTGCAAATTTTCGTGTTCGACAGAAAGATTCAAAGAGTTCGATAAGATGCACCTGAAGAAGGTCGGAGATTATATCGACCGAAACGTTGTGAGAATAACATTCAAGATGAGAGCAATAGTCCAAAGAATCTGAATGATCCGAAAATAAGCATTTATTCATAAAATTCGATAACAGAAGAGGAAAGCGGCCATCGTTGTCTTTGTCGTCGTCGTCGTCGTCGTCGTCGTCGTCGTCGTCGTCGTCGTCGTAATAATAATAATAATAATAATAAGAAGAAGAAGAACAACAACGAGCGAGACCCGTGGAAATTCCACAGGGGACTGATTCATATCTAATATATTGATATTGGCATTCTGTAGATATTCAGTGTCAATAGAGACGCTTTGATATTATTGTAACTTTTTATTTTTTGTTAAAACTGCAAAAGTATTTATCTAAGCTAGCAGGGACGCCCGGCGTAGCCAGGTCGTAAAATATGCTTAAATATGAGATTTTAATTCTTGCAGATTTCGTATATATTATTATAGAGTTAATTTTCTATCGATTTTTATATATTATAAAGTTGCGATTTAAAAAAATATATCCATATGACTTGGGTGCATTAGCTTAAATCGAAACTGAAATAAAAACTATATATATATATATATATATATATATATATATATATATATATGCATAAATGTTTAGAGGTACAGAATTTAAATAAAGTTTTAAATATAATGAGCGGAAGTCTCTTGAGAGGTCTTTCAGCTATCATCTCATCAGGAGAAAATCGTTAGCGTAAAAATAATAATACTATGTCGTTTATTAACGTTTAAAAAACGATTAAAATGATAGCACAACAAGGGGGGGGGGACGGGAGAAAAGATTCACAGTTCCCCAAAGAGAAACAATGCGTTAGATGTTTCAGCCGGCACAAAGAAGGTTTCCGTACCGCAGTAGAGACAGACTCCAAAATCTTTAAATGGTTTCTGGAGTCCGCTCTATGTAGCACCTCGAACCATTCAATTTTATATCTATCGGCATAGCACGGGCTGTCAACCAAATGCTGGCCAATAGCAGATTCCAAGGCTGCAGAAGGAGGGAAACTACCAGATCCCATCCTCCCTTGTCTGATCTTCGATGGAACATGCTTGTTTATACGAGTCAAAATATGCAAGGATGTTCGCCCAACATAACCAGCATCGCACTGGCATTTGAATTGATATACAATATTGCTATTTTGGATGTAAGGCAAACTATCCTTGCGAAAAGAAGGAAATGCAGGTCTCGTAGTATATACCAAACGCAAGGACACAGAATAAAAGCAGTCATAAATACTTCTGCGAATCTGTTTGAAAAGTCTGTTACACTTTTCCCCAATTCACGGTAATTAAAAAAAAAAACGGGCATTTCAAAGGTCCAAACTTTTAAGGGGACTTAAAATCCGCAACCTTTTTGAAAATACAGTCATCAATAAGGTCAACAGGGTAACCATTATTGATGAATATTTCCCTGATCTTATCGAGTTCGGCGTCTAATCTGTTTGGCGAACAAATCATGAGGGCTCTATGTACCAAAGTATTAATTAAGCCGACCTTACGTGATTTAGGTACAAAAGACAACCAGTTCACATATAGGCCAGTAAATGTCGGCTTTCTATAAATTGTAGTGAGAAAGCCCCCCTTGAACGTTCGACAAGAACATCCAAGAAGAGAAGCGAATTGTCCTTCTCACTTTCCATAGTGAACTTTAGAGCTCCATGCAAGGAATTCAACCTATTAAAAAATATCAACGCTTCACCTTGCGATGGAAAAATACCAAAAGTGTCGTCAACATATCTGAAATATGCAGTGAGTTTTGTTATAGAATTAAACAGAACGGATTCATTGTACCCGACGAAAATATCTGCTAAAGTTGGGGTCAACGGACTCCCCAGTGAAACCCCGTCAACCTGACAGTACATAATATCACAAAAACTAAACTCCACAGATTTTGTGCACATTAAAATGAGTTCAATAATAATCTCTTTAGAAAAACGTGGAGCAGTCAGGCGACCATTGTAAAGCGCGTCGGTACATATACGTATAGTCTCATCCAACGGTATGTTGGTAAAGAGACTAGAGACATCAAATGAGCACATAAAAGATGTCTCTGCATTAGAATCCAACCCACGTACATAATCAACAAACTGAAAAGAACCAGGAATACAGTGCGTGGTATATAACTCGCGCACAGGTTGCAGAATTCCCACAAGCCATTGAGCCAAAGAATGTTGTGCCGAACCAACCATTGATAAAATAGGTCTCAGCGGAACATCTTGCTTGTGGATTTTGGGGAGACCATACATTCTAGGACGTTGTGAACCAGAGGGTCTAATCCTGTCATAGACGTCCTTGCAAAAAACTTTCTTTTTAAATAATTCAAGTAGACGTCTTTGCATTTTTGCCTCGTTCCTGCAAGTATTATCCGTCAACTCGACAGAACCAAGTTTACGGAATTTCGAAACATCATTGAGAATAACTGCCATTTTCTCAACGTAATCTGATTTGTCCAAAATCACCACTCCTGCACCTTTGTCTGCTTTGCACATATAAATATTGTCATTGGATTTTAACGCTTTCATAGTTTTAAATTGCGTTATGTTCCAGACAGAGTCGCTATAATCAACAGGTGTGTTACTGTATCGGTGAGCTAAGGCAACTAAACTAGATTTCATCCCAGAAATTCTTTCCGGGGAAATAGGAACATTATGTCTCCGTTGAGAGAACAAAACTTCAAAGGCAGAAAGTGTTTTCAATTTCTGTAAGTTCAGTTTTCGAAAGATTGAAAATATGTTTGCTTCCATTTTCAATCTCGGTAAGATCAGGGAAATATTCATCAATAATGGTTATCCTGTTGACCTTATTGATGACTGCATTTTCAAAAAGGTTGCGGATCTTAAATTCCCTAAAAAGTTTGGATCTTTGAAATGCCTGGTTTATTTAAAATTACCGTGGATTGGGGAAAAGAGTAACATTTTCCTAACAGATTCGCAGAAGTATTTATGACTGCTTTTATTCTGTGTCCTTGCGTTTGGTATATACTACGAGACCTGCATTTCCTTCTTTTCGCAAGGATAGTTTGCCTTACATCCAAAATAGCAATATCGTGTATCAATTCAAATGCCAGTGCGATGCTGGTTATGTTGGGCGAACATCCTTGCATCTTTTGACTCGTATAAACCAGCATGTTCCATCGAAGATCAGACAAGGGAGGATGGAGCCTGGTAGTGGGTTTTGTTATAGAATTAAACATATACGAAAAAATAAATGATGTTGAGAATCATCATCATCATCATCATCATCATCATCATCATCATCATCATAACGTCCATTTCATATGCTGGCAGACGTTGGGCGGCTCTAATTTTACCATTGTGCTATGGTTCTAGATGATAACTAAGAATAACGCATAAAGGTTACTCTTGATCAAGGCTAATGAAACGGGAACAATCTACTCTCATCTAAATAATAGTTCAAAATTGGGCATAGCTTCCCATCGTTCGCCCCAAAGAATTTCAAGCTTGAAAAGATGCACCCGAAAGAAGATCGGAGGTTATATCGGCCGAAATGTTCTCGAATCACTACATTGTGCTGTGTTGAATCTCCACCTGTTACATGATAAGGGCTGTCCCCTTTTCATGTAAGTATAAAAATAGAGAGATTTAGTTAAAATGAAAATGAAATAGCAATAGACGAAATTCGAACCTCGTAATTTAGGTTTAGAAATAGATTACGTGTGAAAATTAGAAAATGGAATGTAAAACAGCTTAGAGATAAAATAGTTTCAAGAAAAGAATGTGCACTGTCAATTTTGTTATGAAAATTCAATTGAAAGAATGCAGCTACAAGATAATTTAATAAACATGTTTTTAACATATTGGAAATATAGGTTACTGAGAATATAGGTTAAAATTCCTTTTGTAAAAAAAGGAAAAGTTTTGGGCACGCATGTCCAGCACACGTGAAAGAAGAGACATGTTTTAACATGTGTATGACGCCATGGAAAAATGGGAAGTTCTAGATATAGATAGAAAAATTTTAGAGTTAAGCAGAGAGAAGAAGGGTGAGAGACGGAGAGAGAGTTTGAGAACGACAGACGATAGTCTGCAGTTTGGGATTCGAACGTTTAGAAGCGAGACGGTAACTTGTGAAACTTAGAATGAAGCGTTGAATTCTTGATGATGAAAACCACGGCCGGTCGTGAGAAGAAATAAACCCATCATGTGTTTTTAAAAACGTCGTCTTTGTGTTGTAATTCTACCGAAAGGTAAAGTGAAAATTTGTATTACATGTCTATATATCTGTGTTATAAAATGTCTTTTCATACACGTCTCGACATCTCATATCTATACTAAGACTGTCTGAACACTGTTTCCTCACTTTAGGAGCATCTATTCAACACTTCTAAGTAACGAATATTTTAAAATAAATATGAATTGTCATAACACGAACAACATCTCTCTACAACATTCCTCTTTACAACATCTCTTTACAACAACATCTTTCTTTAAGACTCTAAGACTGTGCTTCTAATAAGACTCTCTCAACGACAAACACTCAATAAGACTCTCTAAGACACAACACCCCTCCAAATAAAAGACTCTCTCCAAGACACAACAACAAACTCTCACTAAGACTCTCTAAAACTCTCTTAATAAAACTCTCTCAATGAAACCCCTATACAACAAAAACGAATTGGTGCCCGTGGGCCAGTTTGCATCAGCGATGCAAAACCTAACCTGGGGTATATATAATAAATACAATTTGGAGCCGTAGCGACCAGACCACCCAGCAAGGGTGAGTTTAAAAAAAAAATGAAGAAAAACCTTCGGAACCACGGAATAAAAAAAAAAAGAAACACAACGTTTTAAAAGGGTCCAAGATAATTAAAAAAAATAAATAAATAATACCACGGGGGAAAAAAACATCACACGATCACAGAATGCGAACAAAAAGAAAAACATTTTTGATTACACACGCACACAGAAAACTAAAGTTTACAAGAAAATATTAAAAAAGAAAAAAAAGGCCGATATGCCGTAATGAATGATAAAAGAGATACGGTCAGTTAAAAAAAAAACTACTCACGAATATTTCATTCATAAATAAAATAAAAATAAATAGAAATAGGACAGTGTGTCATTCCTAAAAATGTGTGTAAATGTCTGAATTGTTTAGAGAAACTGTCAATCATAATAAATAACAAGTTAGTGTCAAAAGTCGAAAGTACATTTAAAATTCTCGAGCATTAAAAGGAAGAATAACTGAATAAATAAATAAAATAAAATACACTATAGAAAAAAGAAAGATGCAGAAATGAAATCAAATTTATGCACTGTGTATAATTTTCGGCTTTTTAGTGTGTCTTAATTGTTCTGTTTTTGAAACGGGACAATTTTTTGTTTTGTGTCAACGGACTTTTGAAATGTATAATGTAACGAATTTTTATTATTTTTTTTGTGTTTTGTTGCAAAATGTTTAAATGTATTAAGGTATTTTCTTTTGAAAATGTGTTTTAAACAATATTGTAAATTTATACTTAATGTAAATGTTATTGATTTTCACAGCAAGAATTCAAAGTTATCAGTAAATATACATTAGATTTAAACAGTCTAGGAGAAAATAAAACTAGTTAAGACGTATGTTTGGCTTACAGATTCTGTTAGAATTTTAGAAGGGGGACAAGAATTAAAATTACGTAAACGGGTATTTAGAGAGTTTTTAGATGTGATAAGCCACAAGAAAGATGTTTTTTTTAGCATTTGTTTTTTGTTTTTTTAGAGATCCTATAATTTTTTTCCAAGAAAAGTGACTTGGTAGGGATTGATAAGCACAAGATGTGCCCCTATTCGAAAAATTTGGGAACCTGGTTAATTAAGTGCTTAAAATAAGCTGGTTGCACGTAAAGACTCCAAGCAAGTGGTAAGACTTGGCTTAATTAATAAACAGGCGTTGGAAAGAATACGAAAATTCTTAAGGGGACCAGTAAACCGATGAGAGGTAGTCCCGAGGCAATCACATATAGCTTAATGAAGTGAGAGACAGGCAAAAATATGCCGTAGATTACGTAAGAAAGATATAACTTGTATTTGTTTTTTAGAGACGCATGAATGTGGGATATATCTGCTGGATCTTGGTTAGGGGATGTTTCAAGAATCTAAGCAAGGAAATCCGAGTGAATCCGTATGAGAGAAAAAAAGGTATATCTTGATAGTTAAAGCCAACCAAGAAGATTGGTTATGAGCTTTGGTATGTCCCGTATAAGGTAGTTATAGAATAAAAAACAAAGCCATACTTGATAAGACTAACCACGCGGAAAGAGATGATCAGGACACTTTTGGGACGAAGGAAGTCGTCCATTTCGAGGGAGGTGGAAACCTATAGTCTGCGGCATATGGGTGGCTGGAAAGTAGCTGATGTGAATCATAGGTAAAGACCCTACACCCAAAAAGTAAATGCCAAGAAGATCAGAAAGGTTCTGATCTTATAAAAATATAATAATTGTGAAGTCGGCCGAGGAGGGCTGACTGAAAGAGATTTTTTTTTAAAGCCTGATCTTTCCTAGCTGTGTGGTTGTGTAAAAGTAGAAAAAATGTACTAAATTTTAAAATGCATACATTTTTTTTGTGAAATATGGAAGGGAGGATGTTACATGATAATGGCTGTCCCCTTTTCATGTAAGTATAAAAATAGAGAGATTTAAATGGAATTGTAGAAGGCGGTACAATGCAGAAGTAACAGAAAGACACAAGCTGAAGCAGGTGAGAAATTCATTAATACAACTTATAAATACATGTGTACATATTCATATTTCATATACGCAGTATATTTATATTTGCACAGTGGTTACCTGGGAAAGTCGGTCTGGTGGTATGTCCGTATAATATAATATTTCGAGAAAGATCTCTTCGTCAGATATTTATTTGACCTTGACAAACGTGTTGTTGCTTACAACAACACGTTTGTTTAGGTATTACGGATGGCCTAGATCAGTGGTTCTCAACCGTTTTACATGGCGGCACACTATTAAGCTCTTGAAATTTTCGTGGCACACCTATAAAAATATTTCCTATGCATAAAACCTTTTACAATAAAATAATAAAGAAACAAAAAAGATTATATAAGAAATTTTTTATTCATATGAATCAACATACCCTGTATTCATTGTCTGGTGTAGAATAATAATGGTTAGTTTAGGGTTACTTTAGACTTAGTTCGGAGTTTATTTAGAGTTTGCTTAGAGTTATTTCGAATTTGTTTATGGTTTGTTTAGAGTTAGTTCAGAGTTTGTTGAGGGTTTGTTTAGAGCTAGTTCGGAGTGTTTTTAGGGTTTGTTTAGAGTTTGTTTAGAGTTAATTCGGGGTCTGTTTATGGTTTGTTTAGGGTTTGTTCAGGGTTTGTTTAGGGTTTGCTTAGATTAAATTTGGGATTTGTTTAGAGTTATTTCCGGTTTGTTTAGGGTTTGTTTAGATTTAATTCGGAGTTTGTTTAGAATTAGTTCAGGGTTTATTTAGGGTTTGTTCAGAGTTAGTTAAGGGTTTGTTTGGGGTTTCTTTAGAGAATTGGTTACCAACCTTTTGACGTAGTGACAACTATTGACTTCTTTAAATTTTCGCGGCACACCTATCACAAAAATAAATATTGAAATTAATATTTAACAACGTTCACCAATGTTTATTATTATCACAAATTCAAAATATCTTACAATTTAAATAATTTATTTAATACTATTTGGGAGCGTCCGGTCTTGTCTGGTCACAAAATACGCTTAAATATATTATAATTCATGCACATTTTGTATTTATTTTTACATAGGCAATTCTCTAAATGATTTTATTTACGTTTCCATATATCCTCCATCATTAGCAAGATAAAGGGTGATACGATTTTGCAGTTTGCGGAAAAGATTTGCAAACTAGTGACGTTGCGAGTCTGTCTCTGCTTTATCGTTATTTTTATGGCAAGTGAGCTTCAATCTATGCCCCTCTCTGGCCAAACTTTCACAAAAAAACACTCGTCTAGCCAAAACCACTATCAATATTTTCCCACACTCTTTATCTATGCCTAAACCTAAATGTAGATTCCATGAACAAAGCTTCTTTCTTAGAACTGCATGTCTGTGGAACTCTCTTCCGATTGCCTGCTTTCCAGCTGACTAAAATCTGATTGTCTTCAAGTACAACGTAAACAAGTTCTTGATCAACCGTCCCCTAAGTTCTCCAATTTACAAAATTCCCACTACTTATGTTTACTACGCTACAATCACATTGACTAATGTATACCCATAAACCCTTATCCTCGAGTGGCCACCGGGCTTTGATAAGTGGTGATTCCTGTGTAAAAAAAAACAAACAACTGATTTACAATAAGACCTGAAATTACATTAGTTATTTGAGCTTTTAAATCTTCTAATGAACTAGGTTTATTGCATACACAATTGTTTTCATAAAAAAGTCTAATGGAGTCAAATCTGGCAAATGTGAAGGCCAATAAAATGGCCCACTTTTTCCGATTCATCTGTTAGAAAATTTCTGATTTAAAAACTGCCTAACACGCAGAGCAAACTAATAAGGAGCTCCATCTTGTTGAAACACTGTATTATTTTGCAAGTTTTATTTTTCAAACTGCGGAACGAAATAATTCTGCTGCATATCTTAGTAGCTGTCACTATTAATAACACGATTATAAAAAATATGGACCTATGATCTGATTTTCTTTTCTAAAGCACACCATATATTAACTTCAGTAGAGTTCCTTTCATGTTCAAGAGTTTCATTTGGATTTTCAGTTCCCTAAATTCGGCAATTATGTCTGTTGACCTTGCCACTAATGTGAACTATTGCTTCATCACAAAACAGTGAACAACTCAGAAATGCATCATCATTGGCAAGTTTTTCATTGATGACAAAAAATTAGCCGTGCATAATAATCCTTTTCTAACAACTTTTGATGTAATTGAATTTTGTAAGTTTTCAGGTGAAGTTTTCTCTGCAAAATCTTATGCAAACTTTGCGAGCTTGAGTTCTAATAATGGAAGTTTTTTAGTTTTTTTACATAAGAGACCACTTATAAAGGTCTTGAGGCCACTCGAGGATAAGGGTTATTGCGTGTACAGTAACCAATGGGATGATATCATAGTAGTCGTTATTTGGTAGATTTATTTGGTAGATTGGATTACTTAAGGGGACGGTTCATCAAGAATTTGTTTATGTTGGACTTGAAGTTGTAGTCAGCTGGGAAGCAGGCAAACGGAAAAGAGTTCCGCAGGCGTGCAGTTCTGAGAAAGAAGCTTTGTTCATGGAATCTCCGTTTTGATTTAGGCACAGTTAAAGAGTGGGGAAAATTATTGACAGTGGTTCCAGGTTTACCGACTTTGGCGGACTTGCTGTAAAGAATTCTATGGATATAACATTTTCGTCGCTGATGCATGGCCTTCCAGACCTTGGCTTATCATGGACAGGCCCTGTCTCTTTATTTTTTCATACATTTAGCAATAGTGTTCCTATGTGGCGTTTTTTTTTTTTGTATTCAATTCTAAATTTCCTTTGAACAGAAATAGATTTCAGTTCAGCCAACCCAAGGACAGAGTTCATTTGAACTCATTTGAAGCCATGGATCAAATATATTCTGAAAAAAAAAAGAAACTTTTTTTTACTTATATAAAACTTAATATTAACAAATTTTGTGGTGAAGAATAAAACTTTTCTAATATGTTTTTGGACTATTTCTATCGCAAATACAAATACATAGTTATATATTTTTTGACACGGACTTCATGGACACCCTATATATATATATATATATATATATATATATATATTTATAGTAAGTTATAAAATATATATGGCAATTAAGCTACACAGAATATTCCGCATTTCATCCATGCTAGGATTCATCGAGCTTATGCCTGATGAATCCAAGCGTGGATGAAATGCGGAATATTCTCTGTAGCTTGATTGCCATATGTATTTTATAAGTTACTACCCAGCTCTGCATAGTTATTGAGTACTGTTGAAGTAAATACTTAAAAGTTACGCATAAATTTATACTTTCGTATATTAATTTATGTGATCAAATGAAGTAGTCGTATATATATATATATATATATATATATATATATATATATATATATTATATATAGTAGTGTTGGAATGATTAATCGGAACCGTGAATCCAAAAAATCAGAACTTTTTGTGGTATCGGAATCGGTATCAGAAAAATTTGTGCCTATTTTCCGATGCCAAAAACGATTCTTTTAATTGGCTTTTTTATTTGATTTTCTATAAAGAAAAAAAAAATTCTCCCGCTGATAGTAATACTAAAATAATGAATATATATTAATTTTTAACTATTAGCAAAGATTAAAATCGAGTTATCATCCCTCACAAGAATATCCTGACGTCTGAGAAAATATCTGCACATTTAACATGTGTTTTTATGGTAATCCTGAAAAATAACAACTTTATAGTTAAATGTGTAGAGATTTATAAAGAATCAGAATCGGTAATTGTATCGGAATCGGGAATTGAATTCGGATTCGGGAAAATATTGGAATCCTCTCATCCCTATATATATATATATATATATATATATATAGTCTTGGAAGATTTTAACATTTAAAACTATACAAAAAAAAATATTTTTATCATTCGTTAGAAAACTATTTAGTCAGTAAGTCATTCAATCACCTGCAATCACTGCATCAACTTGCTCTCTCGAGTTCACTATAGTACCAGTGATAATTAATTTTTAATGTATCATCAGTTGTTTACCATGAAACACTGTTTCGGGGATTAATATATATATATATATATATATATATATATATATATATATATATATATATATATATATATATATATATATATATTCTAACTGATGACACCCAAGTCAGATTTTAATCTTTTATAATCAGTACTATATATATATATATATATATATATATATATATATATATATATATATATATATATATATATATAATTAATTAATTAATTAATTAATTAAATAAGTTTAAAGTTATTGAAATCATCATCATCCGATAAATAAACGCGGGGGGGGGATTTAACAAAACGAGATTTAAACGTGAACTCGCGAGGTATATATATATATATTTCACACTTCCGGTTATAAAATAGACGAATATTGGCTGAAGAGAGCTTGATAAGGGTACCTTAAACGGTCCTTATTATCGGGCTTGAAACCGACGGTACCAATGATTTGTCTCATCTAACAACTTTCTGTACACAATATATATATATATATATATATATATATATATATATATATATATATATATATATATATACGGTGTGCAATACTAGCTGATGGCATCCAAATTTAAACCAAAACATTCAGCACTTCAACCACGTTCCATTACTGCTATTCAAGCTATGATTGAATTTATGCATGCGCATAACTAATTAAATATGTCGTCAAGTTGAAATGAATATTTTGTATTTCAACTTTCCGAAATATTTCTGTACGTGTTCTCAATCCACCCAAACAAAGATTTTACTCGTTTTGAATCATCCTTGGTGTATGCTTATCATTTTCTTGTTAACTTGCGTATTATGTGAACAGTAGTTTGACAGTTTATCGGTTAAATATTTATATACACAGACAGACGCACATACATTATATTGATATAGATTGTAATTCTCTTTTAATTTTTGAATGTCAAGTAAATACGTGTGAGTTAGGATTTATTAATGTACCTATTTACTATGCCTCCCCACGGGACAGAGTTAGACACCAGGGTCGTTTTTTTTTAACGTGGAGAAAAGGTACAAAAATAAAAATTGTCTCAGTCGTGAAGGATTTCTCCTCCACCGAAAGAGAACAAGAAATAGAAGTGCAGCATCCGAAGAACAGATGGTATTTATTTGCTCCCCCACCGAGCAAATTAGGCACAAGGCCAATTTTTAATGTGAGGAGTGAAGGGAGGGGGAAGGGAAAAAGGGGGACCAGCTCCCGAGAGGTGGGAAATGGGAGCTGGTTAAAGGTCAGGCATGTGGGGTTGCCCCCACATCTGGTCTTTGCTAGTCATAGCTTGCAGTATCTGCCGGAACAGATACTACACTTTGATCTTGTCCCGAAACAACATTGGTTGTAATGATATGGAAGATTTTTGCATTTGTAATATCTTCGCGACAAACTGGTAATAAGTCTGCGGCACACTGGTAGTCATTCTGTGGCACACTGCTAATAATTCTGTTGCACATCAGTAATCATTCTGCAGCAAACCGGTAAAAATTTGGTGGCACACCTGTAATCATTGTGTGGTACACGGGTAATCATTCTGTGGTACACCGGTAATCATTCTGTGGCACACTAGCAATCATTTTGTGGCACATCGGTAATCTTTCTGTGACACAGGTAGCTATTCTGTGTCACACCAGTAACTATTCGGTGGCACACCGGTAATCATTCTGTGGCACACCTGTAATCATTCTGTGGCACACCGGTAATCATTCTGTGGCACACCATTAATCTTTCTGTGACACAGGTAACTATTCTGTGTCACACCAGTAACTATTCTGTGGCACACTGGTAATCATTCTGTGTCACACTGGTAATTATTCTGTGGCACACTGGTAATCATTCAGTGGCACACCGGTAAACTTTCTGTGGCACACTAGGAACTATTCTGCGACACACTAGTAATCATTCTGTGGCACACCAGTAATCTTTCTGTGGTACACTTGTAATCTTTTTGTGGAACATCAGTAATTATTACGTGGCAATCCAGTAATAATTCTGTGGCACACTGGTAATCATTCTGTAGCACACCGGTAATAATTCTGTGACTCACTTGTAATCTTTCTGTGGAACACCAGTAATTATTCTGCGGCACATTGGTAATAATTCTGTGTCACATTGGTAATTATTCTGTGGCACACTGGTAATCATTCTGTGGCACACTGGTAATCCCTCAATGGCACACCGGTAATAATTCTGTGGCACACTGGGAATCATTCTGCGACACATTGGTAATAATTCTGTAGCACACCAGTAATTATTCTGCGGCACATTGGTAATAATTCTGTGGCACACTGGTGATAATTCTGTGGCACACTGGTAATCTTTCTCTGGCACACCAGTAATTATTCTGTGGCACACTGATAATCATTTTGTGACACACTGGTAATCTTTCTGCGGCACACTGGTAATCATTCTGTGGCACACCAGTAATAATTGTGTGGCACACTGGTAATCTTTCTGTGGCACACTGGTAACTATTCTGTGGCACACTTGTAATTATTCTACAGCACACTGGTAATTATTCTGTGGCACACTGGCAATTATTCTGTGGCACACTGGTAATCTTTCTGAAGCATAACGGTAACTATTCTGCAGCACACCGGTAATTATTCTGTGACACACCAGTAATTATTCTGTGGCACACTGGTAACTATTCTGCGGCACACTGGTAATTATTCTGTGGCACACCGGTAATCATTCTGCGGTACACTGGTAACTTTTCTGTGGCACATCGGTAATTATTCTATGACCGACCGGTAATCATTCTGTGGCACACCAGTAATCTTTCTGTGACACATCAGTAACTATTCTGCAGCACACTTGTAATCATTCTGCGGCACACTGGTAATTATTCTATTGCACAATCATCTGTGGCACACTGGCAATCTTTCTGTGGCACACTCATAATCTTTCTGTTGCACACGTGTAATCATTCTGCGACACACTGGTAATAACTCTGTAGCACACCAGTAATTATTCTGCGGCACACTGGTAATCTTTCTGTGGCACACTAGTAATAATTCTGTGGCACACCAGTAATTATTCTGCGGCACACTGGTAATCTTTCTGTGGCACACTAGTAATAATTCTGTGGCACACTGGTAATAATTCTGTGGCGCACCAGTAATTATTCTGCGGCACACCGGTAATCATCGTATGGCACACAGATAATCATTCTGTGACACTGCAGTAATCATTTTGTGGCACACTGGTAATGTACCATATCACGGAGGCTGATAGAATGTTACTAAGCATCTTTTACTCATCACTCTGTTGTTGAATGGCTGTTTCAAACTTCGAACGAGGTGGGATTTATTCTTCGAACTGAATTTGCATCCGCTGTAGGAAACACAGCGACAAATAAATCGGATCCAAAAGCAAGCCCCAATACCGGTTATTGGTTTGGATGTCCGCGTAACTTACATGGAAGCAGCCAATAGTTTTTCTAATTATTTTTGAAGGCGATATGCGAGTTACAGACAGGCACCCAGATAAATAAATGTTGATTGAAACATAATATCTTCTGTTGGAGGTAGACGTGGCGACGAAAGGATTAGAGCATAAACGGGGGTCGCGGCCAATAATAAGTCGACAGGCACCATTGTTAAGCTCGGCGGATTGAATTCCCTTTCAGAGTCAATCATTAAAACAAGCTAGAATGTTCAATATTAAGCGAAACTGAAGGAAGTATTTCTCTACAGCATGCAATCAATCATCTCCCAGAGTTATTACCATCAAGTCGGGTTGACAAAATATCTCTCGTTTTCATTTTAGTATTGCATTGAAAACTAGAATTGGGTGCGCCACACCTTACCGGTCGTAAAATACGCTTAAATATATTTTAATTCATACAGATTTTGTACAAGTATATATTGAATATTATATATATATATATATATATATATATATATATATAGACCACTATTATATATATATATATATATATATATATATATATATATATATATATATATATATATATATATATATATACAATAGTGGTCTATATATATATATATATGGATGAAACGCAGAATATTTAGTGTAGCTTAATCGCCATATATATTTTATAAATTACTATATATATATATATATATATATATATATATATATATATATATATATATATGAATGATATAATGATTAAGTGATTGCTTTTGAGATACGAAACAGATACTGTCAAGAATTGTAAATGTCAACTGAATTAAAGGAATAAATTATAAGATGGTCAACGTCATGAATTTTGGAATATAACTTTTTGTCATTCATTCACTATATTGCTCTTTAATTACATTGAGCTTCTTTAATAAGGATTGGTATATATTATAAGAAAATATGTTTCCGCGGAAATATATATTTCTGTATGTATATATATAATTAAAATTTCTTTAAAGTTTCTTTTCCACTATTACCTACATGTATATTACCCTTCCGATTTACCCTTATATTTTGTACCTACTTTTACTTACTATCTACCATTTTAACCTATTCCTTCGTTCTAAATGTCATTAAGCCAGATTTTTTTCTATATTTGTACTTTGTATAATGCTTGCCCTTCTCCCCTTCTGATGAGAAGCATTAGCTTCGAAATGTCATGATCTAAAGATTAAAAAAAAAAAAATTTTCTCAATTGTTCTGATATAATAAAGGTTATATATAACTTTTACTTCTTATCTTTCATTTAATATATATATATATATATATATATATATATATATATATATATATATATATATATATATAGCATCATTTAAAATTGGACCTGGGAATGAACTAAATAGGAATGGGGATGATTAAGGAAATAAGGATAGAACAAAAATAATTAGAAATAAAAAGAGGAACACAGTTGCATTACGTTAAAATAAGAAAAAGTTTGAAATAAAATGGTCAACAGTAGATAAGGGTAGAAATTATATAAACCAAATAAATCAAGAAGATGTAATCTGTATTTACTTAAAGCATACTATATAGTAAATTCTTAAGAAGAAATCCTGAACAAAAAATTAGATGCTATTCAAAGCTGTCTTCATAAGGATAAATTTCTGCTATCACGCCTAAAACCCGACTGAAATAAATTTATAAAGGAAAATCTACAGAATATATTGAGGGTGTAAATGTGTAAGGAGAATTCATAAATTTTATATTAAAAATTCAATGCAATGCAAAAAATAAATAAGTGAATCTTATCAAGGCCCGGAGGCCACTCGAGGATAAAGGTTAATGGGTACACATTAGCCAATATGATTATAGCGTAGTAAACATAAGTAGTGAGAATTTTGTAAATTGGATTACTTAGGAGGACGGTTTATCAAGAACTTGTTTACGTTGGACTTTAAGACAATCAGATCGTAGTCAGCTGGAAAGCAGGCAAATGGAAGAGAGTTCCACATGCGTGCAGTTCTAAGAAAGAAGCTTTGTCCATAGAATTAACGTCTAGGTTTAGGCACAGATAAATAAATAAAATAATTATAAACTTAATGGGTGAAATAGAAGTAGTTTTAGTTTAAACAATCGTTAGGGCTAAATAAAATGACACCTACATAATTTCAACAACACAGGAAAGGTAAACCAAGGCACGTTAACTTAATTTCCAACTTTAACATCGAAGAAGCGGAAACTTTCTCCCTATGCAATTGATTGTATCTCACGTACTACCAACTAACCTTTTCAGATTAACTGCTCGGTTTAATACACACATGACAACAGTAGAAATAGAAAGGGGGAACGCTAACGTTGCGCCAAACGAAATAGAGATTGCAATTCTCTGAGATCAGATTCCAGTATTACGTGTGATGGAACTTGGAACTGTAAGCTGTCCACAGTGCACAAACAATTAAATATGCAATGTGTCTGCTTTCTCCACAATGTACTTCCACCCACGTCAATTGAAGGTAAACAACTTTTCAAGCAAATCCCGATTAAATAGACCATAAAGATCAGATTTGAAAAAAAAACCCAACTCAAACATAAATCAACAACAGAGGGCCTATTAAAAGCACGGAATTTCTCAAAAAAAAAAAAAAAAAAAAGAAAAAGAAAAGACAGCATTCAATAAAAAGACCCTTATCAATTAAGCACAAATCAACAACAGAAGATAGCTTATTAAAAGCATGGAATTTCTAAAAAAAAAAAAAAAAAAAAAAAAAAAAGGGTCCAATCACACGAATTCTGCTTTACAACGAGACCGTAAAGCAGGCCTGGTCACTGAAAAATGACGTCATGTCTGAAGTACAAGCAAGCAAGATTTATCGAACAATCAAAATGTTTATAATAAATGAAAACTCACATTTAAAAGGAATGAGGTAACTCCACCTGAAACAGAAAAAGGAGTTACTTCCCCTTGATCGACTTCTATCGCGACCAACGTAAATATAATAGATTCAGGCCTGTTCACTGAAAAATGACACCGTTCTTGAGGTCATTGCAAGCAATATCTGCCAAACAGTCAAGAAGTTGATAATGAATGAAATCTATTTACAAAAAGAATTAGAACACTTAAAAATGCATGGAAAGAAAAAAAAATAAAATAAAAAGTACGGTTTATACCGAAATAAAAATAAAAATTGAGTTCTGTGTTAAGTAAAAAGACATTCCATCATTTCATAGATCTTAAACACCGAAATTTGTTTATTATTACTTAAGAAATTGAATTTAAAAAAAAAAAAAAAAAAGAAAAAAGAAGCAACACGATACGATTTGAACAGAAACTGAATTTTATTCTATTCTATTATATATTATGAATAAAACAAACACGAATTATGTTCGAAAATTATTAATGCTTGAAGCGCAGCAAAAACTGAATAATGAATTCAGGGAATAAACAAACAAATTAAAATCGAACGATAACTTATCGTCGTGGCGTTTCGCTCCACCTCGAAATCCACCGTCGGGCAAATCCAAGGCATCAGAGAATTCCTAGCTCAGAGCACAGTTCGTGAGGATGTTTGTGATAGTCTGCACGATTCCGGACAGCTTGTGGATAAATGGCATGTTGGTCGATTTCAGTTTGTCGATAATCGACCTTGCAGAGATCGATGCGGTATTCTGTGGTCGACTGGCACAGCACTAAAGCTGACAGGAGTAGCATCTGTGCTTTGAAAGATAAATATTTTTAAAAATCAAATCGTACGATAAATAATTTTGAAAACGATAAATAATTATTATACAAAACAAACTTCCTGGCGGAAATACGAAACCTGAACCGTTCTCATTACATTTGGATTTATCGGACTACTGTTCACATCTTTAGTGTCATTTTCCCAACATTTCGGTCGATGTAAGCTCCGACCTTCTTCAGATATATCTTCTCGAACTTAGGAACGTTTCTGTTGAACTCGGGACGGAATTTTGAACCGAACCCTTTATTTACTTCACGGAGGTAGCATGCTCTTGTTCCATCAACCATGACAGTCGCACAATTTGCAATTGTATTTTTCAGTCACTAAGAATGGAACCTTTAAACTTCAGAAGAATTACTCTTTTACAATCTATTTTTCCAAAGTATTCCGGGGTTAGTACGAATTTTGGGAGCCTAAATTCTAGTTGTAAATAACAGTATTTATTACTATGTATTAGTATATATATTACTGTATATTTTAGGTTAGGTTGACAAGAAGGTTCTTGCTAATTTTTAATTTTGATTTAAAATGATGTATTTTCAAATAAGTTTCCGTCTTAATGTCTTTACTTTATATATCATTTTAAAAAACGGGATTTCGTTCTATCTAAAATTTAAAATTACAATATTATTAAAGCAATTGGTTTCTTTTCATAACCTTGAATACAAGATAAAAAAAAGCAAATTCGCACAATTTTCTTATTCAAATTCAAGCTAGGCCAAAAAGCTGCTGAAACAGCTCGCGATATCAACGAAAAGTTTGGACCACTACTGAACACATAGCACAATGCTGGTTTAGGACATTTTGTGATGGCGACGAGTGTTTTGGAGATGATGAGCGTATTGATCGGCTATTAGATGTTGACAACAATCAATTAAAAGCCTTAGTTGAAACCAATCCATGCGCAATTGTTCGAGAACTTGGTTCTAAATTAGACGTAATGTATACGACGATTTCCAACTACTTGAGAGAGATTGGGAAGACAAACACACGACGAATGAATGCCCCACGAATTAAAACGACGACCGAAAGTAGCGTCGTTATGAAGTGCCATCTTTCCTTCTTTTATGCAACAAGAACGACCCGTATCTAGATCGGGTTGTGGCTTGCAATGAAAAGTGGGGTCTTTATGACAACTGCCGATGCCCATCTCAGTGGTTAGACGCTGACGAAGCTCCACGACACATCCTGAAGCCAGAGTTGCATCAATAGAATATCATGCTGACTGTTTGGTTGTCTGCAGTCAATCTCAGGTGAAACCGTTACAGCGGAGAAGTACTGTCAATAAATGAATTAAATGCATCAGAAACTTCGAAAACAACACTCAGCATTAGTCAACGAAGAAGGCTCAATTCTCCTTCAGCACAATGCCCGGACGCACGTTGCTAAACCGACCCTGTAGAAGTTGAACGAATTGGGCTACGAAACCCTGCATCATCCGCCATACTCTCCAGATCTCTCACCTACAGACTACCACTTTTTCAAGTATCTCCACAACTTTCTGTGTGAGAAATTCTTCAAAAGCTAAATGATATCAAAAACTTCATCAAGTGACTTCATCGCAATTAGAATGCAAGTATATCCATGTACCAGATGGGTGACTATTTGGGAAGGCGAGGCGCTGTATGTATCATTTATAATACATACAGCGCCTCGCCTTATGTATTATTCATGGTGTTTGGTTTGTTTGTTTTGTTTTACGGTATATCAGCCCTTTTTGGTTTATTCGATGCGGAATCCAATAATTTTGTGAAAAAAAAAGTTTTTATACTGCAAGTCCTTTATATCTTCAAATATTTATTCATGATGTATGGTTTGGTCAATTTACTTTACGACATGTCAACTCTCTTCAGGTAATTCAATGCCGAATGATATACAGTTCGATCGGAGGTTTTATGCTTCAAGTTTTTCAAATCTTTTATTCATAGTGTTTGGTTTCGTTTTTTTTTGTTTTAGAGGAAAATTGTTGTGTTTGCTTTTGGCTTTGCAGAAGATGATTGCGTTTTGCAAAGCAAAGGAAGAATAATACAACAAATCAACGTTTAGTGCATAGGAGCAGCATCTTACAAGGAAGGTGAATAGATGGAGTCCAGTCGAACACCATTCCATCGAAATTCTGAATGGTTGATATGACGTAAAAAGTAAATAATTCGTTAACAATAGGCAAGAGGGGAGAACAAATGGACACATATCTAAGGCAATGGCAGAAACACTAGGAGAAGACCTCCAGTCCGTAGTGGAATGGGTACAAAAATGGGTGGTCACATTCAATACTGCCAAGACGAAGCTCGTTTCCGTCAATGATTGCAAGAAACCTTCTCAACCACTAATAGCCATGGCTAAAGATATATTACCTGAAAGTACTGCTTTCAAACTCCTCGGCCTAACGTTCACAGGGAACATGAGTTGGTACAAATACATCGAGAGCATTGCAAATACTGCGGTAAAGAAGGTGGGCTCTCTCTACCGTGCTAGAGAGTTACTTACGCCTGAAAGTATCCTGTACCTCTATAATACCTCCATTCGCCGACGTATGGAATATTGTTGTCACATTTGGGCTGGCGCGTCTACTGGGCTCTCACTCCTAGACTGAGAGTCGCCAATCTCATAGGTCCTGAACTGTCATCTAGGCTTCAATATCTGTCCCGCCGACGAAATTTTGAATCCCTTTGTCTGGTTTTAATCGTGGATGCTCCGACGAACTATAAGCACTTGTACTCCTCGATGTGAATAACCCCGTCAAACCCGACAAGCAGCAAAGTTCCACCCCTACACAGTAGAGATCCCTAGATGTAAGAAAGCGTTCTACTCTAATAGTCTCTTCCACAGAACTGCTAGACTGTGGAATTCTCTTTCGGGTTCCTGCTCCCGCAACTGTACTGACATGCAGAAGTTCAAGTGTGATGTGAACAGACATCTTGCTGCCCAACTCCCTACATCGTATCCCTGCAACTTATATCTGATAGTAGCCTCCTACATCAAAATGGCACTGTGCTTTGTTTGGGGTGAAAATGTAAACTAAAGAAATAAAAACAATAAGCATTGTGTTTTAGTATCAAATAATAATATAAGAAGTGGTTGATGTGCCGTAAAACGTCATCTCGTTAATATCCTTGTGTCATAATAATTGGCGAATAATAAAAATGGACGTTTGGCGCCAAAGATTCCCACCCGCCACTTTCGCACTCATGCGGGTGGTTAAAACCCCTGAGCAGGGTGGATAACCAAACTCCTAACCGGGCAAATTAGGGCCGGGTGTACCAGACGGGCGGAGACTTAAACCCCAGGTTTGGTCCTGGCGCTCTTTTATACTGTCAGCTCGTGTTATTCGCACGGTTTGTTTAGCCTGTCGATGTCGGCCACCCTGATAGCAAGTGTGTGGACCCGGTGTGTGTGTGTGGGGGGGGGGGGGGTCAGCCGACGTTTGTACCCGTCGGTCCAATCCTTCCTCGTTATTCGATATGCCACCTATTCAATCAAAAGAAGGGACAAATAATTAAAAGTGAGTCGAGAAATATGCGAAATGCGGGGTCAGAGGTCGCGGCTGGTTAGATGAAGGTGGTGAGCAGGGCGTGGAAGTGAGATTTTAGTTTACGGTTAGACACACGCACATACACATATGTAAACACACGCACACACATGCATATATGTATGTATATATGTATGCATATATCTGAATATAAATAAATAAATATATATATATTGTTTTTTAAATAGAAGTATCCACTGACACGGGTTTCGTCGTCTACGACTCATCAAAGTGACGAAACACGTGTCAGTGGATAATTATATTAGAAAACAAAAAAAACAAAAAAAAAAAACAAAAAAAACACAATATACATGCCGTTCCCCATATAGGGGTAGCAAATTGGTTAAAGGAAAAATTATTCATAACTCGCCTTTAGTTAAAATTGCACTTTCGGAAATAATTGAATTCATTCAAAACGTCTTGCAAACACAAAAACAAATTTTATATATATATATATATATATATATATATATATATATATATATATATATATATATATATATATATATATGCATATATATATATGCATATATATATGTGCATATATATATATATATATGCATATATATATATGCATATATATATGCATATATATATATATATATGCATATATATATATATATGCATATATATATATGCATATATATATATATGCATATATATATACATATGCATATATATATGCATATATATATATATATATATGCATATATATATATATATGCATATATATATATGCATATATATACATATATATACATATATATATACATATATATATATACATATATACACATATATATACACACACATATATATATATATGCACACACACACACACACACACACACACACACACACACACACACACACATATATAGTACTAAAAAAAGAGAGTTTAATCACACCGGAGGGATTTTATAAACAATGCCATGAGTTGCGGCGATCTGCAATCGACTTGTTTTTGTTATTTATATTTTCCTATGTCCTACAATAAAATTATCTCCCCCGCTCTCTCTCTCTCTCTTTCTTTCTATGTATATATAAAGCTCTACCTACGTATTGGGCACTGCTGAGGTAAATACTTAAAGTTTACGTATAAATTTATGTGAGTAAATGAAGTAGTTATATATATATATATATATATATATATATTTACTAATTGATATAATAATTAAGTGACTGATTTTGCGCTACGAAACAGATACTGTCAAGAATTGTAAATTCCAACTGAATTAAAGGAATAAATTATAAGATGGTCAACATCATGAACTTTGGAATATTGTAGTCTTTAGTTATTTATTTACTATATTGCTCGGTAATTACATTGAGCTTCTTAAATAAGGATGGGTATATATTATAAAGAAATGAAATATATTTCCGCATATATATATATATATATATATATATATATATATATATATATATATATATATATAAAGGAACTTTGCTTGTTTGTCTGTGGGTTAGTTGCCTGTAAACTCGAAAACGACAGAATCGATTTTCATGAAATTTAACACGAAAGTGCTTTATGTGCCTGGCAGTGTTCTTAGATAAGTTTATGTTGGAATGTTTTCGATAAGTATTGATAATCAATAATTGAAATAATCCGATAAGAGAAGGAACAGACGATTTTGACCAAAGTTAACATCTTACACATCCTAACATCACAAGTGCATTTGAGAAATTTTATTACCACACAAGCCGAAACGGTACCAATTTTGTTCTACTGACTTAGAAGTGAAATTCTTAGCGAATTTGAATTATGACAATTAAAACTGAATGTTTTGTTTGACTGATAAATTAAATCACTTTTTATCTTCAAAATCGAAACTTATAAAGATATTCAAAGTTCAAGACATAGGAAAAATTGATGATGAAAAATAAAATTTAATAAATTAAAATATTTATTGATCTATAAAAAAAAACCCAGAATTTATAATGAGGAAAAATCCTTAACCCATCGATTTTATATATATATATATATATATATATATATATATATATATATATATATATATATATATATATATAATCGATGGGTTAAGGATTTATGGGTTAAGGATATATATCGATGGGTTAAGGATTTATGGGTTAAGGATATATATATATATATATATATATATATATATATATATATATATGTAGAATAAACGACAATAATGTTATATTCTAAAATTCATAATGTTGACCATCTTATTATTGACAGATACTGTCAAGAATTGTATAAATCAACTTAATTAAAGGAATAAATTATAAGATGGTAAAGATGGTGAATTTTGGCATACAACTTTTTGTCATTTATTCTCTATATTACTCTGTAATTACATTGAGCTTCTTAAATAAGGATTGATATATATATTATAAGAAAAATATTTCTACATATATATATATATATATATATATATATATATATATATATATATATAATATATAATATATATTCCACAGCCAAACAACGTCGCAGCCCACAATAGTCATGACAGTCAACGAACCGGAAGTCCAAGACTCGAGTTTCGCCCTCATTTGGGCTCATCAGTTAGACACATCCGAACTCAGGATTCGAAACCCGAGCCTCTTGCATGTGAGGCAAGTACTCTACCAACCAACTGAGCAAACGCCCCCGCACACAAGAATATATATATATATATATATATATATATATATATATATATATATATATATATATATATATATATATATATATATATATATATATATATATATATATATATATATATATATATATATATATATATATATATATATATATATATATATATACACACACACACAGAGGGTGGAACGATTGATTGTCATGCTAGAAAAGACGACATGATTCCATTTCTGTTTGATGAAAATCGTTTTTTTTTTGTTACAGACAATCTACTAGTTTGCCAGTTGCGTACAAACTCTAAGAGCTATAGGATCCTTCTATCATGTCTGAAAGTAACACAATATTCAACGAGCGAGTGTGGAGATGCGCCCTTGTACAACTCATGCTCTCTACGGATCTAAATTATGACAACAGGACCATTGCCAGCACCCTCAAAATTCATTGCTGTATTGCCACGAATAACGGAGGTACCCAGGGTGATGAAAACAATGTTTTCCACCACCGTTATTGTCTTTGTGGGTTCAAGTGAGGCCGACATCATGCTACCTCACATCTTCGAAGTCGGCTTGAAAGTCAACACCAAAATGTACCTGGATGTGCTGAAGAGTTTTGTGATCCCTTGATGCGATCGGCTAGCCACTGGCAGACCCTGGGTGTGGCAGCAGAACTCGGCGCCGACCCACAAGTTCAAAGAGAGCCAGGCTTGACTTCAGAAGGAGTGCTACGGCTCCATTCCTCCCCGACCTGAAACTGTTGGATTACTTCGTTTGATCATACGTCGAGAACATCACCAACATGACCTCCAACAACCCCAAAGCAAGTCTGATCGCTGAGTATTCGTCGAGCTCCCGCCAGCGCTTGTGGAAAAGGCATGCTTTTAGTTCCGGATCCGTATCGAGGCGGAAATTGAGGGTGAAGGCGGCTACATTCAATAGATATCAGCTCTACTACATAATCAAGGTATCTATTGATTTTTTTCAATAAAAATATAAAATATAGCCGTAGTATTTTTTTCTTTAGGGTGACAACTTTATCGTTATACCATATATTATATATATATATATATATATATATATATATATATATATATATATATATATATATATACGTAGATTATTTTGTTGACTTTCTTAAACGATAATATGGTTAGCGTCTCCATCTTGGAGAGCGTTTTCTTTCTTTTTTTTTTTTCAGAAAATCGCAAATAATAGTTTCTTTTATTTATTTATCATTTTTTTATAACAGTATAATATATATATATATATATATATATATATATATATATATATATATATATATATATATTTAAAATTCCGTAATAGAAACATATCATAAGGTATTTACAGCTTCTCTTCCAAATTTTCGGATTTTAATCATGTCAAAGCGCATTTTATTTCCTTTTGATGGATTGATTGTTGCTATTTCTTCTGATGTGTTAAGGGCATAATTGATTCACTGATTGATATAATAATTAAGTGATTGATTTTGCGCTACGGAACAGATATTTATAATTGTCAGCTGAATTAAAGGAATAAATTATAAGATGATCAACATCATGAACTTTGGAATATAGTTTTTTGTCATTTATTCACTATATATATATATATATATATATATACATACATGTATACATATATACACACACGTATACATATATACATATATATATATATATACATGTATACATATATATGCATATATATATATCGTTAGTAAAACAGAAAATTTCGGAAATATAACTAGGATATGATAAAAGATGGCGGCATCAACGCATAATTTTTTTTTTATAATTTATACATATATACATACATATATATACATATATACATATATATACATATATACATATATATACATATATACATATATATATACATACATATATATATATATATTGTTAGTAAAACAGAAAATTTCGGAAATATAACTGGGATATGATAAACGATGGCGGCATAAACGCATGATTTTTTTTTTATAATTTATACATATATACATACATATATATACATATATACATATATATACATATATACATATATATATACATACATATATATATATTGTTAGTAAAACAGAAAATTTCGGAAATATAACTAGGATATGATAAAAGATGGCATCAACGCATAATTTTTTTTTTAATAATTTATACATATATACATACATACATATATATACATATATATATACATATATACATATATATATACATACATATATATATATTGTTAGTAAAACAGAAAATTTCGGAAATATAACTAGGATATGATAAAAGATGGCATCAACGCATAATTTTTTTTTTAATAATTTATACATATATACATACATACATATATATACATATATATATACATATATACATATATATATATATATATATATATACATACATATATATATATTGTTAGTAAAACAGAAAATTTCGGAAATATAACTAGGATATGATAAACGATGGCTGCATAAACGCATAATTTTTTTCCTCGTCGAATCGGTGTAAAGTATTTTTCTGTAAATAACCTATATTAAGTATGTTTGTTTTTTTTTTTTTTTACTTATTTTTTACTCTTATGACTTTAAAATCAACCTATTTTCTTTTCCATCTTGTGTCTATTTCAATCCAATGAAAAAAATATTTTTCTTACAGATTTATATGAGTCTCTGATGAGTTGTTTGGTGAATTTATACAATTCTACGAAACACGAACAATGAAATAATATGAATGTTATATTAATATATTTGTGGCTTTGGAATGTTTACTAACGATTTATTGGCTCTGAAATTATCAATCTATTTTTATTGAGATTTTGGCAGCTTTCAAATAATATTACTGAATATATACTTTAAACGTATATTTTATTAGCAAACGTTTCATTTTATCCTGGATTACAGGACAGAAAAATAACATTGTAGCCACAGAAAAGACACGATTCCATTTCCGTTTGATGAAAAGTGTTTTTTGTGTGTGTGTGTTGCAAACTATCTACTATCTGGGCAGCTGTGTACAGTTTTCAAGAGCGATAGGAGTCTTCTATCATGTCTGTAAGTAACACACTGTTCAACGAGCGAGATCAGAGATGCGCCGCTGTGCAACTCATGCTCTCTACCGATCCAAGTTATGACAACAGGACCATTTCCAGCACCCTCAAAATGCAAATACGAACGGTTCAACGATTGAAGGCACAGTTCAACAAAGTTTCCGGCTACGGTTATGGTCTTTGGTCTGGTTTTAGTGAGGACCACACCATGCCACGTCACATTTTCGAAGTCGGCTTGAAAGTCCACACTAAAGTGTACGTTGATATCCTGAAAAGTGTGGCGATCCTCTAGTGTAATCAGGCTGGGCTTCAGAAGGAGTGCTGCGACTTTAAACTTTTCTTTCACTGGCTCTTCTCCCCCACCCCCGATCTGAACACGTTGGACTACTTTGTTTGGACATAAACTGTGTCCATCGCTTTATTGCAGATTACAAAATAATCAATATTTCAGTAAATATAAGTTATAAAAAGCTGAAAATTACACCATCCAAGGACTGTATTAAGGTGAGATAAATCCTAAAATTTCATCAAAATTCGTTATATTTAAAAAGTTATGTTATTTTTTTAATATTCAAGGAATTTTCACCGTTCATCGCTTTATTGCAAGTCTTCTAAGATAATGTTTTAGCTCAATAAAACAATACCAAAGCATCATAAATTTATATTGAACACATTTTCTGGGGAAAATTAACAAAAACAAAGGCACATCCCGAGGGCTAAGTGTCAAACAAACGAATTATTTGTCCACATATCCCCCATGTTTTGAAATTACATTAAACAACCTTTTGTCCACCGAGGAGGCCAATTGTTTGATCTGAGATGGAGTAATGGTTCTGGCAACGTCGACTATTTTGTTCCAAAGGGCATTCTTCGAAGAAAACTGCTCTCCTCCCTCAGAAACTCCTCGTTTCAATATTGACCATAGGTGTTCGATGGGGTTAAGGTCCGGAGAACACGGTGGCCAGGACATGAGGGTTTCTCCAACAAAGCCCTGAGATCCAATGAAGGATGTAGTTGCCCTAGCAGCATGAGATGGGGCATTGTCATGCTTAAAAATAATCTTAAAAAGACGTGACAAGGGAAGATCATCTAGTCATGGTAGCAAATTCTCATTTAGAAAGGCAGTGTAGGCATTGCTGGTGAGCTTGACACCTTCTGGCACTCGGAATGGTCCACATAGCTTATCCCCAATAATTCCCGCCCAAAACATTATGCCTCCACCTCCCTGTTGGCGACGAAATCTATAAGGCGTTGGAGTTCCATTTGGATTCCAAACTTTGGCCCATCCGTCCGGTCCATCAAGGGTAGCACGAGCCTCATCTGTAAACAGAACATTTTGGCAATCCATTTTCATATATTTTTGTGCCCAAGCCAATCGCTTTTCTTTGTGGGTTTGGCTCAATGGAGGCCTTGGAATAGGATTGATGTTCCTTGCCATTTCATTCAGTACATTGCATCGGGCTTGTCTAGACCTTGGTATGACTCCAGCCCTCGCAAAAATTGCTGCAGTGGTGCTGTTTGGGTTGCGCACAATCTCTCTGCGAATTTTTCGTAGATCCCGATCAGAAAGGTTCCTCCTTGTGCCCTTATCTTCCCTGGACTTGATGTTGGGGTTCTTGACGAATGTAGTTAAAGTTCGGGGATCCCTTTTTAGTTATGTGGCTAAATTTATGATCGAGAGTCCTTCTGCTAGTCCTGCAATAATCCTCTGCTTCTCGGTAGCTGTTAAACGTCCTTTTTTTGGCATTTTATGAGACCTGCAATAAAGCGATGGACGGTGAAAATTCCTTGAATATTAAAAAAATAACATAATTTTTTAAATATAACATGAATTTTGATGAAATTTTAGGATTTATCTCACCTTAATACAGTCCTTGGATGGTGTAATTTTCAGCTTTTTATAACTTATATTTACTGAAATATTGATTATTTTGTAATCTGCAATAAAGCGATGGACACAGTTTATGTCGAGAACATCATCAATATGTCTTCCGGCATGTTGGTGATAAAGTATTATTCCAGTTCTAGACCTGTATCGAGACAGTGATTGAGGTTGAAGGCGGTTACATTGAATAAATGTCAGCTCTGAATTGATTTTTTCAATAACAGTTTTAAAATAAAGATGTAGTGTTGTTGTTTTAAGACGACAATTTTATCGAAGACCGAAACGTTGTGTGAAAGATGAGGACAGTAGTCCGAATAATCCAAATCATACGAAGATTTTTTTTAAAATATATGAAACTATAAAATTTTTAATTTACAATAAAGTTTTGATAAAAAAATAATTAAAAATATAAATAAAGCAGATGAAAAGTTAATAAAAAAATAAAAAATAAAATAAAAATGTAAATCAACTCAAATTCTTGGAAGATAATCTATTATGGAATTAGATGTGCTCCAAGATAATATGAAACGTTTGATAATAAAAATACGTTTAAAGCATATATTCAGCTGTCCTGGGTGCCCAGCGTTGCCCGGGTGTTTGGAGGTGTGAGTTGCCAAAAAAAAAAAAAAAAAAGTGGTGGTAGGCAGGCAGGCCCGAACTCGTGCCGTAAAGGCGGAAAAGAAAGTGAAAGAAAATCTTACGTCTTAACCGATGTCTCCATGACGCAACCGAAAGTTGAAAGCGTTGAAATTAATTCGAAGTCAATCCAATGGTGACGATGACTTGCTAAAATGACGGCGAAAAAAATCGACCCCTCCTTGTACAAAATGGCCGAGTTTAGGGTGAAGGAATTAACGTTTTTTGTCCAATTTTTCGATATTTGTTGTCTGAGACGTCGAGCTTCAAAATGATACCGATCTCCTGAAAATCCGTCGCCTCTGTCAAAAGTTTTAGGAATACATACATACATACATACATACATTTAAACAGACAGCTGAGATTTATATTATAGATGATATTATTTCAAGACTGCCACTTGTAATGTGACCTTCGACCTTCCACAGGTGTATCTATTGATCTCGGGAGGGTAGACGGAATTTCGAACGGAACCATTTGTTTACTTCATGGGGGTAGTATGCTCTAGAACCGTCAGCCATGAATGGATAGCGGTCCTAAGCAGTTTGAAATTGCATTTTTCTGTCGCCCACACTTAGAATTGAACATCCAAATTCCCGAGTTCGAGAGAAACATTCCCGAGTTCGACAAAATAACCTTAAGAAGGTTGGAGGTTATATTGACCGAACCGTTGTGAAAATAACACTCAAGATGAGATCAGTAATTCGATGAATATCAAATAATACGAATTACCAATCCTGATCTCCAAAAATTTAGAAACGTAAAAATGTTCTGATTGTTTTGTCTTGCATAATTTGTAGCTTTTATTGTTTTTCTGGTTCTTCTCTCTTTTACCCTTGTCATATTACACCCCCCGCCCCAATAATTTTGAAAATTCTAATCTGAGAAATTTTTGCATTTCTCATCTGAATGCTTTTTAAGTTGATGTTTTCTTTTTGCCTTTACATTTGTATAATGCCGGCCATCGAGAAGCATTTAGCTTCGAAATGCCATGGCCTAAAGAGGTTAATCCCTTATTCCTCTTTCTGTAACCCTCTAACGTTCCCTACGTTTACTCACGTAGACTCAACACGTTTTAGCAGAGTGCTTTGCAATGAACATAGGACAGGTAATGACTCAAATATTTTTTAACAACGACATTTAGGCATTTTCTCGAATTAACCCGAACGTGATCTTGGACGTGGTCTCGAACGTCATCCACGCCCCTAACGTAAGCGCCCTATTTAAAGCCTTTTTTCCTACTGGTGTTCTGTTACAACCATTATTGACCTGATACTGTATTCAAGTTCCTATCTAACACTACTCTTTATCTTCTGAACTTATTCTCTCTCTCTCTCTTCATATATATATATATATATATATATATATATATATATATATATATATATATATATATATATAGGTAACTAAAATAACTATTGTGTAATAATTTTGTGTAACAATTTGCTTTAAAGTTCAGTTATTCAGGAGGTAGTTAAAAATTTGAACACCTTTAAAAATAGTATCTTTTACAACATCCGTTTACTGTAAGGGTACCCGCAAGTACAGCAAGGTCTCACGCAAAGTGTGGGTATCTTTGCTAGTTTTTGTATATTACATCTAAACGCAAATGCTGCATACATCATATGCGTATAATCCACCTTTGAAAATCAAGATCACCATTGATGGGTTATCAATCTCCTTAAGTGAAAGTAATTCTACCAAGTCTGTTTCTGAAATTTTGAGATTAGAGTTGATAATTCGTATTACGATAGCGTGAGTGTTATTTTCTGTGTCACGCTTATATCCGGGTCGTTTGATTGTTATGGACTTCCATTTCTTGTCCTAAATAATTTTATCAAGAATTCTTCATAAGTTTTGGTTTCGGTTTCGCTTATAACTAATGGCACTCCAATAATCTATTCTTTTTTTAATAAATAATTTTATCAAGAATTCTTCATAAGTTTTTGTTTCGATTTCGATGATGGCTGAAAGAAAGTTATATATATATATATATATATATATATATATAAAGCTGAACGTCTGTCTGTGTGTGTGTGTGTGTGTGTGGTCACGAATAGGCTCCTATATGGTTGACTATTTTAAAAAACTGATTACATATAATGATAGAAAATGTATCGAGGATCAGGAATGGGTATGTTTGATCTGGCAGAACGGTGGTTCATAAAAATCGTGTGGTCTGCGTTCGTGCCTGGCCCCCAAAGTACGGAAATAAAAAAATGAAAAAATAACGTTTCCAAGTGTTTTTTTTTATATAGATGTACATAAGAATACTTTGATAAGTATGTTTCAACTTAAATAGGGATGGTATAATAAAATTGTGTGGTCTGCGTTCACGCCTGTACTCCATGGACATACGGTACAAACTTTAACAAAGACTTTTCATATCTATTTGCGTAAGTATACTTTGATAATTATGTTTCAGTTTGAAGAAATATGGTATAATAAAATTATTGAGTGTTCGTTCACCACTGACCACCATAGAATGTAAATATGTCACAAAGTTTAACAAGTTTTTTTAAAAGGGATGAGGGTCCACAATAACACCTTAACTGTAATCTTAATTCACGTTAGCTTTTATTTATTTGTTTGAGTTGAATAATATTGTGTCGAATAAATTCACCTCATAAATTCACGTTCTTATTAAAGTGAAAGCTAAAAAGAAAAGTCGAAACTTTAGACAATTCTCGACACAAATTTTGCATAACACTGTTTTTTTCATTCTCCACTTGCACGTGGCACTCTTTGAAAATAGATAAATAGATAAATAATAAAAAAATAAGAACTTTACTTGTTATTGTGTCAAAAGAAGGAAAAAATCCTGCTCGCGTGATTACGTGTCTTTTTAAAAACATTTATATAACCTTTTTATTTTTATTTATATATCTGTTTAAGCTTTTTTTTGTCAGTGTACTAGA